>NC_063213.1:63964480-64277638 GCF_020740725.1 Corvus hawaiiensis | reverse complement strand
TTATGACCTCTATAATACTTGAAAAGATTGCTTCTGTAAATAACCAGGAATGTTTAAGAAACCAGTTTACTATATTTGCTGTAAAGACATGATATTATCTCAACAGGAAGAGATGGTTTTTCATAAACTAATTCCCCCATAGCCAGTTGTCTAAATAATGCAGGAAATCTTTTGTATATAAAAAACATCCAAACAACTAATTGTCCAACTACCAGCGCTGACATCGTGCTGTATAAGGGAAGATATAGCAATTCTAATTTATGAGAATTAAAAGCATCTTTGACCAATCACAGCACTGCATTTTGAGAAGCCACTTGTCCCCAGCTGAAGCCGGTGCACACAAAATTGTCTGCCTTTGCCCCTCAGAGGAAGCACAGGCTGTGGTTTCAAACTGCTGTGACATAAGACAAGGTAACCATTTGGGTTCCTTATGTTTATTGATGGTGCTCTACTTTAGTGGGACAGGAGGCTGAAGAAGCAAGGACTGGTCCACAGGAGCGGGGAAGCCACAGTTTCTACACAGGGCAAGGCTGTAGGTATGGGTGACATTAAAAAGCCACTTCTGCCTCCCCAGTGCATGGCAGGCAGCAGCACGCTGAGAGAGGGTGCTCTTTGTTCACCACTAAATTTCTTCACCAAAAGCCAGAGATGCCTCTCTCTCTCAGGCTTTAGCCAATTTACACCCTTGAAATACTGCCTCCATCTAAATCCTTATTAAAAAAATTTAAAAGGGAAATTGAAAGTATTTCTTTAAAAAAGAATCCTAGGCATGTATTATATTTTGTTTGGTTTTTTTTAATATATATGGAAATGTATATACACAGAGTTCCCTTCTTCAGCTATTCAAGGTCTTTATGTGCAAGTTACTTTCTTCTCTGCACAACATACGGGCAATCTCCCAATATTAACTTTTCATTTAGGCTCTCCACTTATGCAGGAGCTTTCATCTCTTTTTTCTTCCAAGCAACAGCCTGATGTTACACCTAATGAGAGCCAGTAGCCAGCCTGAGCAGGCAGAGAGCAACAACGGGCTGCCATAAAACATCTGAACAGACCAGAAACAAACACGCTCTCTAATTCTCAAGCGGCAACAAGACCCTAAAGGGAAGCGTTGTCTGAGCTGCTTCCTTACACCTCCTTAATAACACCAGCCCTAAGCCAAGTAACAGCAGTGGAAAACAGGATGGAAGGTGGGTGATTTCTTGCCACTTGCTTCCAACATCCTTTGGTCAAAGCAAAGGCATCTCAGCGGCCCTTCACAAGATCAAAAGGCAGCAGCTCTATTTACAACATCCTGAGCAATTTAGGCATCGCACTCAGCATTGTTTCCTACCTCCCGCCCAGTTCCCTTTTAAATTGGATGGTTTCTAAATGAAACCTCTACCCATTATGAGTTTATAGCCATGGCGAGCCAAGGAGTCCCACACAGACAATTTTAAAAGAAATTAAGAAAAATTTCTCCATCTTAACCTTGCTGCACACGAAATGGTAGTGCATGAAAAGGAGAAAAAAAAAAAAAATTGCCTGGTATTTTTTAATTACTGACTTGAAGGATTTATGCTGTTATGCATTTTATGGTCTATCTCCACTTCCCAGTGACGTGTCCGGTACTTGTGAGTGTGCAGCTTCTAAAGTAGTTCTCTTTAAGGGAAGACGCATTTATGGGTAAGGAAAAAACCCTTTAAAAATTAAGTGTTGAGTAAATGCACAGGATGTTGCAAGCATCTGCTTTATTTGCACCTTCTTTCCCCCTCCTCTTTTTTTGTGGTTCTTTTTTGTTTTCTTTTTTCACAACCTGTATTTAAAAATTTAGGGCCACTATTACACCTGTCACTGTAAAGGGACAGGACCCATAAGGGAAGGAAGGAGGATGTGCACATGCTAAGTAGTCCCCTGGAAGAAACAGTGAAGAGAAATTTCCCAAAATACAGCATGCAGATGTTAACAACCCATGTGTACACCACCCTCCTCTCCCAGCAAAAGCAGGGGATCCCAAGACCGAGGGCACAAACCTGTGCCCGAAGGCAGGGCCAGCCCAAACGGCTGGGACATGGCACCAAAGCCCAAAGCCACCAAGCCCCTCCCAGCCCATGATCCCCTGTGCCACAGCTACTGAACATATGTAAGAGCTGGATGCTCATCTGTCCCCTTTTAACCAGAATACATCAGGCAGAGGGACTAAGGAACATACCCATGCTCTTCCAGAAACACATTTTCCTCATCCTCAGTCACATCTGCTGTAAGCATTGGACACTTTAAAAAAGATAATCTTCACTGGACACTATTTAAAAGACAATCTTACTTTTCGAATGTGTAATTTGTTTTTCTCATCCTCTTTTCTACCTTAATTAGTAGTTTTATGTGCTTCATATATTGTCAAGTAAGATGTCTGCATGTATAAAAGCAAAGAGAATTAAAAATCACAAAGTATTTTAATTTACATAATAAAAAGTTATGATTACAGTGTCTTATAAAACTTCTAATTTCATCAACTTATTATATGTCATTCTTCAATACAGAGAGCACTTACAGTATGAAGAGTTCTTAAATCAAAAACACACTGTTGGGGAACAATCTTCCTTTTAATGATGCTCAGTAACAGGGATTAAAATATTTTATGAGTCACAGTTTCCATTAAAAAAAGGCAAAACTAAAAAAAGGACAATGGTGATGAATTTGTTGGAAGTATGGGACTTGTTCATTAAACACACCAAAAAAATGTGTTGGGGAAGAAGGGAGCATGCATCTGAAAACTTATATACTGCATTGTACTTTAAAGCCCTAACTATTTTTCCCTTAATTGGCTTCTGCAGATTCTAAGGAATCTGAAAACCCACCAGCTCCACAGCACAAGCAGCCGCTGTCCCGGCTGCTCCAGACAGGGGATGAAAGAGCCCTTCAATCTACAGATCTATTTATATTCCTTCACATGGAGACTATAAAAAGGTTTCCTTTCAGGCTGAGGTTTCTCAGCATTAAAGTTAGTAACTGTTTGAACGTGAAAAATCCTATGTACACAGATTTTTAAAACAGGGGTGATGCCTTTGTGTTCGGGTAAATTTGGTTTGAAGCAGCAACGACACATTCTCGCACATCTACAAACTTCCTCTGTAGTGCCTTTGCAAAAAGAAAATGGAACCCAGACTGAAATGAAATAATGCATTAAATAAGTGATGCCACTGATTTTGAACAATAATAATTTCTGACCAAATGTGCTCTGTCCCAGTCACCTCTGTATTCCCCCAACCTTTGTCTCCCCACCAAAGGCAGCCAGCCCAGCATGACATACCAAGCCATTCCCAAAGGGCAGAGAGGGGCACCGAGCGCTGGTGTTTCTCATCCGAGCCTGCCCTGGCTTTCCTGGCCAGCCTCACACAGAACGGCTCTGTGCTTCCACTTCCTCCTATGTAAACACCAGTAATTATATTTCCATACCTCACAGCATGTAGAAAGGAATGACAGCTCATACCTTTCCATTTAAAAAGTCTCCCACTCTGCCATGCAAGCTGCTCCAGAAACAGACTTGTGGTGAAAACAAATTGCTTAAAAATTAAAAGGCATACAATAGAAACTTGGAGCCAATTGCTACAAATCCAGCTCTATCATGGGAAAGGAAAGCACTGCTTTTAAAGTAAGCAGAGAAAGAAGCACTGTGTCTGGCTAACATGCATGGTCGTGGTCTTCTTTTCAATTTGCTTTAAGAATGTATTCTTTCCATTAGTTCAAGAAAACAAGCTTAAAAGGCTGATTATTGAGGATCAGCATTTTAAATTTAAAATAAAAAGTTTTAAGATTGAGCCTAAGCCAACTCCAGCTCTCAAATTCACACACTTCTTCCTCAAATCCACCTGCACCAGCAAGAGCCAAGGCTTCCTAAAAGCAAATGAAAGCACAGCTCTCTCTTGGGAAGATCATGACAACGTCCTGGTATGACAATTGCTACTTTTTTTTTTTCCCCCTAATTCACAGTGCAGTGAAAAGAAACCAGTGTGAAAAGGTCCACACAGGCCACCATGACAATACTGCATGACAGCACTCCTGCTCTGCCCACCACCACCCCCATGGCCACTCCACACCATGCCCTGCATCCACCCTGTGTGTGCTACCTACAACTTTTAATTGACACTAGAACTGCAGAGCAGCCTTGCCCAGGGCAGTTACTGCCACCCCTTCACCAGACCTGCATGGGGAGGAAATGTCAGAGCTGGGGGTGTAAGTTGCTATTATGGCCAGAGGTGTAGTTTTCCCAAAACATACGTATTTTCCAGCTTGAGTGGTAGAAGTAAGAGGGGGCTGGCTGGGCAGCCAGACAGCAAAGCAATGGCCAAAGCATCTGCTCCAAAGCTCTGGAGTTCAGTACCAAGTTAGCTATACCAGTGCTGCCCGCGGCTACAACAGCGGAAAGCCCACTAAGTACTACAACAGTACTGGCCTCTAAGGATAATTGCCAAGGCACAGAAGTGCAAGAGCAGGTGTATTTGTTTCTGAATTGTTGCAGAACATGGATGTTTCTACTGCAAAGGGATTTAAAAAAAAATATGTATCCAGTTGGCACAACTAGAAATAGAGGAGAAAAAAGGGGGAAAAGTCTGTCCAAATCCTGTTATTCATACCAGAGGTAACGTTCATACAGTTTCTCCTAATGGCAAAAGATGGTTTCTCCATTAGCAGCACGTTAGTTAACAGAAATTCAAAATCACACAAAAACTGAAAAAGATACTTGTACAGAATCAAATCCTCTGTGATCATACTGCAGCCTTCCTTTGCAACAACCATTAGCAAAAGAAATCAGGACTCAGAGGATAGAATTTAAAACTTTTTCCACCCCTCCCGTAGTTGCTTCCCTGCTCTTGCATATCCTACCCATTGCTGGGGGAATGTCTTTAACGGGAGCGGCTAGTAATGCATCATAATAAACCAGCCAGGTGCTTTCATTCCAACGAGAAACATAAATTATTACGGGGTTTTAAATACATACTCCATTCCAAGAGCTCTTTTATTAGTTATGCATATTTTAAATCAAATTCTGTGGAAAGTAACTTAAAGGACATTGCAATCGAGAGCTGTGCTGGCCCAATAAAGCACATCAATCTCCTGCATTCAGTGAATAAATGGCAGGTAACAGCTGTTATGCTGCACAAAAATCTTTTCTGTCCTAGACTGAACATGCATTTGATCAAATTGTCTCCAATAATGCCAGGAGCGCTGCCAACCAAAAGATTAAATATTCTGATTTAAAAAAAAAGAAGAACCCCCAAGATGCGATAAATATTTTTAGCTCCGAAATAGAGGAAAGAACATTCTGTTATTCCCGTTCTTTAAAGTTACATTAAAAAAATTGACATCTGTCCTAACATCCAGATTATGTAAATCCTGCTTTGCAAAGACATAGTGCTTGCCCAGAAGTGAAGAAATAAAAATGGAAGAAATGTTCTGGGTCAGTTTGAACTTCCACATTATCTATAGGGACAAATTAAAGAAGCCAGTTTTGCATTTTGTCCTGAAGCAACAGAAAAACCTCTTTCTCCCAACAGGTTCTTCTAATGACAGAGATTGCCAGACAGAAAGAAATCCACTTTACCAGAGCCCTGGCGTGCATCAAAAGCAGTGTCTGAAAAGCAGGTTTTGTCAGAACTTGTAAATCGATGGAAAGGTTCGCTGACTCACACCGACTGATGCCAAAATGCCTTCCCTCTAAATCTGCCTTTAAGGTAGCATGCATAGATAAAGAAAATTGGCAGCATCTACAGAAAAATTAAATTATGCCCTTTGTTTCTTTGCAATACAGAAAGAAACCTTGTCAAGAAAATCTGGAGGGTGGATTTGTGTTTAAGTACACACAAAATGTGAGGTCTCGTTCTCCCTAAAAAGCTCCTGGTGATTATAGAGCGCAGAACAGCAGCCTATCCTGTGGGACTAAAGCTGCAGGAACTAGAAGAGAGGAGTTTAATCTACAGCTACTTGCTTCTTTTTCCCCCTCCACTGGTGACTGATGAAGGCGTAGGAGTATGAATGCCTTCACTGAATGCTCCATATCCCTCCCACTATTGTAAAATGTTTGAGAGGTTTCAATACACATTTAAGTTCCTACCACAATCTTCTGAAGCAAAACTAATGAAGAATCTGTTTTGACTTGATGTTTTGGGGACTATTTTGTTGTTGTTGTTCATTAGCTTTTTTTTTCCCCTAGGAAAAAATAAAGGAAAAAAGCCAAATACAACTCCCTTAACACCAGATACAGGGGAGAATGGGGAGAATGGTGTGCAGAAGATCAAAACAAAATCTTCCTACATAAGGTATAAGGGACAAGTTTAATAGCCTATGAATGTGGACCACAAGGTTCACCCTTTCTGAGCTCTTCAGAGCATTTTTAAAATAAAAGCTTTCCTGGACTTCAAAGGAAAATCTTTGAAAATTCACAAGCAACAGGGGACAACCACAGAGGAGAATTATGAATACAGATAGAACTGGTGTTACAGATAAATTCCCTTATCAGGCAATGGGACAGGTATCTTAAAAGCAAGAAATAAAAAAAGAATGGCAAATTACTAATGCTCGGTACACTCTGAATCTCCCTGCTAATTCTGACAGTAACATGGGGAAGATTCATATAAATGTCTCCAGCCATTCTGCAGGAAAGATGAATCAATCAGCCAGGCTGACGGATGCCTGAAAACTGGCAGCAGAAAATTTCAGCTTCTAAGGTATTAAGCAATGATGTGATTCACTGCCTGCTGAAACCTCCATCAAGACAAAGTGTAATGCCTCCTGGACCGGAGCCTGGGAAAGGTAGGACCGTGCATGTGCTCCCTTCCCAACCTCCACTCCCAAGCTCCAACCTGAGGTACTCTATAGAGAGAATGAGGCACACATAGTCTTTCCAGGAACAGCATCTCCAACACTGCATTTGCCCAACACTCAATGAACAAGCACCAGGAAGACACAGCTGGGAATTAAGGGGAATGGCCTTAGGAGGTTAATGGCAAAGGGCAGAGGGTTAATTGCAACCTCCTGGAAGGCAGAAGAAAACTGTGAGCAAAGTGCAGCACAATACTCAACGATCTCTGAAGATCCACAGTATTCTGCCCTATTTCTCTGTGGACACACACTTCTTTCACACATACCCTTCCCTTCTTTCTAAACCAAGCAGTGGTAACACCTCTGGTGAGGAGAAGGACTGGACAGGCCACTGGGGTGCTACAGGAAATAGGACTGACTGGCCACAGAGCAGCAGGCCTGTCACAGGACATTTTGCCAGCCTGCCACACCAAATACCCTTGGAAAAGCCCCATGCTTGGCTGCTCAGATAGCTGCCATATAGTCCCCCAGTTATTTCCCAGGTACTTCGGCACATATAAAATGATGGGAGCCAATCTTAAATCTGAAAACTGGAAGTGACAGAGCATCAGAACAACCGAAAAGCACAGTGCCCCTCCAACAGCACCCTGACAGTCTTTCTACAGATGCTTTTTGGTAAGATGATGACACCATGCTATGTGATGGCTGGTCTACCTAGAAAAACAATCAAAAGGAGAAGAAGAATTTGAATTAAAGGAAGGCTCTTTAGACCAATTCAACAGAATTGTCCAGGTTGTATACCGACAAGACAATATAAACTCTTAACACACCTAATATACCAGAGTAATGGTCCTAAGAAAAAGGCACATGCTGTGCTGAACAGGAGTTACTTTGTCTGTTCTCCTCCATGTTAAGCCACCCTGTTTTGCACATTCTTAACATGATTATCCAGTAACAGTCCCTGCCTATATGTTTGGCTACGCATTTTACATGTAGCACTGCAGAACAGAGAGGTACTGAGGTGGGAAAAAAAAGGTATAAATGTGTGAAGCTAAATTATACATATTTAACCAATCACATGCCTACCTGAAAATCTTGCACTGCATTCAAATTCACATTTTGTAGGAAAGACCTGGCAATATTTGGTCTGCTTGAATAAATATTTATTAATCTCAATATAAAAGATCAGACACCAAATTTATATGAGTTGAGCACAGTTCGGGCAGAAGCCAATAATAGCTGCTTTCAGAATTTGCAGCGTTGGAGTTTGCCAAATGGAAGTGACAAGTCTGGACCACTAAGAAAAATGAAGCCATTTGGTAAGTTATACGCTGCGTAATAAACAGTCTGTCAGTTTGCTTCTAATCCCCCCTCTTCCATAAGGGTGTTTTTTCTTTTTTTTCTTCTTCCTTTTCCTTTTTCCTGATGCACCCCGCAGAGCACATAAGTATTATAAATTAAACAGAAGCTACTTTGGCTCTGTGGACCACACACCATGGACAACTTAGACAGGTCATTGTTACCTAAACAGAATTTGGTTTTTTGTTTGCATTGTACATTTCCTTTCTGTTTTGACAGCAGGTTTTAAAAAGAGGATGTTGCCCTCCTTAGAGCTTTGAATCATTGACGAAGAAAAGAGAAAAAGAAGTTGTTCTGTGACAACAGCACAAAAGTAAACCCTTGCAATTTTTCGTTTCTTCCCATGACATCTGTGGGTAGTCCTGTTCATAACGCCTTTGTTCCGGGCTGATTTACTGCAGTTTGAGACAAGACACCATTCAGAGTCTATTCCAGGAACCACGGAGGAAGTAGAAGGAGGATGCATCTAATTTGTTAGCTGCTGTGACATTGCCACTTACGATTAATACAAGGCATTGAGTGAACAGAAAGTATTTCCTCCAAGCATCCTCCATCTCAGCCCCTTTCTGTGCACACTGAACAGGGTGGGGATAGCAAGACTGCCATGACAGGTCTGCTATTTGCAACACAGCTTGTCAACTGTGCAAGGAAGGAAAACACCTTGTATTTCAGAAGCCAGCATACCCAGCCAGCTGGCTCTGCCCAGAAGAGCACTACTGCGGTAAGTGGGGCAGCCAAGAGGGACTGCTGGAAGAGAAGGTCCTGCACAAAAAAACCCAGGAACAAGGAGCAGGTCCATGAAAAGTTCTTGCCTTGTTTGTGACTCCCTGCAAGTTGCTGCACACACAGGACTCCCTATTTACAGAAACACGGTCACACTCCTTCCTGCCTATGAAGATTTGTAGGAGAAGGACTTAAATGTCTGCAAAACCCTTGAAGATCTTTTCATGGCAGACACTGCACAAGTATTGAACACTTTGAAGGGAGGAGCTGGCAGAAAGCATTCAGTTCCAAATGATAAACCAAACAAGAGCGACACAGCTGATCCTTACCCCTACTGAGTCCTCCCCCTGGCAGGCAACGGGACCTTATTTTGGTGATGGGGAAGCCACTCAGCTCGCCAAGCCCACCCACCCCATCAAACCTACATATGTGGATGTGCTGGAAGCATCACACTTAGGCAGCACATAAGCCACAGAAGTTTTGTTTGCAGCACACACATAGGTACCAGATTAAGTTCCCACCCACCCAGAGATCTCTTGGAGTACCAGCCAGTCAAAGGAAAGTCATGCTGCCAAAATAACTCAGTGTCCCACTTTTTTGTCTGCTCCCTTGCCCCGGGGTATCTCTTGTAGAGGGCTATGAGCAGGCTGCCAGCCAGGTAATTTGCTGTGGTGATGGGAGCCTGTTCCTGGCACCCACCGTTCCCACGCACCGCAATCACAACCAAAAAGCCCTCCAAGAAAGCTGGTAACAAGTGAACTGCTGTCCCAATACACCTCATCTGGGAATGTCCACTCCTGCTGGGCCCTCAGCACCGAAGTGCAGGCGCCTCGACCCACACACTTAAGCTCACCTGAACTACTCTGCAATTTCAATCTACTGTTGCCATCCCTCCTGAATAAGCAATGTCCTTGCTGTAAATACCAACCTCAGGTTGCGCAGCTGACGGGTCTGCCTCCCATAAAATGGGCACCAGAGCACTTACAGTGGGCTTATACTGGGTCTCAAAGGCAACACAACACAACATAACCTTTGTAAAGTAACAAAAAAACCCCAAAATTGCAGAATAAAGTTTTTAGAAGTTCCTCAACATCACGTGGAGTAAAACTTTCTTCTGCTATTAACTTTTCCTGTTTTTCTCTTTTTATGCAGCTACTGCTTCCAGGAGCTTATCAAGAAAATAAGCCTGCTCACATCGGCAAAATCCCAGCTCACTCATTTTCTTAAGTAGCATGTTATCAAAATGTACCGACACAAGCTGTACTTTCTGGATACAAAGAAAGCCCTTATAACAACTACGGTAACACCACATTTGCAACCGGTTAGGTCAGTCCTGCAGACTTCCCTTAGACTCTTCCCTAGCCTGCACTTAGGTCAACCAATTCTTGACATAGAGAGGCTGTCAAAGACTCAACAGCACTTTCTCAGGCTTGTGACTGATCAGCTCAGTGGATGACCCTGTCTACTCCTATTTGCTGTCACTGAACATAACCCTTGTCAAAATATCCTCTAGGAAACAACACGAAATGTTTTATTTTTTACAGAGTGAACATACTTTAGTCTTCAGACTTTGGCATTATTTCCATAATATAAACCACTCTAGTTTTGATGGGAAATAGATATCTAACTATCAATTCTAGAATAAATTACATTCTCTACCACATCAGGTTATTAATATTCTCTACTATATACTTCTCACCTTTGTAACATCTACAGAGCAATGGCTACTTCGGGACAGATTTCAACTTCACACCTCTGACTCATCCAGGATGTTGGGTTTGATGCACAGTCCCTGAAGCTGCAATGCAGCCACGGCTCATAGAAAGAGTCTGGAAAGGAAAACTGGGTAAAATCACATTTGCGTGCACAGCCGTGCATCAGTGTCAAAGCGAGGCAGATTATTTCACTTCGGCATTCCCTGCTTCCAGTCAGCTCATGTGCCCACTGCTTCTCAGAAGGGCTCTGCAGCCTTTACAGTCAAAGGCCAAGGGATGACTTCTGGCAACCAGAGAGACTATGTTTGTCCCAGGGTGTGGTTAGAGAACATGATTGAGCAAGCTCCTGCCCTTGCTGGCCAGTCCAACACCTTCCTCTCCATCCCCGCTCCTCCCTCATCACGTTTTTTTGATTGGGTATCTAACAAATGAGCAAATTGATCATGTTTGCTGTGCAAACAGATGAAGGGCTGAGGTGATACAAAGGGCAGAGCAGAAGCCAGCAACTGGAAGCTGATGAGGAAGGAGGAGGGAGCATGACTCACCCCTTTAGGCAGAAGCAAGCTACCAGTCTGGCTCAGACATACCTTTAACTTCAAAAACTGTATTTCCAATTACTAACCTTTTGGAGTAAATAATACAGCATGCACCCCCGAATAATGAACTGTTTTAGGTACATGTGTTATTTCCTGATCTAAGCGACAGCAGCCACAAATTCACAACGTTCATGAGCACCTACTCCAGAAGTGGCTGCCATTCCGGGTAGGCACCACAGGACTCTTTTACAACAAAGCAGGAAAACCAGTGCCCCATAAAGATTGTCAGAGGTTTTTTTGGTGCTGCGTTGGCATTCAAGGAAGGACTGTGTTCAGGATTCCTTTTTTCCTGCACATTGCAACTCTAAAGCATTTCCTGACAAGTAAGCCACAGGGACAGGCTGTATCACTCCGAGGCTGAGATATGGTCGAAGGCATGGGGAACCAGCACCCTCTGCTAGGGCACAGATCAACACACAGAGAGCGTGAACACCCCCCCTTTAAATGTTTATAAAAAGTGCCTGTTGTAGCCACCTTCTTAATACACACACAGTCACAACCTGCAGCAAAACAACCTTTGGCTGAAGCTCCTTTTTTCCCCTCACCGATGATGCACCACAGCCTTTCCTCCCACCACCCTCCTTTCCCTGGGGCTGCACCGCAGCCCAGCCTCTCTGACTCAACCGGCCCTCTTTTACACAGCTGGCACCTTCGACAATTTCCGAGACATTAGCATTTTCCTAAAATAGTCTCAATCTTACGTAAAATGACCGGCATTTCAACCATGCCTTTTGTTTTCAATCCCCCTGACCATGCCATCTGAATAGAATGAAGTCCACTCTAAGTTTAATAGGGGGGGACAGAAAGACAGAACCGAGCTGGGGTTGCTGGATGGGAGGAGTGGGGTTCTTCCCTGGCTGCATAGCCTTTGCTCTCAAAGCTCTTCTGGCCGCAGAAATGACATCTTTCCTCCATCCCTGCCAGCTCTCCCAGCCTCTGGGCATGAGGCACAGACACACTGCAACACAGAGACAACTGCTGAGCTTTGCCTGCCTTTCTGCTCACAGGGCCACCAGTTCAGGATCACTCTAGCTCACTCCCATGTTAAAAAGACAGAATTGGCAAATTACTTCAAATATTCCCAATCCTCTTCTGGTTAGAAACTGGAAGACAGATTTTCAGAGCAGGATGACAGAAACAAAGCTACTGTACGTGCCCTGTTTCCCTAAGAAATTAGGCTCCTCCACTCAGCATAGCCTGCTGGACACCTAAATCTGGGGTGGGGGGGGTGTTTATTGTACTACATGTTTACTGTACTAACAGCATGCAAAAAAAAAGGTTCAAGGGGAGCCTTTGTCATATCCAAAACTAACTTTAATGTTTAAACTCATTCCAGATCACCAATAAACAAAGCCCTAAGTAGCAACTCTGCGGCTCTGCTGATCCCTGCCAAGGAAGTTCATCTATTTGGATGGAGTAAGCACCCGATTCCAATGGAAAAAAAAAATTTAAAAAGGAGAGAAACACAGTCACATTTGGGAGCACAAGAGGTGGAAATTAATGCGAAATAAAAAAGACCAAACCAGGCTGCAAGTTATAAACACCAAATATTGAAATTCCGAAGCTGACCTGCAAATTTCACGGTTAATACGATGCAGATCCCTTTTCTGCAGTTGGGTTAAAAGTGCACAGCCCTCTCCTAGGCAAACCTCCAAGGAATTTTAAAGCTTGAATGAAAATACTAATTACAATGTACTAAAAACAGAGTGAGGAAGTGTGCGAGATGACTTTCGAGCACTGTAAGGAAGAGAGGAGGAGACAGTTCGGTCACTGCTGAAGCCAGAGACACGCAGCAAAAGTGGCCTTCCTAATGAGACCTGGCAACTTGTAAAGGATTCAAGTGCTTACCAAGCTTTGTGTTGTACCTGTTACGATGAAGCTGCAGCACTTACACAGTTAAGAAAAGAATGCTTAAAAAGAGTGGCTCACCATCCCCAATATTTAGCATGACCAGCATAGCCATCCTCTTTAGTAATTACAGGAAGACTGTATCTTAGCAGCTGGTTTTGCAGGGGAAAAAAAACCAGATATTTATCCCTCACAAGGTTAACTAGAAGTGTAAACTGAATTCCATGTTAAATTATCCCCTGTATGCCAAAGCCACAACATCTAGTACTTGTTATTACTCTTTCAAAAGAAACAGTCCACAGTTTACACACATGTATGTTCTGAGGAGAATATTTTATAAACCCCACAAAAACATTTACACAAAATAACTCAATTTAGGCCAGCAGAGCAAATCTCTCACATACAAAATGTCAGCCAATTAAGCTTTTAGCAGAGCACCAGGGAGACCGATTTTAGAAAGCTAAGCAGGTTTCTCAGTCTAGGAATGCCTGAAATCTGTTTATTCTCAGTCAACAATGACTTTCTGCCTTCTGCCAATTACTAAAGTAGTGGGGGGAAAATGGATTTACTCTCTGCTTTTACAGATCAGTTGGCTTAACAAAATCTAAACTCATACACAGGCACCTCACAACCCCTCTCATTAATGCAAGCAGGCGACAACAAAAAAATTGCTTTACTTTCCCCCTCGTCCTCAATCTGCTTATCCTTTCTTACCAACAACTGAAAATGGCTAGTGCTCCCATGGCATTCTTCCCCCTCCTGCCCGTCAGGCTGCAGGATGTAATAGGATTTCAGGAAGAGCTGGCATGCAAGGACACAGCCATGGGCTGTCCACCAAGTCCAGTGAGCACCCTCAAACTGAGGGACCTGATGAGCCATACCACAAACATCAGGCTTGTAAAAAGCCATAAGATGAAGTTCCCCTCAAGGCCGTAACACCCTGCTGCCAAATGGTGAGGTTCACTCCTCTGCTTGCTCTTACCCTTCTCCTTCCTTTACTTCCCCTTCCACTGAGCCCTAGAGACATGCTATGCAGCCCACCTCTCCTCCACTGGCTCTGGTCTCACCAGACATCTCTGTGGACCAAAGCAACTGATTAATTTGACCCACACCACCCATTTTCACAGCAGCAAAATACAGCAAATCATCACATCTTTCCCAACAGCAGCCAAACTCTCCCTCTCACCTGTGCACCTTCCCCAGCTCCCTCAGCCGCTTCAGTGCATTTATCCATCAGAAAACCTGCTGGTCCCACACAGCCCTTCAACGGAGCCAAAACCACCAAATACTGTTCTTGGGGCTGGGATAGCTCATTTACTGATGAACTCAGAGCAGCACTTTGCAGGCATCTTGTAATCACTAAAATTATATTCCTCTTGTCTGTGTTTCATTCCAGACTCAAGAAAAGGTTTGAACATAACCTTATCTTGGAATAAGTCCCAAATAAATTTCCATTTCCCAAAAGACAGGTTTTCTCCAAGGCAAGTAGTGGAAATTTGCAACAGTTTATTTTAAAAAAGCAGCTTTACCTCTGGCCAATACCATGTATTATCTGGATGTCACCAGAGGTCCTGGAAAGTAGCTTACTCCTAAAAGCCTGGAGGCTCTACAGCACATATGATGCTTACCAAATATTCCAGAACACAGTAACTTATTTAACTTTCACTCAATAACATAAGCTTTCAGAAGTAAAATAAAAAACAAACCCCAAACTTAACATATTTAATCTTTTCATCGTAACACATTCAGAATACCCAAATGCTAAAAAGCAAACAAAGAGATGTGCACATACCTTACCTCTGCAAAACACCGCAGGGATGATGCTCGACCAGCTACAACTGTGCCTTGTGTTTGTTTTTCCACCTTCAGTTACTATGGGTATCCTTCCCTAGGAGCATTTTTTTTGACTGTCAGCATCCCCCCAAGACTACCTACACCCACAGGAGAAAAGCACTGAGCACAAAAGTTAGCTAGCAACTACTAGCAAAATGAAGCAAACTCTGTTATTCCCCCCAGCTAAGTACTGGCAGAGGAGAAAATGAAAGTTTCTCTGCATGTTCTCCACATGTAACACAGAGCACTACCATGCCAATGCAACACTGCTGATGAAGTAATAACAAAAATGCCCCAGCTGGTGAGGGTCTACATCACTAACGATGAGAAATTAACTCTCTCCCATTGTGAAGCCAATTTATTGGGCTTATGAAATGCAATCAAGACATTTCTGCATAGATGATGTATCATGAATAAAACAATGAATCATTCTGTTGAAGAGTATAACAAAGAACTTCAGCAAAAATGAAAAATAATCAAAAATTCACATAGATTTCTTTTTTTCCAAATAAGCAAGAACAGTTTATTTCATAGTAAGCTAGGGAGCTAAACGCATCACCCCAGCTCAAGAGTAAATACACTGTCATGCTGGGTTTGAAGGGGCAAGTCCTTCTCACAGCACTTTGGAGTAAGGTGCTTAGAGCCTTCAGCTCCACTCTGAAGACATGTGAGGTTGTGGGAATTAAGAAAGTGCTTGCAGGCATTTGCATGGCAGAAGTGACAGCCAGGACCGCCAAGATAATGACTGGCCTACAGTATTTATATTAAATATAACTGAAGATGCTTCAAGGCACTGTGCATACCAGGTAGGTTACCAATACCTGGCATTTTTCCACTTGAACTACTCAGCAGCATGAAAACAATTCATCCTATCGAAATTATTCAGCATTTATGAAATGTTGTAAAAAACAAAAGGAAAATCCAGTTAGTGATCCGTCAATCCTCATGTTGTGAAAACATCACATATTTACAGACTATGGGGCGGCTTAAAATAAAAAATCATACCATACATTTCTTTACTTTCTGAATGAAGACGGTTTCAGTAAACTCCATCTTGAGGAGGACAAAATGTCTCAGGATGAAGGAAACGATCTCACGAAGAAACAGCAGTGTATTTCAATACAAGGATTTGCTATCCGGATATGATAATTTCTCAAAACCTCAAACAAAATACCACAGCATGCTAATCTGCTCTTTCGCAGCAGGTAACCTCAGACATCCTATAACTCTACAGTGTGCTCATTCTTGCCTTGTTTAAAGGCTCTGACGTGTGCAGAAACCAGCCCCAGCCCTTCCTCCTGCTTACCAATCCTGCGCCTTAGCATCAACTTTATTTCACGTTCCAGATTTCAGAAGTTACTCCATTTCTTCCAGGAATATGCTTAATCTTCCTGAAGTTTTATTTACTTTCTAAATAAAAAATACCATTAAAAAAAAAGTGTTGTTTCAAGAGGGATTTTAAATTTCACTACAATCAGGAAATTAACAAGTGTTCCCCACAACTCAGTTCTGCCCGGCTGCCACCAAAGTGAAGTCACGCCTTTCACCACCAGCCTGAATGACGTCGTACAGCTCAGCTTCATGCTGCAGCCCATTCCCCACCCTGCCAAAGCCACAGCTGCCCCAGGAGCAACCCAATTCAGGACTGCTGGGCTTTCCTCATCCTTCTGCAAACCAAGGTTTGGTTCTTACCGCTGCAGTAGTCAGCACTTACCATTTCCCCTCTCCTTTCCACACTTGACTTTTTGCCTTCCAACACAAGAGGAAGAAGACAGAGACAGCGACCACACAGTCACAGTGTACATCACAGAAACGTGTTATGGGAGCAGAGGAGATCGGAACAACGCTTATCCTTCCAGAGCAGGATTCTCAGTATTTCATAACACTAAGTAATAGGTCAGCTAAACCTTTCACTACAGTTGAGTCAGAAACTCCAGATCTCAGTAAAAGAAATTGAAAAAACACTCTTCTCTTTAAGGGACTGATTGAAGGACTTTCCCAGAATGATAGTATCCTGGCTCTTACTGCTCAAATATAAAGCCCACACTTGCTGTAAAAGACAAGCCCAAATGCTGCTTTGGACAGCGGCAGAGAAGTCAGAGTTTATGTTTATAGGCTCTAATCTAATTTCTCGTCTTCCCCTTACTCTCACTACCCTGTCTTAAAAATTCATGTTTTATTAGATTCATGAAACAGCTATAGCTCATAATGAGATAAGTCAGCTGATACTGTCGGTGGGGTGTTTTGTACCGAACATTAACACTAATTATATAACCTTCTACTGCACTTTGCTGAACCCACACACTTACACTGCTTGCTGTATTACTGCAAACAGTTCATTAGCAATAAGTTTACAGGCCTGGGCAGCATTAACCTTTCCTCAAAATTGTCCCAAGCAGAGAATGTGGACCTTGTGCTGTTAATTACAGGAGGCACTGCCAGACTCCCAGGTGCTGACATCATGCTGGGGTAGCACCTCCACCAAGAGCTGGGAGAACCTTGCATCCCCAACACCATTCCTCTGAGCCCCAGTAGGGACAGGCAGGCTCCTCCATCCCATATATGGTCCATAAATTTTGTCCCTGCCTTGAAATACGAAGGTGTCAAACCAAGCAATCTGTAGTTTAAATGCTGTCGTAACTTTTCTGACTGCACACGGTTAAGGGGAGCATCGTGCTGGGTCTCCTGACCGGGAGAGTTTATGGTTCTACACAGGACAAATGCAGCCAGCATCTCTTCAAACTGGGTTGTTCAAATGCAGGATTCCTGGATCAATCACAAATTAATCAGTGATGCAAAACGTGCACAGTCCTTGTTTTCACTAAGCTACACACATCTGTTCTGCAGTTTGGGAATAAACTCACACCATAGGGTGTGAGTTTGTCAAAATAATTTTAAAAGTGACAGCAGGTCTATATTTTGTCTTCAGATTCCTTTGCATGTATAAAAAAGAGGTGGCAGATGAGAAATAAGTGTGTGATAAAACTCAGTCACCTACTGTCCCACAACACACAAAAAAGAGCTTCTTTAGAGCTTTTTTTTGAACGACAGACCCAAATATGAAAAAAAAAGCATTCCTGACCAGAGTTGAGTTCATAGAGTAGATAGAAGAAATGCATTAACAACAGCAACAACAACAAAACCAACAAACAAAAAAGACAAAAAAAAAAAAAAAAAAAAAAAAAATCCAAACCCATAAATTGCATTTCAGAACATGGTTTCACTGATATGCTCTGTGGCTTTACCTAATGCGAAGAATGCTCAAAAAAATAATAAATACAGAAGCAGAATTCTTTTTAAGCTCCCCATGCAATTATAGAGAGTCTAGAAGAAGTGAGAAATCTGCAAAATGAAACCCACCACGAAGATACTGCATTCGAACAGATTTTGTCACATACACACCAGTCCGAACAGGAATAAGCACGTGGGGAACAGAGAGGGAAGGGAAGCCCAAGGCAGAGCAGAGCTGGGCCAGGCACGCTTTGTTAGCAGCAGGGGAATTCACTTTGCTGATAATAAAAGAGAAGTATTTTAATCTCTTTCACAAGCATAATCACGGAAACAACTGAAAACCATGACGGACCAATTGACGGTTCGTTACAGGGAACAATGCTTTTTGTTTTCTAAAGCCTGCTTTCTCAGATCTTCCAAGTAAAGGGAGACACATCACAGATTTGAAAGGCAAGGGAGCTGTTTAAAATTAATTTCAGTTCCAGTTGCTGCAGCAAGGGAAGAAAACCCCTCTTCTCCCATTCGGCCATTTGCTTCAAGTGTTGCCTTGCAGAAGGATGTTTGTCCCCGAGCCACCTTGGCTCCAGACAAGTTTGTCCACAGACTCTGCCTTGCCCAGGTCAAGAGCAGTTTTGTTATCAGCATGCTTTAACCTCAGGAAATACTTCAGGGAGACCGATACATCACCCTCTAAGCACACGTTTCAAGAAACTATATCCAGCTATTTTGCTGTGTGCAAACAGCTATTTTGTCTTTCAAGATCAAAACACAAGCAAACAAATAAACAGAGGACGATCCAACTGGAAAAATATTTTTGATGTGAGGAAAAGACTTTGCTAACCAACTATTAGAGAATGCCAAACTGTCTAACACTCAATTCTAGTATGATACAATACATGGTAAGTTAAAATGAATATACATGCACTTTATTCACTGATTTTAAGTAGTTCAGCACATCTGTTCTGCAAAGGTTTACCCCACTACCATCCCAACAACATTAATTCTCCTGGCAGGGCTGTCAAAAGCCTGTATTTCCTCAAGGAATGTTTTCCATAATTGAAAATATGGGTAAGAGGCATGTGTTTGTTTAGCAAATGCCAGCCTCACTGGGCACCAACGCATGAACACTCACAGGTCAAACAATTCCCATAGTCCTGTCCCAAAAGCCATGGGCCATCTCTCCAGCCCCACTGAGTCCAGAGAGCATTTTCGAGAACTACAGACTTCTTACTAAGAAGGCAGCACACCACAACAGCTTGTAACAGTGCTAAGGCCATGCTAACCAAACCTGCATCTCTGCAGAATAAATTTGCAGAGTGCAAACGCTCTCAGTCACGCTTCCAGCACACCACAGATCACCCATTTCAACTTCTGGTGCAAGACGATCAATACGAACCTCCTAAAAAATTCCTTCTGAAATGCACTGGTGCCTTTGAGTTTCCCTATTCAATGCCTCACATTCCTTTACAAAAGATTTGTTCATGGTTTTCTTGACAAATAACAACATAATCGTAAATTGCAGTATTATAACAGGGTTTATGGACTGAGACCTTCCAGGATATTTATTGTGCTGCTGCATGGGGGAGGTAGCTTCCTTTTTTTATGTGCCCTTGTAGGAATGAAGTCAAAAGCAGACCCCAATGCTAAGGACAGCCCATCCAATGCAGAGCAGCAGGAGTGACGCAAAGGCACTGCCAAAAAGGTGTTACTTCATTCTGCCAGGTTAGGGTGCCATGAATCACCCCCTCTGATGCCAATACGCTGTGGTTGCTGCCTTGCTCACACTTAATAGGAATTTGCTAGCTGGTGACATAAGACTAATCTTATTCAGAGCATTTTAAGGCACCCCACTGTGTCTGAGAACACCCAAAACTTTGTAGGGCTCAAAACCTAGAAGGTACATTCCAGACTCAGGACAGTGGAAAAGTATCCCTTCAGGGAATTCAAGACAAAGATAAAAGCATTAAACAAGAGAAAAAAAACCAGAACAAACCAGACAGGAATTGCTGACTAATTTTTTTTTTTTTTATGACTTAACATTTTTTTTAATATATAAATGCTCAATGTATACCTTCCTAGTAGCCATTATAAACCCAAATCCATCACTTCTTGCTTGCCTTTTTAATTTCTCTAAGTCTCTGAGAAACTTTAAAATATTGCATATATAGATGAGAAACCTGTATATTTGGTTTCCATTTTATTTTTTCCCTCAGTAACAGTTTTGCAAAGTACATTTCCAAAAACCTGAGAAACTAGGAGCATGATCAACAGCCTTTTGACCTCAGGCACCCTTCATTCCAGAAAGAGCTGGAAAACCCAGACTGAAAGGTTTACTTACAGGGTAGTTAGCTCAATTTAGCTCATGTGGTAGCAGGAGCTTTCACAGAAGCTTTTGTACAGTGCTGTCTATGGCTCACTCTTTCTGAAATCATCCCACCAAAGTGAAAAAGTCAAGAATCTGAATGATGTGGCTCTACCAAAAGTGGCATTTATGTCAAAGTACAAATTAAAACCGCTAAGGATCACAGAGGCCTGATACATTTTAGCATAGAAAAAGACACAATAATGGTTAGCTGGCTACCCTCTGTTTCTCTGTCATCCCCATTATTAAACCATGGAACAAAACCTTTTACAGAGGAGGGCCTAATGATCACTCAATATACCTTTAGTCTTTAATTTAAGCAAGAACTCTGATTAAGTGCATAGAATTAGCTTAAAATAGCAATACAGCTGGCCACCTTTGGCAGATTCACAACCAATACACTTCATCTATTTGTAGCCACTTCCTTTTGACTGCACCACCTTCATTTAGCTGCCAAGTTGGAAAGAAAAGCAAATGTTGTGCTTCTTTTTAGAGATTGAAGAATTAATTCTTTGTATTTTAAGATCAAAAGACCTCAGTTCAAAAGCACATGGAGCTTTAGTCACTTAAATCTACCCATTATTTGCTTAAGAAACTCTCTAGACTGAATTTACAGGATGTGACACCAAGCAAAATTTTCCCCAACACAGGCTTGCACCCAAACTTACGTCTACGTTTCAGAGTATAGGGAGAAACAAAATATAAACGAACAATGTCAAATTCTTCTTTCTCAAATCCAGCTGTTACAATAAAGCATACTTTCCTTTTAAACATTTTGTCTTTAAATCGAAGTAAGGTGTTAGCAAAGCCATTGTAACACGGCTTTTTTTATCCAAATCTGATTTTACAAATGCAACACCCATGAACTTCCACGCTCTGAGACCTTTAGGTACAAGCCCTGCAGGGATGGAACCCAATACCCTGTCAGTAAGGAGCAGGTATTCAGCAGTGCTAGGTGTCAGTAGGAAAAATTTTGTTAAGGTACAGGTCTCACAGAAAGAAACATCCCAACTAATGCTCAATTTCATCCATACAAAGTCAACCAAAACAGTTAAACTCCCACAGAAAACGTCAATACAACTTTTCTCACAACTCCAGTTGACTAGTTCTGGCAATTTTTTGTGCTATTTTGTCTCTGCTCTCCCTTTCAACACTTACAGAAATGAAAAATCACATAACATACTCAGCAAAAATTAATGAGCTGTCTTTACCCCATACCAGCTCATGATACACACGGTCAAAAAGCAAAACCACTTCCAAAGGAATCTGCAATCAATTTTAACACATTCAACAGGTCTGTCAAGAGAAGCATGTACGCAATGCTTCATCTCCATTCGTAAATACAAGGAGGGACAGAACAATGTAATAAATACTTTATGAAGTATCATTAAAAGTGAAACAGCACAGCTGACAGCCCAGCCCAGTTAGGTCCAGTCCATCACCCAGGAAACCTTGGGGTCACTGAGAAAAGAGGTGAAGTTACTGTGGTTCAGGTATCGCTGCCACTGCATCTCCTTTGGAAAGACAAGACAGACGACACTCACTATAGCCTGGCAGAGGAAGGATGTGGGTTAGAGGGGCAGCTCCAGTGCTGGAGTGCTACACAAGTAATTTCTGGCAGTCGTGCCCAGGGGAAATTAAAGACGCAGTCACACTTCCCTGCAAGACTCAGAAAGGACAAACAGATCAAATGTAGCTCCAAATTCACAGAAAAAAAATCACCCTGCCTTTACATGCCACAAAACCAAGTAAACAATTTTTGCCAACCCATGACACTTGTCATATCTCATTGTACAGCATATGGTGGAATTCTTTCTAAAGCCGCTCTTTCTACCCACTGCAGAGCCAAGCAACAGTAGCTGTTTGGAAATACCTGCAATTGTTATTTTTCTGAGACAGAGGCTTATACCTTAGACACAGTCAGGACCAGCCTTACCTCCATCTGGCTGTTTTAAGCAACATGAATTTTGGCATCGTTACCACAGGAAATCACACATAATAGAACATACGCTCTCAAATATTCTATTTAATTATACATTAATTGATAACATACTAGCACCTACATGTGTCATTTCTAACAGGGTGTAGAAACAACACTATCAAATCAAATTCTGCCTCAATGACCCATATTCTGTCCAAAAACAGGCTAGTCCTTGGCCCCACCACACCCCTCAGCTTCAAGAAATGCAATCTCAAATTTATAAAATTTTAAAGTGACATTTCCTGCTGTATTGGACTTGTGTGAAGTCATGGCTATGAAAAACCAATTCTTCCATCATCACCAGGAAACCAGAATCACCAGGCAGGGAAAGTAGCACTTTCAAAGTAAAACTTCTACTGCAGTCATGGGGGAGGGTAGGGGGATAAAGAAAGAAATGAAAAAAAAATGCTGTTTGCAGTTGAAGTATTACTGAATCATTTCAACATGCAAAATAGAAAGAAAAAGTATGAAAGGCACTAGAACAACTTTTCTCCTCTCCTCTTCTGACCTGAGAAAGCAAATCTGAGAAAGTAAATTACATAAAGGAAAGAAAATACTTTTTTTTTTTTTTTTTTTAAGCATTCAGTGTCTTCTTTACAGCACGGCAATAATTTTCTGGCCATAATCATGTCCAGCTTCACTCCACACATGATCCAGCATTCCCTGAAACTGCAGGAATGCATTGATTATGAAGCCACATGTGACTTGCAGCACATAATACAGAGGCATCTCTTCCAGGTTACACAGCTCCTCAGACACACTCTCCAGCAGGAGAACAGTTGCAGACCAAGAATCAGATTCTGAGTTCTGGTCCTTGGGTAATTACCTTGGAGGAGTTTTTTGCAGCTGAAAGAAGCAAAGGGAAGAAAACTAGAAAACCAGACTTTAGGCTAAAAAGCTGGACAACAGGATAGGATTTAACATACCACACAGCTGAAGAAAGCATTTCACTCAAGTCTTTGATACACAATTACCCATCTATCTATGAAGGAAGAAACGCAGCCAAGCAACAAGGCTATGCAAACATTTCCAGGTTCTAAAAAGATCAAGCCAGTCAAGCTTCCCCCTTGTGGTTTGCGTGTCGTCATCAGCATTGCTCCGTGTTTGTATAGCCTTATAGCTCAAATATGTTTTATATGTCTTTGGAGGATGAGTGCACATATTTATGAGTTAGAGTGATTGCTTCTTCGTGAGCAGTGCACAGACATGTGCAAAACAGAGGTTCCCAAGACTGTAATCCTGTCTCCAACCAGAACACTGTACGGAGAAAGAGAAAGGCAGGAAACCAAACCAACATACAATGGTACTGACACATTTTATTAGGAAGGAGTGTATATAAATTAAACAATACCACAACAGCACAGCCCTAACAAATCCTCTCTGCCACAACTAATTCTTAAACAGCAACATTCTATGACACTAAGGTAAATAATCTAATTTTCTATATTTACTCAGTACCCTTCAATTTAAATACCCCACAATATAAGTGGTATTTTTCTAATGCATATATATCTCTCAGCTGCCCCTTTCATTCTTATTCTTCTACTCCCTCACCTCCAAAATAATGTTGCGGCATTGGGTACACAAGCTGGTACAAGGAACTAAAAGCAAAGAATCTCACGAAGAGGAATGTACTCAGGAGAGATCCATTAAAATTCAACTGCCAGTTTCTATCAGATGAAGATCTCACTTCCCAATTAACTGAAATTTGAGTGGGATTAAGACAGAAAGGTGCACCAAAACTACAATGGAGCAGGAGTACAACACCTGTGGTTCTTGCAGCTTTCCTATGCTTAGACATTAGGAAATCACAGCCATCATTTTCAAACATGGATGCAAGATCAAAGGCATCTTTGGAATTTCTGTTGGCATTTTATTTCTAGCTAGGAGCGGGTCAAGCCCAAGGCAACATCTATGGGTCTACCCTTAAAAGGCCTACTACAATTTTGCTTGTTTCTAATCAGATGCTTGGGTTTGTAACTGGTTGATTTCCAAGGTGTCTTTTGGTTGTTAAGTACAAATAAATAGAGACGACCAGAGGATTTGGTAGGACAATCACAATATTTAACCCCAAACCAAACAGTCTCACATTTACCCTTGCATCTAAAAGCCTCTTGAGGAAAGTTTCTCCATTCGGCTACACCCTCCCCTACTTAATACCTGTGATGTAGGAAAACTGGCACTAAGCATTTTTTAAGACTAGCCCAGACTTCCTTGGCCATCAGTTTAAAGGAACTGAAAAGCAACAGCAAACCTCCTGGCCAGTGAGGGTAAAGCCATCACCACAGCCACAGTGAGAAAATCTTCCCACAGAGTCTGAATTCAGCCCTTTGCCTTCATTACAGACGTTTCTCTCCCTTCAATCCCAAAAGAGACTAAATAGCTAAGATTTTAAGTCACATCTATATGCGTTTCAAATTTAGAATTCTAAAAATGGTCTTTTCCCCATGTATTTCAGAAGCTGCCTATAAACAACTCCTCTATTCATATAGGCCTAAAAGCAGAAGTGTCTTAGCTGTAAGACCAGATGTAAGCTGAACTTGTGCCCATGAACTCAGAAGGAAAGCCAGAGTCAGATACTAAAGAATCAGACACCCATGCCACCCTGCATCCTTCACACCATATATTTTTTTAATTAAAATTATTTTACCACGTTACTAGTAAGCTTCACATTTAAGTGCAAAATCACACCTGCTCAGATAGCACTTATTCCCTTCAGTGCCATGCACAGCATAAACCCTACTGCTGCTGCTGAGCCCTGACCTGACCCACTCAGCTCTGCTGAGACCAGGGCAGGGATGGAAAGGACAGGGAAATGGCAGATCCAGAGCACCCTGGAAGCAGCAGAGCCAGCACTACACAGAAACTCATTTCTCAGCTTGGCCCCGCTCTCATTTAACTCAAATGGATTTAGAAAAAAAGCTACATTACCACAGTTGCTTCTGAGCCAACATTTATTCTGGCAGGCTATCATCAGAGCTATTGAAGTTTTTCTCTCTCTTTTTATCCTACTGAAGTGTTATAATAGGAGCAATAATACATTTACATTCACTTTATTCTTCCTTAGTATAAAGTTCAAAATTCTATAAATGACACTGACGTAGGTAGCAGAGGCATTTGGGCTGTACTGCTTACATCCTCCAGGCACTCAACCTCTCCACTGTAGGCTACAGCAAGGACTAATCCTGCCATTTCATACCAGCTACTGAGACTCTGATTAAACAAAGCTGCCTACAGAATGGATTCTCCACAAAATATTGACATCACCCTGGTCCATCATAGATGGCTTTGGGATCAGCGAGATCCACTCACACACTATTAGTAACAGAAATAGGGAAAAGGAGAGCCTGATCAGAGAAGATCCATCCTTTTCCACCACAGCTAACTCCAAATTTATTCTGCTCAACTTAAAGATGCTATGTAATCATCTTGCTCAACACATGGCAATTACAGAAGTGGCTGATGAGTGGTGCTAACCAAGAACATTTGACTGCGTGCTGGCAAGCCAGTCAACAATAGCATCCGCCCCATGTAAGCCACCAGCTTGCCTATAAAGGAATCTAGATTAAAACCAACATGGAAATGCTCACTGAGATGTGAGTCTGTTTACCACAATAAACATGCTATTTTCTACTGTTCCTGAAGATGCTGCCGGTATCACTTCCAAACATTTACTTTTGTAGTCAAAATGAAGACAGATGTTTTAAGAGTTGACAATCTCTTCCCCTTACTGTTGGGGAGACTCATAACAGAACCAGCCCCCACCTTTCTGCACACAACTGTATGAATAGTTTTGTAAAAGGCTGCAACTTGCTGCCTGACTAACCGTCACTCAAAATACAATATGGCTATCAAGTGTTTCACACCCCTCTGCAGGCACTAGTGCTCATACCAGGGACAAATCTTGCCAATTCTTCCTGCAAAATGTCACAGAGACACAAATCTTCCTCAGTGCCAAAATGCTTTGTGAAAGACTCTCACTCTTTTCTTTCCCCATTACTGCAGTATTCTTTTACTCCACAGTGATGAATCCCATCAGAATATTTCACAGAAATCATTTTTATAACTACTGTGTTGGCTCAGTCACTTCTATCTTTGCATTTCTCTAATGCAAACTAATTTTCCCTCTTCTCTGCTGTTTCACACTTTAAAGCCCTCTACAATCTATCTACATCTTCTCTGTCATCTTTGCATGAACAGTCCAGATGTTGAATCGCACCTCTGATTAATCTACTGCCTATTTTTCAAGCCATAAAACAAGCAAATAGGCCCAATTAGCTTTATTCCTTTTTTAAGCTACATCAACTCTACTCCTGAATTTTAATCTCTACTAGAAGGAGAATAAGGTTAAGGCAGTACATCTTCTTAAGGTATGTTTATACTCAGAAGGAAGCTTTGGCAGCAATGTGGAGTCCATGTTTGATGGCTCTCCATGGCTTCTTATATCTAAACATACTAGTACAAAACCAGTAAAATTGTTTTTCTGCAGCTGTGCAGACTGCAACAGCTCTAAGATTCAGGCTTATTCAACGCTTAAATGAGTATTAGTCAGAAAAGAAACCTACTCCTTTCTGTCTCATCTGTATGGGAAAATACTGGCACATTTTAATAAATGGAAAAGGAACTGCATCCAAAACTAGGTACAGAATCATACCTAAGCTTTCTAACGTTGCACATTTTCTTGATACAGATATGCCCTTACTCATACACGTACCAAAGCAGTAGCTACATGTAGTTTCTGCAGGAGGTGGAAGTTGCACGATGTTAAGAATAAAACAGCTAGTAAAAACTAGCTCTGTCGGTGCAGTTAATAGACTTGACACAGAGAGATTTCGTTAAGTGACATATTTCACACAGGTTTAACTGTTGAGTTCTACAGGGCTATTTTTACATAGGCACTCTTTTGACTAAGATTACATTCTTGATAAAATTGAGAATTGAGGCCTACATGTGCAAAGCTCTATTCTCATTACAATTAAACTACAACAGGACCACCATGGCAAAAATTTTCAAATTCAAAAGTAAACTAAGGATATTTCAGATATCACAAAGACAAAGCATTTTCCTGGTACTTTACTGATTCAACTGACAAGTGAAAAAGGCTTTTATGCATGAGGAAAAAGGATGTATTTCAGACCCATTTTGACATGAGTGCTGCTGAATTCTGGGCTGGGCACTCTGTACTTCCCCACATCCACCCTGGCAACAAAACCCAGCTCCAGGGCAGCTGCTAAAAAAGCCTTTTTGGAAAACAGCATTTAAAATGTGCTTGTAGGGCTGGGATACCACACAAGGATGGCAATCCAGAAGTAAAGCAATTTTCTATGATGTTTATGAATAAAGCATGCAGAGGAGAAAGTTTTAATCTGGCCACACGTGGTAGCATATGTGTTTTTTTAAATCTGAAAATGGTTTTTTTTCCCTATGAGAAGAAAAAAAGAAGGGGGGGGGGGGGGAAACAAAAAGGAAATCTTAATTAAAACTGTGACAGAGATAGCAACCAAAGTGAAAACCTACAAGCACCAAGAATTGAATAAAATTGAAAATCTGTATCACTCATTTTCCACCGTGGTTAACTACATTCAGTCCCAGTTCTAATGCGAAAAGGGGGAGGAAGGGGCCACAGAGAGAAGCTTCTGTCCCCTTAGCTCCTGCTCCTAATGCTCCAATACTGCATTTTGTTTTAAATCAACTTCCCTGGTTTTCATGGTACTTCCCTTCTGCAGGATCCTCTTACTCACAAAAGGAAAAATGATACTTGACTTCAGACTTTACCAGAAAGACAGTTTCTTCTGCAAAACCTAAAACCTCGTACCATAATGCAGAGAAGTGCATTAGCTTTCACCCAGGATGGGACGAAAAACTGAATAAATACAAGCGAAAGAAGGGAATTTATATTACTCTCAAACATAATTGCCAGAACGCACAACTATGCTCAGTTCCTGATGAATTTTTTCTGCATGATCTCATCCTTATAGCATCTGGATTTGGAAGACGCTCATTCAAAAAAACTCAGCTTTGTCAGTCTCCAGACAAACTCTGGTTACTATTTTATTTATTTTTTTAAACTCCTGACCTGACACTTTTCTCCTTGCCTGTGTGTGCAACACAGGCTGAGTGCTAACAAGACAAGCACCCACACCTGTAGGAAGTGGGGAATTTAACCTAAAAATTCTGACTGACATTTAACTTCACACAGTAATACTTCTCTGGGGGAGGGGAGTTTCCTATAGCTGCATTAATTCAGGCTAAAAATACCCATGCTGACATGCTGTCAATGTGAGAATCTCTTTGATTCCAAGAGTTTATTCAGAGCTTTCGTGTTACTTTGAACTTTTTTGTTGTTTAATATGATCATCGCTCCATTTGTCATCATATGACAAGAGCAGACAATTACACAAGCTGAAGATATGTCTGCCAGTCATAGCATGCCATCTTGCTGCTGTCAAGCAAGGAGATGTGCCTCTACACACCTCTAGATTGAGTTCATTAAACCAGCCTGCAGGATATCCCTCAGTAATGACAGAGATGAAAGACCAAATTAAAATTGCTTAATTCAGATACACAATCTCTAGCATTTTCCACCTTGCAGTCTAACTGGTTAAGCTACATGTTTGAATAAGCCGTCCTAACACAGCAGCAGCTCTAATTCTCCACTTCCACCACTTTCAATTAAAGCATCTGAAATATTTTCACAGTTTGTTTTGTACTTCCCTCAGCCTTGAACGATAGCTAAGCTATTTGAAAGAAAAGCAGACGGGGCGGCCACATATTAACATGCCTTCTGCCAACCGAAGCACAAAAGCAGCTCTCCCCTGCGCTACAATTGCCACAGGAAGAGCCCAGCACACCAGCGAGGGTGGGTATCAAGCAAGAGAGAAGCAGTGCCTCCTCAGAGAGCTTGTGTCAGGGTTTTCAGTGCTCACCACTGCTTTTCCAAGGCAAATGCACTGCCTCCAAAGCCTTGGTGCTTCGTTAGTAACAGCACATTACCTCCACATTCCTCATCCAAAATCCAACTTTCCAGTAGGATGTTCTGAAAAACTGCTTTTAACCATGTGCTTCTTGAGTTTTTTCATTTCCTAATACAAAACACTATGTTCTTACTGCACAATTGTCTTTTTCTCATACAAACAGGATAGAAGAATCATGCCTAAAAAGCAAGTATTCTGGAATTTTGCATTAACACTGTAAAAAGTCCATGGGCAAGTAGCACCTACCTCAGCTAGTAGATTGAGCCATGTTTTCAAACAAAGCCTAATTAAAATAAGCTCTTCTGAATCTCCATCAAGAGCCAATTCACCAGCAAGGAGACAACTGCTTAACACAGCCTCCTATCATGAAATACATTCCTGACACTGGCACAGCAAACATTCCCATTAGCAGTGCAAGACTATTTCCAAAGTCAATGCACTTACGAGTCAAAATAAAAAACTGGAATCCCAGTTTCCATTACTTCCTCATTAGTGGCTTAACACATCAGAGTAGGGGGAGCAAACTTAATAAGAATCATAAAAAAGCTTATTACACCTAAAACATTACTACTGCATTTTTCAGGACAGCTGAATGTATCCAAGTTTTTATGTAACTACTAAAGTGTTTTCTTTACCAACATGATCTGGCATGTTACCAGAAACCCAAAGGGCAACAGGAAACCACAAAGATGATTTGGCTCAAAATTTGCGTTTTCCTAAAGCCTGGTTCTACAACAATGCCTGTTTTTTAAAAACGTGAAAAAAAGAAAATAAAAATTATACTGTTCATAATTTGGTTTAACTTTTAAAATATTCCCATGAAGCAGCTCTATCTCTAAGCTTGAACTCAAGGGTCAGATGGGACTCAGAGCTGAAGCAAGGACAGGGAGGCAGCAGCAGCTGCTCCTGGAACAGATAGTGCAGGCAGCTAAAAAGCCTGCCCTGGGAAAAGAAGAAAAAGTCACGTTCCCTTTCTGCTCCTTCCACCTTTTGAATTTAATAATAATTTCCTTTTTTTCTGCCACACGACCTATGGAATACCAGAGACTCGGAGGAAAATGGGAGGAAGACCTTAGGAGACAAATTTGCACTACTCCCATCTCCTAACAGAGTATTTGTGGCATTCAGGACAGAATCTGGCCTCTTATTAGGGTCACCCACAGCACAGAATTCGCATCCCTGCTTGACTGCAATCTGCTTAGTGCAGGAATGGGGCACGGAAGCAGCAACATCATGGGCACAAACCTCACCTCCTGGTGCTCCAACACCCTTTTCTGCCTGAGAGGACTCCCTGTCTCTCACAAAACCATATTTCCACCGCTGGGGGATAAAAGTAGCTGCCCATCCACCACTCCATGCCCACACCAAAACCAGCAGCTTCCCAGCTCAGCCTTTCCTGTGCAGGCATCGCCAAAGGCTGCTTGTAACTGCACCATGCCCCCAAAATGTAAACGCCCCACGACGTGCTCAAACACTTTATTTCCATGCACATTTCAGAGCCTAACTACTGCAGCATGAGGCCAAGCAAGGCCTAAGGGCCTACACACTTAAAAATGCACAGATCTTTGCCAAAGAGGTTTTGCTCTTTCTTAAAACGGCCTGCTTAAATAACATTCAGTGCATTTCCACCTCTGCTGAGAGAAAGCACTATGCTGAGGATCCATCAGCTGTAGTCAAAGCCCAGTGCCTTTCTTCTCCGATCTATGGGCCATAGGGACGGAGCCAGCACTGCTCCTCCAGGTCCTGCCCAAGCGCCTGCTGCCGCTACACCTCAGCTCCGCACCCCAGGGCAGCCCTCCCACGCCGCTGCCAGTCCCGCAGCCAGTGGCAAATAATAAAATAGAGACTCCAAGGGAAATAAATGGCAGTGCTTACAGCGACTGTAAATGAGGTGCGGGAAAGGCAGGGATGTAGGGCACCGGCTGCCAGGTAGGGATTTCTTTCGGCTGCTCCTGCTTTTCTAGCTACAAAGTGCTGACAGAGGGAAAGCTGCAAGCAACTTGCTCCCTGGAACAGCATGAGAAGAGAAGGCTGGTCGCTTTTGAGCCTGAGCCGAGAGATTATAGAGGCCACGAGAGCAGCAAGGAGCGCAGGGAGGAGGTGGCTCTCTCACGTCTGCTGGGGTTACAGCAGCTCATGTGCCTCAGTGAAGCAGCTGAACTCCCTGCCTTCTCACTTCACCTGGCAAGACTCAAGGGTATCCTTGTCACACATCACACCTGGAAAAGCGCTGCTTTAGCCACAGGCCAACAATTTAGCCAACAAACATGGATCCCACCAGTCATGCACTGAACTAAACATCATTTGCTCCAGCAGAGGAATCTGCCTGCATTACGGCAGAAGAGCTTAAGCAAGAACACAGCTTCGACTGTCCATGTCGACCAGCCAGAATAAATCTCATAATCTAATTTGTATATGACTGTTCCTAAGGTATCCTACATTCACGTTGTTCAACTCACCCATACACGGCCAGCATGCACCAGCAGCAAGCATGCTTCCAGACACGCACCCCTCCCTACAAACCAAACTTGGCCCCTGGGGTGACAATAACACACCCCCAACCAGGAAAGCAATGGCTGCCTGAACACTTCAGCAGCAGTCTGCACCAACACTGTTTAGCTCATTTCATTTCCAAATGCACAAGACAGGTCTCCAACACAGAGACAACAAATCCCCACTAGCCCATTCTTACATTCAATTTGCATAACAGATCACTCTACAGCATTAGCAAAATTCCACGCTGCAAGCACATTTAATAAAATCATAGCGACAACGGCTTAAACGGCGCATTAGTTAAAATTCCTGCAATGCCTATTATCGGCGGAGTTACATGATACGGGAAGGGTGGCGTGCCCTAATGAAACCTCACGCACGCAGCCAACAGACTGCAACAAAGACTGGAAGATCACATGAGTGCTCCCCCAGAAAAACAATTTAAGACCTGAACCCCATCACCCCCAAAAGCCAGTCTGGCATCATGTAAGCAAAAGCCCTACTTCATGTTACATTTCTGGAGCCGCAAGCAAAGGAAAGGAGAATTGATAGAGGAACTGTGTGTTCAGCCCCAGCATGCAGGCATGCTTTGCATTCTTAAGCAGCCCTCTCTGAAACCAATCATCATTACTTGCTAATTGGCTGGAAGGAACCTTGCTCAAGTCTTGACAGCCAAAAGAAGTACTCTGACTTCTGGTGACCATAGGAGACTGCACAACTCCTCCGGCTGACAGCTAAGGGGGAGCAAAAATCTGCATTAAAGCTGTGCAGTTATTTAATTGTGACTGCTTACAACAATCAAAGTATGAGCAAAAAAGATGCACAAGACAGGAGAACTGAATTACTCATGTACGACGTAGGTATAGTGCAGTAATTCAGATGTACATTTACACGAGTCAGGGCAAACGCTGTTAGAAGCCAGGACTAAATTGCAGAGGATCCTTAAACCATCTTACTCCTAAAATATTTTGCTCTAAGGTAAAACATGCACCATGTATTTTAAAGCATTAAGACACTAATTCTGTAAACAATAATGCCTCCAGCATGCACACCGTGCGTTGGAATGGATTCCTCAACTTGGCCTCATCACTTATGCATCTGATGAAACAAACACTGACAGCTTTTTTGCATTTGTAAAGGCCCCACAGCAGCTGTGGTGATCCCACCATAGAGCAATGAATTAAGCCTGAAACCCAGCTGGGTCTGCACAGAAGCCTTTTTTGCACAATACAGCAAGACTATCATTGTTAACCTAGGCATTATTGTAAAATATTCTGCATTACATTAAGAACGGAGATAGAGATGCCCTGGAAAATTAGCTTTAATAGGCAATTTATAACATTTAAAAATATGGATACCACATTGATTGCTAATTGACAACAAATTTCATAGTTTCATTTACACACAACCAGAGTGAATCAGGTAATTACAGAACACCACTTAAGCAGGAAACAAAGCAAAATTAAGAAATAATTCACATTAAAGTCATAAAATACATGACAAACTTTTATAAAATAAATGTATAAACATATGTATGAATTTAAAATAACTATCAAAATTACGAGTCTTGAAATGAGAAGGAATTTGAGACAAAATCTTAGAGGAAATGGACATATGCGTGCTTTCATCTAATAGAACTGTTAAGAGTTTCTTCCAAGACTAAAGCAAGGAGCTTAACACTGTGTAGTAATACTTAGGTATTATTTTTACACTTCACAAGTACATAAACATGTACTGAAAAAAAAGAGTCAAGAATTACTTGGGGAAAAAAAATTTGAAAGTAATCAACAGAAAATTTTTTCACAGACAGAATACATTGGCTCAAAATTGAAACTCCATTCCATGCATTTAACATTGTATTTAAGAGGCCAGAGAAACCAAAATAAAAGTTGCCTACTTTGTAAAATAGACTATTCAGCTCACTTTGCTTAGTTATTAAGAACACTTCTTTAAGACTGAACCACAAAAACGTCTATTTTTCAGGTATGCATAGAGACATTAAAAAAACAAATCCAAGTTGTATGAACCACTTAGAAGAATTCAAGGTGCTACTCTACTGACATGAAAAAATTTTAAGCCTGTCCTCACAACTACTGAATGTGAGGAAACTATTTCTCTGGGTGCCACAACAGAAATAAACCTTCTGATTTCAAGTAGATATTACACGTGGTTTGTCTTCCCCCCCATTTCTCCTTTGTCTAGCTGAGTGCATAGACTCCCCTGTGCCAACTTCATACAGGCTTACCAAGGAAAGGTACCCAAAGAGAAGCAGAAAGCACCGATGAAGCAGGAGGAGGAAAACAAAGTCACAGGGAGCAATTTGGAAATAAGCAGCCGACTTAAGAGGTAGGAGCATGGTTAGCAAAAATAGCAAGATGAAAAATATCTTCCATTTACCATTTTTGAAACACATGCATTTCTCCACAATGCAGAACTATCTAACCAGAGAAATTAAAGTCTTACTGAGAGAAACCAAAATTACAGGCAGCAACAACAAAAACCCTAATTCCATTTGTGGGATCACTTTTGTTCCCAGACCATTTTTATTTTCAGCTGAAGGAACTGAGGGAAAAGGAAGAGAGAGCAAAAGGTATTAAAAAAAACAAAAAAAAAAAAGGAGGGGGATATTAGGGACGAAATACACTTCAGACTCTGCGCCACATGTGGTTAAAATGAAGCAAGATCCAATTGGCAGCTTTTGAACATATGACCCTCCAAAGGCAAGCTGTCAACTCTGTATCAGCTGAAGGAAATGAACAACTCTGCAGTGTTCTGAAACTCTTGCGTAATGAAGTTAGTTTCATCCTGGAAGATGGCCAAAAAGCACAAATCAATGAGCAACCAACCTCCTATCATTTTTATCACAACAGTAATACTCATCCAAAGGCAGGTTGTTATTAAGCCCTAGTAATATTTGCATTGGTCTTCCACACCAGAAAGTCAAACTGACAATAACAAGGAGACTCGCTGTACTGAGAAAACGTGGGCAGAACCACTTTTCAGAAGTGACAATAAAGCAGCTCTACAACCTAGTCCAGGAAGAGCCAGACACATCAATCTTCTACAGAGAGAGCTGTGAGATTACCAACCTTGCCAACATGATAGCTCTGCAAGTTTACTTCGATAGACATTAGACATGCCAGGATCTGGAAAAATATATGAAATGAGACTGTAGAGCATTACACTTTGCTCCAGAGAACTTTCTCATGCTGTGGCATGAACCAAGTATGAAATGCATCAATGTAAGGAGACACAATTTTGAGATGGGTAACCCTGAGAGCAGACACTTGCACCCTCAAGAACCTAAAGGCTGCATCATTGTGGAAATTCTCTTGGTTTCTCTCTAGGGACTTCCTGCATGAACACACAATCAAACCAATTTACAAAAAGGAAAAAAAAAAAAAAGCCACGCAAATTACAGCAACCTGGGAGATGCAGATTTAAAACCCTGTTTTTTGACAGTTTTATATTCTCTTATCTATGACAGGATTAGGAGCCCTGATAAGAAGTTCATTATAACCAAGATTTCCCTTACTAGATGTTGTCCTACTTTCTAAGCTGAACAGTACATCAGTCAGCCAGTATTAGCATTGTTCTTACAGTCTTTGTCTCAAATAATGATAGCTATTCAATCTTCCTTCTTAAATACTTAAAAATTTATAAGATATTACTTCTTGTTTCAAAGGATTGCCTCAAGAGATCACCTATTATTTTGTTCTCCTTAACTAGACTAGTTTATGCACAGGCTTAACATTATTCACATATGTTGAAATTAAACTATGTATTAAATCCCCCAGATCATCTGGAGATCCTTGCTTTTATTGAAGATGATTTAATCACTGAGAAAGTCAATGGATTGGAAATTTGGAAACCAGCGGAAACTATCTTAATGGCGTTCTTCCACAGAGGAATGACCTTTCAAAGCAAAGTGCCACACTGTGTTGCTTCAGCTCTGTAACACGTGGGTTCCTGACTAAAATACTGGATCTTCTCTTGTGGGGAAGAAATATCTGGACATTTGGAGAGTACAAAATTAAGGAAGAAGCAGTACAGCACCATGAAGTCTTTTAAGAAGAAAGGATAACCTTTCAGCCAAGATGCTATTTACTGCTCCATGAGAACAGAAGAATGGTGATAATCACCTATGCAGAGGATAGTTGGGAGCAATTTCAGAACACCTTCAAAAGCATGACTGAACAGACACCTTCAAAGTCTTCTTCCAAAGGCAACAGCGTAGTGTGCTCATATATATTCTTCCACTGTAGAAGATGAAGAAGCAGATCCCTCCTACACTATCATGTCCATCAGACAAGCCGTAGCTGACCTTCTGAAGACATGACCACAACAATGCTGAGGGAGAGCACACAAGTAAAAGCAGCAAAAATACCACCAAAATGGCTAAAGACAGGGTAGGACCTACCCAAGAACTCAGGACAAGCCATCCTCCACATGAGCAGGACTCCAACCATGGATAAATATCGTGGCCGTTTTTCCTCACATTATACTAACCTTGGTTTCACAAACTCTGCTGGAGGGCAAGTTAGCTCTCCAGAGCTGAGCACGCTCCTGCTCTTAACAAAGCCCCAGATGAAGCTGCAGTCTGCTTGTAGAGTGCAGGCAATAAACTGACAAAGATTTGAAGCACCTCTGAAGTGAAGGAGACAGATTCTGAGACTGCTAAAAACCAGGCAGTCCTTCAGTCAGTCAGTACCACCTACTCGTGATTATGCAAATGAACAGGGACACAAAAAGGAGAGAAAGAAAATTAAGAGACAAAGGCAAGGCATACCCAGAAAAAAAAGTTCCAAAAAGAAAAAAAAAAATCTCTGTGGTCAACTCGATGCTACAGCAGAGAGGAAAGCAGGACACATACAGACAGGCATGCGTGCAGGAATGCTGCTTCTGGTCCCATCTGGGCCAGGAGGCATAGCCTAGCAGGAATGGCCTGACTAGTCATCGGGCATGAGGACAGCAGTGGTTATAATGCCTTAAGAGATGGGCAGTCTGCAGGGGGAAAAAACAACAGGCTCACCACTGGCAGGATCTGAGCAAAGCAAGCATAAAAAAAAGAAAATAATAGTTTACCCCTTCACTTTCCTCCATCCAAATTAGAGAACCAGTAAATTCCAAAACGCCTACAGGGAATTAATCTCACTGCATCCCTGACTGCAAGAGTAACAGGCATAAAATTACACCAAGAAAGGAAAAGGAATCAACAAGTATATAAGAAAATATGCTGGGGGGTGTGGGGTATGGAGACACACATAATTATTTACATCATAAACACATTTCCTTCTTCTGCGTGATAGATAACAAGCTTTCACAGGAGCCAGCTCAAGTAGTATGATAATGAAATACTAAGTATGAGATAAAGAAATTATATTACCCAGAAGACTTTAAGAGACCATACTTTTTTCAGCATATTTTTCCTGAAAATTGTATTCCTGCTCTCCAATGCAACAGGGTCCAGAAATCATTATACCTGGTCTGTCACCCAGGCTGGAAGAAATCTGACCATCATTAGTTATTTTGGAAAATCATACTCAAATGAAGATTACAGAGCCCCTTTCAATAACAGAAGCTATGCGGTGGTTTTTATGATTGGTCAGTCGTGTCACAAGTGCTGCTCTTGACTGAAAAAGTATGAATATTAATGGCTTATAAATAAAAGCCTTTAATGTATGCAAAATACAAAATTAGCTTTTCCTGAATGCTCACATCAGCAGGATTTGATTTCCCAAAAGTTCATAAAAGGACTATAAAAGAGAATGAGCAGGGCCACGTTCTACTTTCCTCCACAGTATTTGTGCATTAACAGTTTGTTGAACACCTTGCAAAACATAAACACACAGCCAGTATTTTCTATAACCAACACTCAAATTCTGCCCATGGGCTTGAGACACAAGTATCAACAGCACAACCCCTCCCCTTCCAAAGTGTTTCCTATGGAGCTGGGCCCCCAAACGAGCTGCATGAACCTTGCCTCATCTCCCCACCTGGCCTTCAGGAAAAGAAAATAATACTGCAACAATAGTTAATTTCGCTTTCTTGCAAAGAGACGGCAGTAACTCTGTAAGAGCTAATTTCCTCAGACAGGGACAAAGTGGATAGGGGAGCTCAGTCAGAAAGACACAGAAATGAGAGAGAAAAGCATAGCAGTGGAAGACGAGAAGGGAGAGTGAATTGTAAAAATGCCAGTACTATGCACATATGCATATATATGTGTGCATAGCACTGGCATTCTTATATACCATGCACACTATAATGAAGAGTAAGGAAAGAAAAATAGCAGTTATTACCTTTAAATAAAATATTAAGAGGCTTAAAAAAAAAATAGAAAAAAGAAAATGTTTCAGGAGTGTTGGGGTCCCTCCCCCCCCGTGTAGCCCTGGGAGAGGGGCCCTGAGGGCACAGACACGGGGCTTCCCTGCCCCTGCTCAGCCTCGTTCCCACTGGTTGGTTTGTGTTCCCTGCGCGGGCAGAAGGACCCTCGGGTCCGGTGGCTGGAACAGTTCCTGGGCAGAGCCCCGGCCATGCGGCTGGAGAAGTAAACATCTCTCTGAAACAGCTAGCAAGAATCTGTCTGCCCATATATATTTCCTTTCCACGGGACTCCTGGTTTGGTATATGCATGTTGCAGTATCCCCACTGCAACACAGGAGGAAAAAAAACCAAAACCAGGCATTTAGTAAAGCCATTAAAACCATTAAATGGCTATCACCCTCTCAGCAAACTAACATTCCTGCCTGCAAATACTTGCACACACTCTAACACAAGAACGGCAGAATCTCAAGCCCTGAAAAGCACTTTGGCATGTGCTTAACTCATAAGCTCCAAGTACTTCAACTGACGTCAGTGAGAGTATTCGTACATTTGAGACAGGCACGTGCTCCAGTGCCTTGCTGGATTCAAACTGAGGGTGCCAATTCCATGTCTTTTTATTAATCCGCAGCAAAGCCAAAGAGGTCCTTGTGCCTCGCTACTCCCTTAACTGCCACTAAAAAGTCCTGCGGGCCTGCACTGAACCCAGACCATTTAAACATGAGACGGTGGAAGAAAAAACAGCCTGGGAATAACTACTCTTTAAGTCTGATAATTTCAGTGACCCTATTTCACATGCAGCTCTTTGGCCAAAGCACCATAGCACGAAGGAATGATTCAGAGGGTCACCACTGCTGGCTTCAATGGTGAGAAAAAGGCATGTGCTGCCACATCCTGCTGTTCCTATAATTAAAGGAAGCCTTGGTTTTTGTAGCTTTTTGATTTGACATGGTTTGGCCTTCTCAGACTACTTGGGAACCTGGGTCAAAAATACATCAGCACTTCAGTTCATGTGCACATTCAATAGACATGAGTAGTTTTAACAAGAGAAGCTATCTGAACTTATTATTCAGTGGTACAAAATAAAACAAATAAAGCCATGGGAAATTTCTGGATGAACTTCCCTTATGTACGCAGGTCCTTATCCTAAGATGTAGAAAATAGAACAGCACACTGGCTTCACTTCCACAGTGGAGTTCTTGCATATGGGATGGGTATGTGTGGCTGTTGAACTAAAAAAGAATTATAGTTCTACTACCACATTCAGAGTGGAACTTAGCCTTCAGTAGCACAGCTATCTTAATTTTCTTTTCTTCCTCTTTTTATTTCTCTCATTGAGGTATAAAATTGTTCAAATCCTACCTAAGCAAGCATAACATGTAACAGTAGTACATTTTGAATTCTATTTGAACTGATTTTAGCACTTTGGAAACAATTATGGCACTACCATCACCACAGGCACAAACACCTTTAGCTTCATTTTCACCTGCGAGGCCTAACTTCGTTTCAACGTTATTTAATATTCACCATGCTTCCAGCAATAAGGCAGTACAGCAAAACCTAAATCCGAACAACTCTTAGAACAGACAAGGACAGCTAATTTTGCTTGCTACGAAATAAAACATGTATCTTGACTCCTATTTAGTCATAATTTCACAGCCCATTTAAATTCACTCTACTGCTAACAGACGCAATCCTACCCCTCCCTTGCCACTTCACTGGGTGTCCCTTAACACTTTCCCGGGACCAAGTATTTTTCCAGCTACATTACAAACTGCAATATTAAATGAATCCACATTAAAAATCAACCACGTTTTGTCAGTTCAGTTCTAACCTGCAAAGTCCCCAGCCTACGGTGGGAGTTACCACCTGGCACACGTCAGCCTGCAGAAAGGAAGGGGAACAGGCAGCCAGAGGGAAGGCTGAACCACTTCTTCCAGTGCAGTGCAGGCTTAGAGTAATCACAAAAACACAGCACTAGGCACCTCACTGGTCTCCACATTCACAACACCGTTACTGAGGGCAAAATGCATAAGCTATACACAGGACATTTCAACCACTGATTAGGAAAAAGAGGAGAGTAGAACAGCACAGCTTCTCTTGACAGCTACTTCTTATTTTGTTGTTTTTACTAGTTCAAGGCTTCACAGATTTGAGGAGGGAAAAAAAAAAGCTGACTCAAAATTATTTGCCATTAGGATAACCATTATTTCTTCCAAATTATAAATAATTCACAAGTTACAGTTACTGTAACATGCCCTAAGTCCAGCTTTTAAGTAACATGAAGTTGCCTGTCTTATGAAGTGATATTACTATGTCCCCATTATAAGATGAATAACTACAACAAAAAAAATAACATTGGCTTTCTGAGACCAGAGAATGTCCCTTTCAGTTGTGGCTATAAAGCAGAAGTTAGCTGGAGTAGTATTTCTTCTAGTAATTTATTAAAAGCTGTACTACACCCAAGCAAGATTGTAACATGAAGGCAGTCCTTCTGCTACTAGTGCCTTAATCTTAAATCTGAAAAGCTTTTACCAGTCTGCAAGGTGGCAACAGGCCATGAGAATTATCATCATTATCACTACACTTCAAGAGGGGGTAAAAAAAGTGACTATCAATCAGAAAACCACATCTCAGGTGTCCATCTAGGTCATCCTTATGTGAAATACACTCAAATTAAGACCAGTCACTTGGAACACCATCCAAAAAGGAACCACATGCAACACCAGCTTAGTTATCAGTCAACTTAAAACACAATAACAGAAAACCTTCTTTTCACTTGGTTTTTTATGAACTCAAAAGTCTGAACCAAGTTTTGTAGGGCTCAAATCAAAACAAAAGCAGGTTGGGTTTTGGGGTTTTTTTTCAGCTCAAGTTAAGAAGTTAATTCATCTGGCATATGTGCAGGGTTGGAATTTTGTGGTTTGGGGGTTTTAACATGCAGGCTGCAGCTGAGAGATCTGGCTTACAACTTTGACGTACCAAAAAGAACTGCAGGACAAAGTGGCTGAAAGTAATATCCATAAAATAAAAAAAGGTGAGAAAGAAGGAAACATACCTTCCCTAAGTCACCCTCAGTCTGCCTAATGGGTACACCTTATAAAAAGAGAAAAAGCTATAAACATATGGTGGTAGCCTGCAGCATCTGAAAAATCTAAATGCAATTTCTACACTATGTACTTTGTGGGCATAAAGACTCCCAGTTTTAGAACAGCACAGGAAACTATATGCTAAATATAACAACTAATAAAAATAATGATAAGCATCTCAAAGAGTGAGACACTGAACAGACTCTTGTCCAAGACTCATGGTTTCTGTCCACTTTAATAGTAGCAACCTGAAAAATATTTGTACATTGCCACTGACTTGATCTGCAGGCTTTACATTGCCAAGTTCCTCACTGCAATTCTTAAACATGCAGGCCATTCAAAAACGTAGCTAGAAAATTGTTATTTAGCTGCTTAAATGGAGCTGTCAAGGTCCAGGGGAAACTGAATTCCTGTCACTGAGGAGGCTCAAAAGCTTACTCTCTTGGCTGGACTCCCCAAAATGAAGCATGACTAGCAAGATGCCTAGCACAAGACTAAAGCTTACCCAAAGCAATAATAAATTTTCTAAACCAGGAAAAGAATAAAGCATAATCCTCAAAGAGAAAAGAAAGTCCTTCCCATAACATACAAATGTGGGAAAGGGCAGAGAAGACCATCCTGATCTTGTGGGCAGTGAAGGAAAAAAATAACCTCATCAAAATGCCAGTACACAACAAATCCAGAAATATTGTGGAGCATGTATCTCTACCCACTCACATAAAACTGTTTCAAAAATAGGCACGGAATAAACATATAGTTGAAAGAGCTGATAATTTCTCCAAATTCACTCCCATCATTTTTAATTGAAAAGCATGCATTGCTTCAACACTCATCTGCAAGCAAAGCTAAAAATGAATTGCTTGCAATATATAGTTATCCTAACTTGGCTCAGACAACACAGTATCAAAGTGCAAAACTAAGATTAGTAGATTATGTCAGAATGAGCTCCCATGGTTTATTTTTGAATGCTGTAAATATCGTTAGCCAGTCATCATAGTATGTGTGTGCCAAAATACGCTAATCTCCAGCAACTATCACGTCATCCAAAAGTTGTCAGACCAGCAAGGCAACCTTAAAGAACTGAAAGCAGAGCACAGGGACTCAAATACCACAAACCTTCCTGGAGTACAGCAGCAGGCCACAGTTTCTCAACTTATTATTTGCATTTCTTCTCAGTCACAGATCCAAGGCTGCCTTTCTTGCAGAGCAAATCAAGGGAAGAACCTGGCAGAAAAGATGGCAAGAAGCCATATAGAAAAGACGAAGCCGATTACAGAGGAGAGACATTTAGAAAGGATTAAATCATGCCCCTCAAGCGATACAATTATGAACTCTTCTGGGGGCATCATCACATTTCTGCTGAACTGATTTTAGCAGTGTCAAAATGTCCGATTTCGTCTGCAGCATTCCTACAGGCACTAAACCGAACCTGACCAGAAACTACTCTGGCTCCACAGGCCTGACCTAGATGCAGAAAGCATATAGAGACCTTAGTTTAGCTTTCTCATTTTGTTTTCAGTGTCTATTTTTAATCACACAATCCAATTTTTATGCCCGATAAAAGGAGGTTTTTGTGCACCAGATAAAAATAGGGGATATTGTTTGTGACACGTCAGTCCAGGATGAGACATTTGCTGCAGAAATGCTGAAGCAGCTTTACATCTCCCCTATGTGTACCAATGGAATGATGATTTCCACCTGGGCCTTTTTCCCTGCTTCCGTTCTCAGCCAGGCTGGTCACTCCAAACAGCTTCCTGCAGCAGCATAAATTAAGCCAATAAACTTGGCACAGGAGCAGATGGGGTGCACTCCCAGCATCCGTCTGCTTGCAGACCAGGGAGCTGTGATCCTAAGCCTCGAGACACGGCGTTTGGCATGGCAATGGTCCCAGCCACCACTCAGCTCTGCCACTGATCACGGTCACCCTTGCAGAGCAACCTGAGCAGCATTCTACAGCTTCAGATCCCTCATCTGCATAGGGAACAGTCAGACAAAAAGACAAGACACACAGAGGGGAGGAGAACTAGCATATTTTCAAACAAGACCTCACTGCTATAATTAAAGGGTTTATTCCTTTCCCACAGCCCACCACTGGAAATACCAGGCCTCTGTCAGATTACTGCAGGAACAACTTCAGAACAGGATGTCATTACACAAGGGAAAGTGTGAAACCCGAGCAAGTGAAACAGCAAATGGTTTTAAACCTTCTACCTACTGCTTCATTGAGGAAACGTTTTTGTGACTGACTGAAATAAACCCACCCCTCCAAATGAAAACCAAGAGCTCCCAAATAAAACCTGCCTGTTAAAAACCAAGGATTGCATCCAATATTTCCAGAAGTAATGAGCCCGCAAAACAACCAACCCCACAAGGATCTAAGAGAACACCAAATACATTTTGGCAATCATACTATTTCCTGTATCTGAATTTCGGTACCAAGTACTCCTCACATAGTAGACCTGAATTTTACAAGTGATTTGCAGATTTTAAGTTTCCTGGTGGCTTCCTACCGCTTAAAAATGCTTTAAACAAAAAATGTTAGTTAAGTATAAAAAGTCTGTGCGTACCATGCCCCATCATTCACTTGGACATTAAACTCCAGGTACATTTTACCCTTTCCTCTAAAGTCCTAACAAGAGGTTAAAAACTCTCAGCTGAAGTTTTGGCCTGTGGGGTAGGGACATTTAGGGCCATCAGCACCAGGAAACACTTAAGGCAAGTTCAGGTTTGGCAACACTGAAATTTGCATTAATAGACTTGAATTTTAATGTCCCGTTAATCTTACACAGAAGCAGTCAAATCCATCAGCACTATTGTTTTCAGACTGTCTGCCCACTAAGGCAAACAATGCATCATTTACACTTGGTTTACATTTATAGTTGGGAAGAAAGCCATGCAAAGGACTAAGGGGGGAAACCAGAATGTTTTAAATGCAAATTCGGATTTCGAAGAAGCATGTATTCCTCTGCAAATTCCACATCTGCTAGATCACACAAAAGCTGGGTGCTTGTAATAAAAAATAATAAACGTGTCTCTGCTTTTCCTTTCCCTACTTTAAAATTGCCTTTAAAGCCTTCCTTTCACTTGACTGCTGCAAACTGGAAACTTTAGAAATGAAAGCAGCTGGTCTTTCCCCTCCGTCAAGTTGATTGAATTCAGTCACTATACAACAAAAATGGGCAAAAACAAACCCCAAATCAACCCCCAAAAACATTTCCCCACCCCTCAAGAACTTTCACTTACGTGCAAACCAGGAAATAACAGTAATGTGTATAAACAAAACGTTAATTTTTAACGTGGATTCTCTTTAGCTTCAGACTATAAGATTTAAAAATTGACCTACTTTATGTAATACTCCCACAGCTGAGTCATCAGAGTATCAACTGGTCTCTATCAGCTGCAGGGTATGATCATCTCTTTAAAAAAAATGTAAGTATCCATACCGAAATGCCTCTTTTATTATGTTAAAAATATAATGTTAATCTAACAGTCTAGACCTGAACTGGGGAGGGGGAAAATTTTGAGGAAAGTTGGAACTGCGTAAAGTAGTCCCTTATAAAGCAGACGCCATGCCTTGTAGCAAAAGCCTGTAAGCTACAGGATAGAATATTGGAGAAGGCAGCAGAAATACAGATTAGTTCCAACTTTGCTGTCGTTAAGGCATGTAGCTTCAGGCAAGTAATTTAGACTTCTTTCTTTTTCATCAAACAATAAAATGGAGGGAATACTACTGCCTTTCAGAATCAGCTGACGTTTATACCACACTTTAGCATATGCATAACATTAGCTACAGAAAAGGAAGGCGTAATATGTTTTTAATGCTGGCTTAGTAGGCCTCACAAGAGAAGCTGAAAATGCTTAATGAACACTAGAAACTCTTCACAGGGGCCTTTATTCACTCTAATTCGCTCTGGGCAGCATCTTACACACACTCCTGGCTTGCAGACCATGAGAGTGAGCAGGAGTCCATTAGTATCTCAGGGCAAAGCATCTGTTGATAGCAAAATATTCATTTAAAGAAAAAAAGTATTTTAATTACTAGTTTACACTTATGTACCATCCTATAGCCACTTACAACATAATACTGTAGTCTCAAGAGACCAGGAGGAGGTTAAGAGGAACCCAAATGCAACTCTCGAGTGCAGCTAGCATCCGTAAGTTTTACGTACACTGAGAAGAAAGTAAGACTTGAGTGTGCTATGCTGCTGGAATTGTTACTGCAAGTGTGAAAGAGACCCAACAGAAGAAAGCCCCAAAAGGTGATGTGCAGTAAGATGCAACGTACACTGAATACTGTCTCTGCTGCCAGCAACCTATTTACATTATTTCTTGTAGGAAGTGGTCAAACTTAGAGCCTGTCATCGGTTGTGGGATTGGAGGACAGAAATTAACAAACTCGCACAAGAAAAAAAGCAGGGCAGGCAGGTCTGGCTGAAGCCCTGGAGTGCCCACGGTCAGGCTCCCGTACAAACACCTCTAATGCCGAAGAAGGTGGTGGTGCTGCAGAGTCACCATCCCCCCGCCCCAAACTCCCCGAGCCCACATCAGCACACCCAAACAGGGAGTATTGTTTCAAAGGCTGCAGCAGGCACAGGAGCTCTCAGATGTCTGCAGCATGCTAATCCTGGCTGGGCCTTGCTGGCCCTCTGTCTGAGGGGCTTACCAGGCCATCCGTAGGTGAAGCGTGTCACCTCATGGCAGACTACAGCACTTTTACTTCTGCAAGGACAAGGAAACAAATCACACGAGGTGACAGTAGTGACATTACTCCTTAATTATACTTCGCCATCTGCTACCGTGGCTAAACCGTGCAGGTATTTTAAGGCAGTAATCCAGGTCTGATACTCTGAGACCTAAGACAGCAACAACAGACGATCTACTATTCGGCATCACAAAAACGGTCAGAAAAATGCACCTGTGAAATTACGTTCAAGACTTCAAAGCTTTTGAGTCAAGAACTATTAATTCCAAGCGCATACTGAACGCAGTCTGGCTTCTCAGCGGATGCTTTACAAAGCTGTCAGTTTTCTGAGGCTGGAGCCAAAAGGCAATATTTGATACGTAAAGATGTTTGAGAAGGAGGAGGGTAAAGTGAGAAGAAAGAGTTATATGAGTCGGCCATGGATCTTTTAAAAATTAAGTGATAGCGTTTTTAAACCACAGGAAAAAAAAGAAGTATACACAGATTTCCTCATTCCTGGGTTACCAATCTCAAAAGATAACGCTCCCTAAGTTTAAGAGAACTTTCAGTTGAGAGCATTTACGGAGCAGGGAGCCAAGCCCCACGACGGCAGCCTACAACACGGAGGCTTTACTCCATTGTTCTCACCACCTTCTTGTTTACAGAATTCATTTCGCAAATGTTGAAAAGAAAAAACCGGCGGCGGCAGCAGCCTGAACAGGCTCCGCTCCTGATACAGGGCCAGGTTAATTAAGCCCAGGTTGGATGGGGCTCTGAGCAACCTGGTCTCGTGGAAGGTGTCCCTGCCCACGGCAGGAGGGTTGGAACTAGGTGATCTTCAAGGTCCCCTTCCAACTAAAACCGTTCTGTGATTCTGTGACAACTCGCAGTGGCAAGAGAGGAGCGGGGCCACGAAGCACCACCTGATGCCCGTGCGGCGGGGGGCGGGCGGGCGGCTGTGCCCTGGCTCCTCACGGCGGACCATCACCTCCGGGCTAGGGGTACCAGGGGCCCGGGGTGGGGAGCAGGGCCCGACACCGGGACCCTTGTTCCGGGTGCAGGCGAAGCTTGTGCTGGCACCAGCGAGGAGGAGGAGGAGGCGGCGGCGCGCTCCGCCGGGCTGCCGTAGCGCCCGAAGGTCACGGGCAGGAGACGTGCCACCATGCGTGTCGCCACGAGGCGACGTGACCAGCGCTCTCCTCCCACCCCGGAGGCGGCAGGGCGGCCCCACACCTGCTCACCTGGCCCGGGCCGCCTCCTCCCCTCTATCCCTGCCTCCCTCCCCCGCGGCGCCGCCGATCGCTGCCCCGGGGGCTCTTCCCGCCCCCGCCCCGCCTCGGCTCTGACGTCACGGGGGCGGAGGGGGGCGAAGTGCTGGGGGGGCGCCGAAGATTCCGCGGCGCGCAGGCCCGTCCCTTTGTGACGTCACGGGGAGCGGGGCGAACCTGGCCGGGCGGCGGCGTGGCCGGCGGCCCGCGGGCTCCGTCACAGCCCCGGCAACCTGTTGCTGCCGCTGCCGCCGCCAGCGCGCCCCGCCGGCACCGCCGCCCCCTGCCAAAAACAAAAATGGAGAGGAGGCGAGGGGGAAAAGAGGACGGGGAGTGGGGGGGGGGGGGGGGGAGGAAGGGTTAAATAAAAGCGCCGCCACGAAGTTGTGAGCGGGGGAGCACCATGGCACATTGTCCGCCCTCGTCCCTCTTGCCTTCTTCCCCTGGGAGCCGTGCTCTCGGCCCCTGCCCGGCGGTGCGGGAGCGGCGCCGCATTGTTTGCCCTGGCGAGCCCGGGGAGAGCTGAGCTTGGGGGTGATCTCTCCCCCTTTTCCTCTTCCCCCCCCCCCCCCCCTTTAATTATTAACACCGCGGTTTCCTATCCCCCGCCCCGCTTTTGTCTGCCTGCCTGGGAAACGTGGACGCCTCGCGTGTTTCGCCAGACTTTCCACCCGCCGTTCCCGTTTCGATGCCATACTTTAAACTCGCCGGCCCCGGGCTCCCCTCTCCTCTGCAATGCGGATGTATTTTAATTCGGAAATTTAGGGGGGTGCGGGGGGCTGGAAAGGAGGAGAGGGACAGCTCCGAAATAGCGCGGAGCCCCCCCCCCTCCCCCCCCCCCTTCATCCCCAAAACCACACACACATCGTTCCACCACCTCCCCCGGGCAGCGTTGCAGCGGGGCGGGCAATCGATAGCGGCAGTCAGCTGGAGTCAACTGCAGTTTTTACCAAATCTATAGAATACCCAGGCAAACTGTCCCGAAGGTCACCCTCCCCGCCAAGGAACACCCCTCCGCTGAAAGAAATCGGCGCAGACGACAAGACGCGATATAAACTACAACTTTTAAAGCCTCGCATCAAACACGCCCAAACCCGAGGATTTCTATTTCTCCCCCCACACCCGCCCCCCAAAATACGATTCTTTTTTTTTTAAACAGGGAGATAAAAATCATTATCCGCTCTACTGCATATATGGATAATCCCCTCCGCTTTTCCAAACGTAAGGAAAAACTGCTCTGTGCCAATCAAAACGTAACTGGAGCACGAACAAAAATCCAACTACCCATCCACATCTATATGTTCAAAGGATTAGACAATTACAAGGGATTGGTTAAGCGGCTGAATAAAGCAAGGCAGAAATACAGCTCAGGCTGCGCTGGATTAGCCCAAATTTTCGAGCCATCATAATGAATTATTTTTCCAACAGAAGCGAGCCATTTTCCTCATTATTACAGTCAATCCCGAGGAACGCGCTGCCCGTAAGGCGATCCCCGGCTGCTCCGGTATCTATCGCAAGGCAGAGCGGCCGAGGATCGCACACTGGAGATAGGATGTGGTACTGCGAGAAACCAGCTCGCCATAACCAGACACTCGGTTTCAACTTAAAGGGCTTCCAACAACCACCGCCGCCGCTTCACCAGACAGGGATGGACACACGTATATCATTTAAAAAAAAAAAAAAAAAAAAAAAGCCGAAAAGCCACACCAACCCAAAAAACAACAACAAACCTCTTTTAGCATGCAAAAGCACAGAATTAAGAAAACCGCTTGAAAATGCAGTTTGGTGACATTATCGCGGACAGCCCCCTGAGCTCCCCACGTTTCATCTAAAACTAGATTATGATTGTGTCATTTGAGGTCAATACATTTATTCACTGGAGGAATCGCTACACAAATCTGGTTTTATAACCGAACTGGATAGCAGGCTTCCTCGTTAAAAGGGCCCTCTGAAACTCCCCCACCACACCACAGAAAAATCAAATTCAGCATCACATTTGTTCCCAAAGCCTTAGAGCTGCAAGATTAGCTATAAACTTGACATTCACTGCCATTTCCTAAAACTGGGAGTCAAACGATATATGTTATGGCCACTTACGTATTTCTTTTGAATTATATTCCTCTTGGGTCTTTCTTTGCTCATTCTGGTATCCAAATTCTGATTGCAAAAGGGGACAATTGCTTCATGAATTAAAGCCGAGACAATTAAAAAAAAAATTTAAAAAAATACCGAAAAAATCCAGGGGGGAGGGGGTTGTTTGTAGTGGTATCTTGTAATCCGACTTTCTTTCCTCACAATGTGATTCTCCTAGCAATAAATCCGAGAAATGGGGGACGGAAGAAAAAAAAAAAAAAAAAAAGACGAATGCGAAGGAAACAAAAAAAAATTCACTTTAGTGAAGCATTATAATGGAAAATTTCCCCCTAAACACAAAAAACGACGCCCTTGATATCCCCTTTTCTCTTTCTCAAGCCGCCTAAGCGATCTGCAGGTTCTTAGTGTCAGAGCTGTAGTTACATCTTGGAGGAGGAAAGGGGCCGGGAGGAGAAGATAAATAATCGGGACGTTGGAAGTCACGTTTGTGCCGCTGCAGCAGGGAAAGCGGCAGGGACAACTCCAGCAGCGGCGGCGGCTCCGGCGGCAGCAGCGGCGGCGGCGGCGAGGGCTGCACGCACCGTGTGTGTCTCCGCTCCTCCAGCTCCCCCCTAACCAATGAGAACAGCTCTCCGCCAGCAACTTTAAATGGACTTGGCTCTTTTTTTTTTTTTTTTTTTCTGTTGTTAATATATATGTCTGCGTGCGTGTGCGCGCGCGCGCGCGCGTGTATGTGTGTGTGTGTGTGTATATATATATGTGTGTGTGTGTGTATATATACACACACGGACACACGCACACACATACATGCATACACCGCCTAGGGCTCGCCCTTAATTCCCAACCGGGGCAGCAGCCGTAGCGCCCGGCCCCTCGCCGCGCTCAGCACATGCAACAGGCCTCGCTAAACACTCCACGCCGGTCAAGCGTCATGCGCTTCCCTCTCCCACTCCCCACCCCTCTTCCCACCTCCCGTCTTTTGGCATTCAAGCGCGGCCACCGGGCACCAAGGTCGCCGCGAGCTGTACGCCGCAACCCGCCCTGGGAGTTTGACGACGGTCCCTCAGAGCGCACCACGCTCGATCGCCGTGCCCTGCCCCCCTCCCCGCCCCGCTGCAGCCTCCTCTCTCCTCCCGCCTGCCAAGGGCTCTCCTTCCGCTCGGTCTCTGCGCCCGCCGCGCCTCCCACGGCTTCGGCACGCATGAGGGGCCCGCCGCGCTGGCAGCACCTGAAGGTCACGACTGGCCGCGCAGGGCCCAAGAATTGTCCTTGCTCGTGGGGAAAGTTGTAGTTCCCTCACCACAAAATGGCGAATGGCGGAGAACTACACCTCCCGGCGTGCGACGCGCGCCCGCCCGCCGATTGGCTGCTGGGGAAGGAACCCCCTTCGCCACGCTCGTCCTTCCCCAACACCGCCACCCCCCTGCCCCCCCTCTACGTTGGTTTCCCCCTCCCGCTTGTCCCCAGCTTCCCCCCTCCACGGCGCTTGGTGGTAGAGGCTGGGGGGGGCCGAGGGGGGGGCAGAGGGAGGGGGAGAAGGGCGAGGGGGAAGTTTATTGGGAATTGCTGACAGGGAGTGGAGAGGCAGGCAGGCGCCGCGGGAGGCTGCAGGGAGAGCGCGGGGATTAATGTGTCTGGGTTGGGCTGGGAAGTGGCGGCACGAAAACTTCGTGTCTGTGGGCTGCGCCTGTCGAGGAGGCGGCGGTCTGGGTCTGCCGGACAGACAGATGGCCGGACAGAATGCCTGCCGGGCGGGCGGGCGGTGTCAGCTCGGGACAGGCTGCGGGCTGGGCTGCGCCGTGCGGGGCGCGCTCGGTGTCTCCAAGGTATCCCGAGGTCGCGCCTGCTGCGCTGCCGCCGCGCCGGGGCTGCCCTGCGGGACCCGGGCCGGTGGCCCGGCGCGCCCGGGATGGATGTGTGCTTTTAAATCCCGCGGAGAGCCCGGCAGCTTCCCAGGAGCAGCGGCCCGTCCTCTGCCAGGGCTGGTCCCGGGGCTGGCAAGCCCCATCCCCACCGGGCTCTGGCGCTGGACCCGCCGGCGGCTCCTGGAAATCCGGTGTCGGCGCGAAGTCCCGAAGGTCAAATTCTTGATTAATTTCAAATATATTTTTTTTGAATATTAAAAAAAAAAGTAAACTGTTTCCAAAGTGGAAGGTGTGTCTTCAGCAAAAACGCAGCAGTTCCGTAATGGTAGATTAAGGTGTTGGAGCAAGCGGCGAGGAGGGTCACAAAGTTGATAAGGAGACTGGAGCACCTTCCCTACGAAGACAGGCTGGGGATGTTGGGGAGACTCCATAGTGTTCAAAGCCAGGTTGGATAAGGCCTTTGAGCGTCCTGATCTAGTGGGAGTTGTCCTTTCCCAGGGCAGCCAGGGCCATGGGAGTTGTAACTAGGTGATCTTTAAGGTTCCTTCCAACCCTTAACATTCTATGATTCTGTAATTACATCTCCTCTAGGGACAGGGAGAAAAGAGTTTCATTAATGATCTCCCTGGTGTGAAGTATCACCGTACCCACTGTGTGTTTGTGCTTTTCTGTAGGACTCACCACGAACTATAAGCTGATGTACTTTTACGCTAATGACTACACTTGGGTGATGCTTTTACACTGTCTTCCACATGCAGTTTTTATGTTCAGTTCCCTTCTGGAGTGTATTATAGCTGCTCCATAGAGTTGAAAATTCTTGTGCAAGACTCTTGAGTGGCAGTGCTCAAAGTCAGGAGAACAGGACACAGAACTTGCCAGAACCTCACTCACTGGTTCCTAGCCTTGAGTTATCACCACAAGACCATCCTTCCTCGCATGCGTAGATAAGTGACCATCGTGTTCTCCGTTCACCTTAGACATAGAATGCAAATAATATTCAAGATGCTAAATGGAAAAAATAAAGTTATATCATAATTTCTTAGTTTCCCTTAACTTCTTCATGTTTATTGCTGATTATTTCAGGACTCTTTTCCTAATCTTGTTTAATAAAAAAATGGGGTACAAAATGATCTGTGCTTGGCCTCATCCAATATCAAGCTTTTATGATAATGCTACTCGTGATCAGGTTAGTCTTTTGAAGCCTTTTCTTTAGGTCTTTTATAAGAAAATATAGATTACTTCTTAAGAGTAAGTCTAAAGTGAGGTTTTCGTTCCTTTAAATTGGAAATATGCACATTTCTCATAGGACTGTTTAACTTCCTGCTTTCACTTATTTTTTTAGGGTATTTATGTAACATGAAGATCTAGGACATCCTTGGAAGAAAATGCTTTTGTCTTGGCTTTTTGTCAATTAGTAATGATGAGTCTGTGCTTCTCTAGAAGACATGTTGGAAAGCCAGAAGAGACAAAGATAGCCATTCGTGTATTTCTGAGTCAACAACTGAGCAAAAAGTTTTCATAGAAAATCTACCTGGCTTTTCTCAAATGACATAAGGGAGCAAACCCAGCTATTCTCCCGCCCCTTACTTTGGAGATTACTTCCCGAGTGTTCTTAAAAGTCTCGGGGTTGCTATGTTTGCTACTGGCTTTTGTGCCATGTGTTGAACAAGAGCTTACTGTCAGTGCAAACTAATGAATTTTCTTCTCAAGGCTGGGTGGCAGAAACCTTTCCCATAGATCCGTGGGATCTATTTACATTTGTGTTCTGTTACACATAGCATTGTATTATGCACATGCTGGGTATCGTGTATCCGCCGTGGGTCTTGCCTTTCAGTTCTAGTTTGTGTACATTTTGGAGACTGACCTTTTAAATACTGAAGCTGAACTAAATTAATTAAATGCTGGTACAATAGCACTTAGTATCACAGGTTAACTGCTACTGATGTCAGTGTTTGCCGTTACATTTGATCACTTTCTTTTTCTAGTTTCATTGTGCATTTCACCATGGTCACTTGCAACTATAACTCTGCTTGAAGATGTTTGAGAAATGACTACTGTTAGCATGACAGAGTTTCCTTGTTCCTTTTTTTCCTTGTTTCCTTCTCATTCATTTCTTCATTGTAAATAATCTTTTTACAGGAATTACACACTTTTATAAAGTAGCCCCCAAACTAGATTTATGTGTTCTACAATTAGGATTTAGTCACTGTCCAGCATCAACGTTTCCAATAACCTCAGTGGTCTGAGTATAATACTATAGTACAAAAATCTTTGGGGATTTTTTGTTTGTTTGGGTTTGTTGGGGGTTTTTTTGGGTGGGAAGGGGAATTTCTTGATTTGTGTGGTTTGTTTGGGATGGGGTTTTTTGGGGGGGTGGATTATTTCTTTCCATGAGCATAGCACATTTTATGCGTTGTTCATTTGGACTTGTGCATACTAAGTATCCTAGGTGCAGTTATGTCTGAGCAAGAGGTGAAACATGGTCACTTTCTAGTATGTAAGATAATGTTCTAGCACACAATTCAGTGAAAAGTGAGAGGAAATGTCACTGAAAAGGAACCTTGGTGATACCTCTCCAGCTACTAGAGTTTTCATAATACTTGCCTAGTTCACATCTCAATGAAGGTAAAAACCCGTTGAGGTTAGAGGAAAAGAACATTCATCACAGCTGACTTACATATGACTGCACTTCTTTTTTTTTAAATTTTAATCAGGGACTACTGCTTTTGACACTTTCAGACTTGGAGGGCAGATATATGTGCAGATTGGTTTGTGGTGTCCTCAGAGTTCTGAGGCAAGCGTTTTAGTAAGCTGATGTGGAAGGTCCTGTTACGGGTGCTGGCCAAAACAGGTCAAAACAAATAAAAAAGTATATGTAGTTCATAAGGAAAATTATTTAATTTTTGAGGTATTTGTGTTCTTATAAAACAATAGGCACAAGCAGTACAGGGAAGGCAGAAAAAACATGGGGTGAATTCATGAGCCACAATTCACCAGTCAGCAAACAAAGGGCATGATGGTAGACAAGTTTGGCCATAAAAGAGCCTTGTCTTGGGGGCAGTCTGTGATTGTTTGTGGACAGATGGCTGCTTACCTGTTCATAAAAATAACTTCTGGATGCCTTTTCTTCAACTGTGTTGTATTTACCTGAATTATGCCTCAGAAAAGAAAATGCTAGGTTCTCTAGTGTTGACCAGGTTTTCTACATCTGAAAGGGATGCAGCTTTGAATTCCGAGACCTTATGTCTTGTGTGGATAAAAGCAAAATATTTTGTACATTGAGAAGGATGAGAGTGAGAGAGGGTTGGTAGCTTTGTGCTGCTAGATACAGAACTTGCTTCTAGCCCTAGAATTTGGTTGGCAATCTGCAGAGATATGTGGGGAATTCTTGGGGGTTTTTTTGAGGTTTGAATCACTTCTTGGAAGCTTGATGGAGTAGGTAAAGAGACTTTAAAAGTGGACCCCCAGATTTCTCAAATCAATACACATTCCCACAGGGTAGCTTTTTGTGCAACAAGCAATGACAGCATTTATGTACAGCATATTTTGTTTCATGTTTGAGAAGATGGAACTTTTACCACAGGCAGACAACTCTTCCTTCTAGCAGGTAAGAAGGATGTGGAGATCACAGAGTGAGGCCTCTGCCTATGGATCCCTTGCCACTGACTTGAGTTAATGTCTAGACCCGACATTCTGGTTTCCACATTTCCTAATTGAGGTTCCCCTCCACTTTCTGTCATGTATTCACATTCTGCCTTATTGTTTTGCTTTGGTCTTTAAAGCCCTGTAGCACATTACAGTAATATTGGAGTAGAATATTTAAAATAGCATTGCAATACTTATTTAAGAGAAAACCAGTTACTGCTGTGAATGAGTCCCTGGGGGAAGAGGGAAGTGGAACTTCCTTTTATTTGTTCCCATGGGGAAATAGAGATATGAGTAGCCAGTTACTTGTAATCAGTTTGGCCACTTCCCCCCAACCTTTTTTACTTGTTAAATGTGTGTGTAAAATGCAAATATAATGACCATGCAACATAGCTGGTGTACATGCAAGGGATGCCTCTGCATCTGGGTCTAAGGGTTTCCCAATAGGCAGCTTCCAGCCTGCACTTAAGCTCTACATGTGTAGTGGATTCTGTATCACATGCACAGAGGCTGGATTCGTGCCCCACAGATTTATGCACATGATTTAAAGTCCTCTGAGTAATTGAGACATGGTGCCTGGCATCTCCAGGATCCTTGAAGCAGCCATACATACACGTGCAGGCAGACACTACACAGATGGTCAGAGTGAAAAGTTATTAAAGTGGCTAAGTTAAGCACTCAAAAGTAACATGCTTATGCAATCTTAATTCCATCCATACATCTATATATTGCTTTGTAATAATCTTAAAATAGACTATATACATTTCCCCCCAGCTCCCTAGGATGATTGGGTTTTTATTTGGTGCATTAAGTGAGTCTGCTCTGGGGATGAGTTAGAGTACATGCTGAAGGAGAAGAGAGTGTTGTCTGTTGAACTCTTACCCTCCTGTGTTTCTGTGAATGTAAGAAGGGAAGACATAATCTCATTGTTAAGGCAGCTGAATGTTGCTTTGGAGAAGTTGATCCTCTGCCAAGGAGTGTGATGCTGGGTAAGCCATTTACATCAATCTTTTAATAGTGGCCAGGTCAGCACTACTAATTTGTACATAAATAGCTACAGTTGTCAGGTGGGTGATGAGTTGTGACTTGTGACCATCATGGCTCTTAAATCCAAATCTCCTAGGGTGCAGGATACTTTGTTCTCCCACTTGAAAATGTAGAAGAGGGGATGGGGAAATAAATATGTCTGTGCTTGCTAAAGTGTTCCTGTTGTAGCTCTTGCATCGTTCCTCATTTTATGGGTTTTCTTAGGTCTACACGTGTGCATCTTCACCAAAGGCTGCTGGAAGCTGTATCCTTTGAACACTCAGAGAAAATGCAGTGCTCAATACTAGCAAGAACTGGATTTTAGGTACTTTGAGACTCTTCAGATCTTAATTTCTGACTGCCTCAGTTTACAGACTGTAAAATGGAATTAATATATTCCTTTAGGTCACAGAACTGATAGAAATATATCACTTGTGGACTATCGTGATGTTTTCGGTGCAAGCACCACAATCTCTTCATTTGGCTCTTTGCCTTTTCTCTATTGAATTTAGTACTTTAGTACTTTGTCAGCTTTTCTTTTCTTTGAATTTTATTTCACTCCTTTTTACAGCTGGCAATATAAGGTTGCTTGTTCTTGCCACATTGTTCAGCATCCAGTGCAGTTTGCTCAGTTGCCCTGCATCTGTTGAGATGTAGGACTGTGGGACAGTAACCCCTGAGGCACAGAAGCTTGAACAAAATCCTCAGAAGTACACAAGCTTGAACAAAAATTGTCAAATTGATGTGAACTTCTGATTTCGTTCCAGTGCACAAACGGTAATTTTGCATAAATGTGAACTGGTTTTGTTGAGTTAGTGATTTAAACCATTTCATTAGATTGAAGTAGGAGGCTTTTACATGGAGATAAGAGCTCTATGAGGAAGAAGGGGAACAAGAGTGTCTTAGTGAATGGAAGAGGGTCTGGAGAGAAGCACTCCATCCTTCTTTCTCCTCTTCTTCCTCCTCTTCTTCTTACTTCTCTGCGCTCATTTGAAAATCTGTCTTTCTTCCTCCCTTCTCTCCCCCAGCCTTATGAAGAGTATGATACTTACTTTGAGCCATGGGTAAGATCGGGCTTGTGGACTAACACACTCAAAGTTGTGATGAGAGGACAATGTGGATGGGCAAGGGAAGATCCTCTTCTGTGGCCAAAAGAGGCATGGGACAGAGCTGGAGCAGGGGAGGGAAAGATGACTGCCTTGCCAGCATTTCATTGGTGAAAAGTGGCATGGGAATGGGGGAAGAATTCAAAGAGGAAAGTGGAGGGTGGGACTGGAGTGAGTGCAGAAGCAGGTAGGTTGTGAGAAGGGAGAAGGACTGGGGAACAGGGCAGGGAGTAGGTAGATGGAAATGGGAAGGGCTAGTTTTGCTGTAGAAGTTGAATCTGGTGATTCTGTGGGAGGAAGGGAAGAGGCAGCACGGGTTTTGGTGCTCCAGAGTGGACAGGAGGCTCTGGAGACTCCCAGTTCAGCCAGCACCATTCCATAAACCAGTATTTGCATGTCTGCTTTTCCTGGCTGCACATCAGCTGTCTGGGCAGAGCCTGTCTTCCAGGGCTTAATTTGCAAAGAGAGAGAGTACATATGGCTCTGAGATGAGATGTTGCATGCTGAAGCCCATCTTCATAGGCAGTATTGACACTCCTCCCAAGCACAGGACACACTCAGTTTTCCTGTTGGGAAAAACACCCAGCTCAGTTGCCCAGAGCTGGTTTCAGCCGATGAACAGCATGGAAAAGTGGTGAATCAGCCCTTGAGCTTGGCTCCAGTGCTAGCACAGTCTGTGCTGCTGACGTCCAATTTACTAGCCAAAGATTAGCCATAATTTTGCCTTGTCACTGACCGTAAATTTCAGATGTTTGAAATATCATTTGTATTATAGCCAAGCAGAATTAATTTTGAGCATGGCGGAAGCTGTGTTTTTAATACAAGACCATGTTTATAACTAATCAAGTAGCACACACAGTGATGTCTCCTACTGAAAGGGCAGAAGTAGCAAGCTCTTGTAGTCATAAGGAAGGTTATCAGACAATTCAGTGTTTAGTAACAGTATAGAAAAGGCCTGATCCTTCAAAGTGCTGGATGCTCTCAATTACTTTTGATTTTTCACCAGTTTTTGATGTACCCCCACAATGCACAGAGTCAACACCATGAAATCATTAAGCAAAGAGGAGAATGTAAGAAATAAAGTATGAGAACAGTTTGCTTGTTTTTAGGAATAGCTTTTATTGCCCAAAAACTGGGGTATATTTACTTCTTGTTTGTGATAGACAGTTAAAGTAATAACTCCAGTGGTGGTCTCTGTTTTTATTGAATTTGTAATATGTGCTGGCTTTGGATGTGCAGTTTGTTCTGCTGATGTGAGACGGAATTTGTGCTCTGTTTGGTTCATGCCATGTCTTCTGTCAGTTCAGTGCCTGTATAAGCAGGGTTGATGGTATGCAGTAGCTTGGTGTGAGAGGCTAAGATAAAACCCCAGCTGTTTCTTAAGATATCGCCTGCTGTTATCAAGAGGTTCGTTCAGGTTAGCAATTTTAAGTGTTACAAGGACCTATGTTTTTGAACTGCTTTCCTGAAGAGAAGATAGAAATGTACATGCTTGGCTATTTTAGGAATAATTCTTTCTTGAGTGTGCTTATACTTTATGAAATGTGGACTCAGGGAATATGGGTAATAAAGCTGAATTATCATCCTTGAGTGTTTGTAGATTAAGGATATTGTGTACAAATGAGCCACGGTAAAAGCTGATTTAGGTTTAAAATACCAGCAGCAGCAACAATAATAGAGAATGGATAGCCCAACCAAGTGTCAGTCACGTCACTGTAATTCTTAAGGGATTTCGGTACAGCTGAAGACTTGCCTTCTTCGCTGATGTGGACGCAACACACCAGCAGCCAGCCAGCTTCCACAATCCCTCCTGCTGACCAGTCCATGAAGAAATAGCTATCTGCCAAACAAGCTGTTTGTTTCATTTCAAAGCCCCAGTGGGCCCAGCCCTTCCTGCCTAGCAGCTGCAGCACGCTCCGTTCCTGCTCAGTGCCTGGCCTGGGAAGAGATTGCTCATTGGCCCAGGAGAGTGGTTCTCCGTAACTGGCTTGTGAGGAATGCTGTGTGAGAGGATTTGGCCTTTTTTTTTTTTTTTTTTTATTGTTTGTTTTATTAAAGTTTGTTTATTAAAGTGAGTATCTGGTCACAATAGAAACATGTTTTTTGAAGTCTGTGTATTGCCAAGAGAGCAGGATAGAGCTCTATCAGGTTATTGCTTCCCCAGGATCAGTACATAGGCAGCTCTGCAGGTCCTTGTGGGCAGCGTCCTGGCGCCTTCTTTCTTCCCTCTTCCCTCTTCCAGTTGAGCTCTGACAGATCTGCTGCAGTCATCAGTTCCCTGCATCTCTACAGAGGGGACAGGGATGTGGGAGTTGCTCCACCTGTGGCATTTCTGATAAACATAGGTTAGATCTGTACTGCCGATTGCAGGGGTACCAAAGCTAGCTTTGAACAAGCCAATCCGAGTGCCTCTGGCAGTCTAGCTGATGAAGTAGAGGGGTCTGGATATGCTCATTTATACCACTAAAAAGTATGATTGTTTACCCTTGGATGGTAAATTAATCTGAGATGGTAAATTCCTGCAGAAAGCCAAGTCTGCCTCCAGTACCCAAGGCAGTTTAGCCAGCTTTGCACCATGCATGTACCCAGTCAGTTGTGTTCATTAATTAAAAGTTTTAAACTGCCAGTAAATTAAAAATATGTTTGTCATAGGGAGTTCCTATACCATTCTCCCATCAGTTGACAGGAGAATATGATGCCTGCAGCTGTCACAAAAAGTGTGGGCAACAGCCCTAATAGCCCTTTCTAGTAAGTGTGTGCCTTACATATGGTTACATAAACTGTAATATGTCAACTTGCCTTTCTCGGCCATGAGATGGTTCATCTTGTGAACATGGGAAGATGAATTTTAAACCCAAGATAATCTTTTTTGGAATTTATGGCTTTTGGAACTGGAGCATCTCATCACTATAGGATTATATGTTTGTATGTTGTAGTTTCTCTGCATGGAGCATAACATAAATAATCTCAGGCTTTCTTAGCAAACCGTTGAGGATGAGGGAATTGTCTGGATGAGGGAATGGTGTGGGAACACTGTTATGGACCAGTGAGTCAAAGACTGGAATTCCCTGTATAAACCAGTAATCTGTCTGGCGAGTTAATGTGCTCAGAGCTGCAGTGGTTTGGGTTTGTTGACACACTTCTCAGTGAGACTGGTGTTATTCAGTCTTCTGGATAGGACTGACTTTGGACAGCTGAGTGAAACAAATGTTCCTAGGGAGAAGCATGAACTGAAGGCTTGAGGTTAAAGCAAAATATCCTTTGCTGGCCTTGGAAGAGAATAGCAAGAATGGTGATTTTTAAATCCTGCCTGTGAGATCAGTGTTAAAAGCCTTGAGCAATGTGGTTAGGTCTGTGTCTACAGTGTGTGTAGCTGCCGTGTCCTTGTAGTCACAGCAGGGATTTCTGCTTGGTTTGTGACTTGGCTCAGTGTTTAAATGGACGCCCTCTGAACTAATCTTTCTTCTGTAGCTGGCTGTAGTCTGCTCTTGTTGGAGACCCAGTCTTGGCACCCCACTGTGATCCAGTAGCTCAGCTGGATGAACTGAGCTTATGAGGGTAGGGTTTAGGATGGACTTCTCACTGAGGAGAATTCATCAGTGTCCCGTTGCTCATTGGCCTGTGTACTGCAGGTTGCTGTGCTGCAGAAGCCTTCTTTCAGGACGCTTCCACTGGCAATCCTCAGACCACAGGTGGAGGTCCCCAGCAGCAGCTAGGGGCTTCCAAGTGCCCAGGTGTTTCCTCCTCAGCCATTGTGTTGCCAGTGGGGAGAGAATTTCTCTCTACTTCTGTTGCAGACCCTTTTTGGGACCGTAATGATTTGTGAGATAAACAGGATGGGTTGCTAAGAGATTCTGAGTTGGCTGATTGTCACCACACTGACTGACCCAGAATGGCCGGGGCTGAAGCCTGCTGGATGTCACCACCTGCTTTTTGCCACCCATGCATTTCTGGCTTGCCTTTTCCTATCTTGCTTCCAGTCTGCCCGCTTCAAAAGGAAAGAAGCTAGCTGAAGAGACCTGCACTACTGGTTATTTGATGTAGATTTTGCTAAAATGGACTGACACATACATACAGTTCTGGCTGGTGGTAGCTGTGCATGAATAAACATAATTACCCGTGGCTGTGATGTGGTATCTAGCTACTGTAGATGCAAAGCATGAATTTAATAACTGTGTATGGTGAAATGGTTATAAATGTACAACTGTGCAGTGTAGACAGGGCCTGATATATCACTCATTTGTACATTTGTAATTAATTGTAGGAACAAGATTGTTCTTTGCATGTGTTCTTTCTTTGCTGCCAAGCACAACAGAGAGCTATAACGATCTTATACCTTAAGCTTGTAATAAAATGTTGTTGGTAACCTAGCAAAGAAATTTCTTAATTAAGTTTGCTACACAAAATCCCATCATGCTTTTTAAGATTTTTTTTTTTTTTGCTAGGACTCCTTAATGACTTTTACCTCTGAGTGTAATCAACAACAAAATTTCTGATATTTTAGAAACATTTTCTGCATATTTTTTCCATCTGGATATAATGGAGCATAATTTAAGACTATGGGCAGAAGAGGGGGTAAATGATGCATGTAATGATTGTTTTAACATTTACAAGAAAATAATTTATTTAAATTGGATTAAGCCTTAATATTATCACACTTTTCTACCTGATTTACCATGGGGGGAGGGTGGGGGAAAGGGAAGAAAACGATTTCATGGTGAAGTGTTTTAAGTATTTAGTATTTTCTTTGCTTTTTGATCATCCAGGCATCCTGCCCCACAGCCATGTAAATTTTCTTACATACAAATGTTCATTGCCATCTTTTACATTCCTCTGCTGATAGTGAAGAGGTCATGCTAAATCAAACTGATGGAGAAACTGGACATCATCTTTACCCTGAGTGCCCAGATTATTTCTACCAGAACAGAGGTAGGGTAACAGCAAAGAATAATTTGCTTTTATGTATTACTGCTTTTAAGAACTCTATTCATCATATTGCTAACTCTGGTATACATATTCAGAGTGAGACAAAGAAATAAGTACCTGCTTAGGTAGGACATGAGACCTCCGGGGCCTGTGGCTTTTTTCTGTCCCCAGCAGTTTTCCTATCAGCCTAATTATTTCTGCTGAGAATGGGTCTCCAAGTCCCAGTCCAAACTTTATCATCTTCATCTAATTCTTTTCCCCGCTCCAGGAGAGAGAAATCAAGTGGGATAAATTCTGTATCTGTATGCTACTCCATCTTTGAGTCTACTGATTGAAGTGTTTTGTTTATAATAGATGCTGTTTTGACGAGGGAAGAAAAAATCTCCTACAGTCAAAGGAGCTCCATTAGTGGCAGAACCAGCAAAGCCTGGATTTCTGTAGGTTGGTGCCTCATGGTTTCATAGTGAATTACAATTGTGTCTTTTTTCCTGCAGTGGGGTCACTTGTTAGGTCTCTCTCCCATGTGGATTCTTTAATGCTTCATAAGGTTTAAATTCATGTTACAGCTTTATTTTTTTTTCCAGCTATGATACTTTTAAAATCACTTTCTTCCCCTATTTATTTTTTTACAAAGAGTGTGGAAATTTGAGTGTTCTGTGTATCTATTGCATTTTGTTAAAATAGAAAAAAGAAAAAGCCTGAAAACTCAGTGTGTGACCTCACAAACTTCAGTGTCATAGCAAAAATGGTAGTATCTTGCTAAGTACATTGCCCTGTTTCGGTCTGTATTTAAGTTCATGTCTTCTGGGAGATGTAAGTTTGGATTTCTAGTTAGTCCTGCTCATCCAGTAGAGCTACTGTCATCAATGGAGGATGTTCTGGCTTTCTGAAGCATCAAATAGTTATTATGTAAATTCCTATTAAAATGCCAGGTTTCTTTCCAGTCGCATTTTCATTAGAGTCAAATATAAGTTCCTCATCACCTTCAAGACGAATTTGATTGCTTTTACAACTGTAAAAGAATTCAGAGTTTGGGGCAGGTTTATTGTCACCAATGTACTATAAATCACTTACATGTAAACCATAAAAAATTTCTTCCCAAATCCAGTTTCAGTACACAAAGCTGGGTGTGTGAAATCTCATATTTTTAAATTGAAAAATTTTTGTTGAATTTGTGTTGTGGTGGTATAATACTCGTGTCTTGGAGTGACTTCATGATGTGTATCCCCTATTGCTTGCTCTATGCCCAGACATGAATCCTGTGCCTTTCTGTGCCTTTAAAACTGGGTCCGAGAGATAGAAAAGAAAGTCAGGAGAACTTTTCAAAGTGGTTTTGTGTTCAAGGACACAGATACACACTCCCCTGCATTCCTGGCTGCTACAGAGCCTAAGAAAGCACCTTCCTGCTTTTTTCCCAGCTCTTGGCTCTTTTTCTCAGGAGAGAGACGGAGAGTTAAACTCCTTTGCTTTTCACCTAGTCTTCGAGCTGAGGCAAGAAAGGGTTTTTTTCCCCTGGGACTTTGGTTCTTCTTCTTCTCTTGTGGACTGTTCAACAACAGCAGAACATCGGCAGGCAGACCCTACATCATGGCCCGGAGGGGCCCACGCCAAACCTCAGCTCCAGAGAGGAGAAAGCCACACCCACAAAGGACTCTGAAATCTACCCAGGTTCTCTCCGCAGCGGGAGGTTTTATTATTTAGCATTATTCTTTCCCCGTGCCTGCGTGCACTGTGTTTGTTAAATAAATAGGTTTTTTCCTTTCACTTTCCTCCGAGGAAAATTCTTCCCGAACCTGGTGCAGGAGAGGTGGCTGTAACCTGCCTTCTATCAGAGGACGTTCATTTCGGACGTTCCCCCGAATTTGTCTGAAACCGGGACAACATGGAATTCCATGATACCTTTTTTCTGTAAGAGATTCACTTTTAAAACTTAAAAGTACACTTCAGATAAAGGGAAGGTTAAATTCTATTGATGCACGCATTCCTTGTATGTGCATAAGCTTCAGTTTACTTGGGAAGTATAATATCAGTAGAGTATTTCTCACTTTAAAGTTTATTAATTTCTTTCTTCTCCTTTCTTTGAGGTGTCAGTACTGAGATAGATGAATCATTTATTAGTGGGAGGCCTGACACATGATGAAATCACTCTCTGACACTTCAATGACTTCCAATGTTGTTCTGTGAACATTCAGCAAAGTGCAGATGATGTGATGTTGCCGTTCTGTGGGTAGTGTTTTCTCCTTTTTTTCAAAAATGGATGAAATGCTTTATCATCACATAGTGTGTGAGAACTTCCCCGTTTGGGATGAAGAGCCTTTCCTTATTATTTAGAGTGATTCATAATCTGATGTAGGAAAAAAATAGAACACATCTGCAACTGGCAGAGAAGATCTTTATATTTCTCCTGAGAATCAGTGAAAAAGCAGAAGTCGATCCATGGGGTTTTTTTCGAGGGGAAGGGTGTGGGGGAGGCCACAGATAACATTCTTGGCTGAGTGTTGCTATAGTTTGGAGTCCTCCTCTTAAGACAGAGCATGCAAATCTCCATTATGTTACAAATGAAGTGCACCTAAGGGACAGTTCTCTGTGGGCCACAGGATTACCTCCGGAACAGGGCAGTGATCTCAACCCAAAGACATTTAGGGTGTAAATTGGCATCTGACAATCAAGCAATTGGCAATAAACAAGTGGGTGTTTGACAATAAGCTGAACAGTTTTACGTACTTAAAAAGTAAGTAAATTTTAATTCTAGTGTCTTCAGTAAACAGTTCTGCAACCATATAGGTTAGAATTTTTGCCTTACTGAACTTACCTTCTTTCCCTTCCCTTCCCTGTATAAATGTTTTCTATTCCCTTCCCTCCCCATCCCTCCCAGAAAGTGTTGCAGTAATTTCAGACTATAAAGATGTTTTCCTGCATCATGCAATTTGAAATCTGAGCAATGTTACTCCTGCTCTTTTCCCAAGCTACATCACTCAAACATTCAGATGCCCTGCTGAAAGTAAAGTGTCACAGGCTGGGAAGGTGTAGGTGTAGACGTGCTTCCCAGTACCAAATCTGGCATCTAAAAGGAGGCCCCGGGGTTTTCTTCCAATTTAACTGGTCCCTCCCTTTGTTTCCTCAGAAGATCACGGTCTTTTCCCAGTCCATCCCCTCTCATTCCTTGAAGTTAGGGGGTTTTTCTCTCTTGTCGACGTTGTATAGTCCTCATGACTCTGCTGTCTGAGCATCTTCAGTTCCTACTGTGTCTATCACCACGGTACTTTGCAGAATGTACTCTTCACAGATGTATGTGGGTACAGCAGATCTAAATATTCATCAAACTAAGGTGGTGAGGGAAGACCAGGAAAGAGGCAATTAAACTCGCCTTTCAAGTAAAGACACAATGTATCTTGTGGGATATTCTCTGTCTCTAGTGGCTAATTTTTGTATCCTTGATTTTGCCCTCCAGAGTTTTGGCTCTAAACTGTTCTACAGCTACTACTGTAAAGAAGCAGGTGACCTTTGGAGATAGTAAAACTGTCTTAGTTATGTGTTTGTTGTTTGCTATTGCATGTTCCTCACCAGTATGCACACATCAGATGTAATTATGTGTGCAAAAAGTCAGGAGTTTGAAACCACTTTGCTTACTGCCTTACTACTCAGGATCTGATTAAAAAAAAAGGTAAACTTCAGAAAGGGGAAGAAATTATATCAATTTCTAGTCCAGAGAGACTTTGGTGTGTCTCCACCAGCTTTCCTTGGCATCTCTACATTCAAATCATCTGTCCCATTAGGTGTGGATCCTTGTAGGTCATCACAGCTGCCCAGAGTACCCTGGCTGGTGGGATCTTGGGAGGTTGGCTCTGACCCTGAGATGAGCTTCTCCTGACTTAACACAGAGGACTGCTCCTCAATGACTGTCCTGCCACAGGAATGCAGGAACTCCCTGTGGCCTTCACGGATCACGCTAGGCCATTTCCACAAAACCCTATGTGCAGGTGTGTCTGAGGAAGGGGCTGCTGATAGCAAGGGGAGGCTGCCCACCCCTTCTGATCTGATGAGGAAGCTCATTTTAGGACCACTCACAAACTTGAGGCAGGCAGAAAGAACTAGATCATCACAAGCTTTATAAATAGCAGGCATTGGGTGGCTCTGCCAGGAGTGCGGTTCCAAGATGGTCTAAGCTGATTCAAACCAGAGCAGTTGCTTTGAATCATGTCTATCCCCACCCCATGTATTGCACCAGCGTTGGTGCTTGTTTGACTCCACAGGGAGAAGAACTAACAGGGCAGTGTTAAGGTTTTTGAAGTTAGTTCTGTCTTCTCTGAACCAGTTCAGTGGGAGACCAGACAAGCATCCTTGCTGGCACAGGAAAGGGCAGCAGCTGGAGAAGGAGGGACTGTGGCAGCCCAGTTTACATCGGATTAGACTGTCATGGAACCACGACTTCATTTGGAGAAGGCACATGAGCATCTCTGGCTGATTTGAGGGGACAATACCCCCCGGCAGGAGGACGGGCATTGTGATAGTAATCTCTCCGAGTAGGACAGATGATCCAGAGAAAATATTTGTGTACAGTATAAAATAAATTACAGAAGAACTCTCCAAACACATTGAAAAGACCTAGAAGTTTGCTGTCAGTGTTCTGTAAAACAAGTTAATTCAGCATAGGCTTTGAAAGATGTTTGTTTTGCTCCCATCCCTCTTCCCGGCACCCCGCCCCATCCTCTTCTTGCAAGGCATAAGATATCCTCTTGCCCTGGCCCTCTTAGGTCATGGTATGACAGGCACCCTGCCAAACGAGGCTGATCTTATAAGCTGCCACTGCCCTGATTGTTGCTGGGACTGTTTGCATGATTTTTAATTCACTTCTGTGCTGCCCTCATTTTTTTTCCAGCCTGAGCTTGAAGTGGGATTGTGCTTAGTTAGCTGTGAACTACACTGCTGCAAATTCATGGTCTATTAGCACCTTTTCAAAGCTCCTCTTTCTGTTCTCTGAAGAATTAGAACACAGCTATTAAAAAAAAAAAAATAACCAACAACAAAAAAGCAACCAACGACAACCCCAAACCACTCAAGGCTATTGCACAGTGTCATTGTTTAAGGCTTTGTTTTTAAAAAGGATTGCTAAGAAGGTTTGTTTATGTGCGTCCTTGCTTTATCCATGCTGTATTTCGAGTTGAAAACAACAGCATCGGTAATAAGATGCTGATGAACCCAAGGTAGATGTGACAGCGTAATGCGGATAGTGCTCGTAGAATTTGTCAAAGCAGGCGAAATAACCCCACCTTGGGCAATTTTCAAAAGAAATACACCGCAGTACTTGTCAGGTCTGGGTAACTGCTACATAAACATACTACCTTCTGGCATGCGAATATCACTTTGTATAAGGCAGTCGCACCATAAAAGAAAAGGGAGAGGCAGGGCAAAGACCCTGATCTTGCGGAGTCTTACAAGCGGCTGAGATCTCACAAAAATGCTAAAACAGAAATCAGCCTTCTTTGGGGAAAACTACATTTGTCTCTATCCACACATTTCATTTGTATTCACATTCTGATAAAATAAGCAGTGCTGTAATATTTATCAGTGTATTTTGGAGAATATATCTATTGTCACCAGCAGGAATACAAAATTAGGCTAGAAATAGACTCTTTCTCATTAACAGATTACTACAAGTTTCAGAATTACTGCCACAGTTGGGATACACACTTTGGCAGAAATATCTTGCAGTATGAAATAACTAGAGAACTTCAGAATCAAAATCTACAGTTACCACACAGAATCATTGTAGGTATAATTTTTGTGTTAAATATTTATATTCCTGTTTTTTCAAAATACATGCAAGGATCTCATAATTTATATTTCATTGAAACAGTAACAAAGGAGAGCAGCTGAATTGTGCTAAGATTCCACAATGTTGACCCATATATATATGTATATTTTTTCTTTGCTAGGATGTGAAAAAGAAAACAATGACTTTCATAATATACTCTTACAAAAACAGTGTGACAGCTTTGAACACAACCTTTAAGTGTTTGTAATACCAATTTACACACGCATTTGTATACAGAGATATGAAAAATCACATCTTGGAAATCAGAGGGGGCAGATGGAATCAAAAGTAATGAAATTATAGCCGAAGCATGCAGTAAACTGTAAACCACAGTTTGTTTACCTCTGCAGTCTTAGGCGGTCTTCTTTCTTTGCTATTTCACTGATAGGTTCTGGGTCCATGGGTGTGCTTAAATCATGAGTGCACCACCTCTGCCATTTACACTGTAAGGAGTCTGGGTTTTTTACTACAGAAGGCAGAATCATTTACTGAAATGCGGGAATAATGTAAGAACACCTAGTGTTCCCCTAGATTTTGTATGTTAATTCTAAGAATATGTTGATTTAACTTGATTGAGGCCTCCTGGAAGAGGAGCCACCCATACAGCCAACCCTCCCAAGGAAATGATAACTTAAGACAAGGCATTCATTTGTTACCTTAGAGTTGTTAGCACAATGGCAGTGCTTGACCATGAGGACCTTGCCTTTGTCTTCCCTTGGGACTTCCTTAGCCAGAGGGATAAAAGCCCAGGAGGTCACAAAGACAGTGGAATTTGGCAGGATTGGAAATGTTTCCTTTCACACCATGAAATTATTGGTGTAATTTCCAATTGTTGCAGTCAATGGAACTTTTCTTTTGAGAAGGCTGTACATCAGCATATGCTGTAATGACTAAGAAAAAGGAAAAGCTTGACTTTGGGAAGGTTTTCAGTTTGAGCTGGGGAAAAGCACACTCTGGAATAACTTTGTCTATTGTTACATTCTGTAACACATCAACTGCTGAAAATGGAACCATTTCCACACTTGGCATGCCTCATAATTTTAATAAATGAAATGCAGCCTCCCGTTGCCCACCTGGAAAAATAATGTAGAGCCAGAATAACCAGGAAGCCTGTCATCCTTAGTCTCTGTCCAGAATGTTTTGATGGGAAATCATTCTATTAGAAAATTTTTGTCAGTGCTTCTGGTTGCAGAATCCAGAAGTAGGACTGTAAGTTGACCGGTCTAGTCGTCTTCCTTTTCCTTCTCTTCATGGATTCTCTTCCTTCTTCTCTTCTGCTTCTGAAAAGCTGTATACCTTTTCCCTTGCTTCTAATCAATTTCTGGGGTGTAATGCCATAATGTGGTAGGCACAAGCATGTAGAGAGTGAATTCTCTTACTAAGAGAATCTTAGAGAAATTTGCATCACTTTTGTTCACTTCCAAAGAAGCTCTTTTTTTTCCTTTATAGCTTCTTATGTTTGTCATCTGAAAGTCGTGGTACAGAGGCTCATGTTACAAACAAGAATTCTCCAATATATTCCCATCTTCCCGCATTAGGTCTCTGCCTTCTTCACCATCAGCTAGAAATTTCTAACAGGTCAATAATCCCTGAAAGAGAACATCCATTAAAATGAGGACTCCCTGCCATTAAACACTGGCTTTTCTCTGTAAAACAAAAGCAAATACAAATCTTTCTAAATAAAGTAACTTCCAGTTGCCAAAGAGGAGTACTCCCATCTCTACCACAATGTTGAAACATGCCATTAAAACAAAGACATGGGGTTGATATCCCCAGAAAAATATTTATACTAGCAGAAATAGGTAAGAGTCAGTCATTCAGTTTAGGTTCTGCAAACTGTTGTTGATCATAAGTACACTATTTATTTCAGACGGGTACAGAGAAAATCTGCCCTCTGACACTTTCTCTATGTGGGCAAAAGTAATTTCTGAGAATCCTTTAGAAAGTTTAGGCGCAATAGTACATACCATAAGCATAAGTCAACAAGGAAGGTCAGTGTGATAAATAAGTTTCTTCACTAGCCAAAGTTCAGTAAAATTGTCCAGATGGCCTTAGACAGCAGACTGTTCTGTGCCTCAGAGGAAGGAAAAAGGGGTTGTGGGTTGTGCCAGTCAAAAGAGAGGCCTAATTCACTGGTGATCTCAAGAGAATATGAATGCTGTCTCAAACAAGTTCTTCTGTGTGTTTGTGTGTGTGTGTCTGCATTTTCACTGACCAGGAAGATCATGTAATAGTTTGGGTTGAAAGGGACCTTCAAGGGTCATGTAGTCCAATCCTGCAATACACAGGAATATGTTCAACTAGATCAGCTTGCTCAGTGGCCTGTCAAACCTGGCTTCCCATGTTTCCAGAAGTGGGGCATCCACCACCTCTCTGGGCAACTTGTCCCAGAGTTTCACCACCCTCATTGTAAAAATAATTTCTTCCTTATTTTTAGTCTAAATCTTTTAGTTTAAAACCATCACCCCAATCTTGACCTGTCGCAACAGGCCACGCTAAAAAGTTTTTTCCCATTCTTTTCTTAGGCCCCTTTTAGGTACTGAAAGACCACAATAATGTCTCCCTGGAGCCTTTTCTTCTCCTGGCTGAACAACCCCAACTCTCTCAGCTTTTCCTCATAGGAAAAGTGTTCTAACTGTCTCATCATCTTTTTGGCCCTCCTCAATGTTGCACCCCTTTTTTGATGGGGGCAGTGGAATGGATATATTTATTGAAAAGGATCTGATCTGTGATCAGATTTACTGATGCCGCTGCCTGTGTGAGGATGGCAGTTCATTCAATAACAACAGTTGTGGAAAATGAGGAGATATCTGAGAGATTCTTGTTCTAAAAGGCAAAGTCTTATACATGGGGAGAAAATAAATGACTGGATGCAACACCTAAGCACAAAGCCACTCTTGTTGCATTACATTAAGTGGATTTTCATTTAATGTCTTCGATCTAGCTATTGCTGGGCTCCATACAGAATCCAGGCAGGATTTGGAATGTTGATCAAGTCGAGGATAAAGTGACAAAGAAAATGGGCACCAGTTTAAGTGCCACAGTTCAAATAATTGTCAAAGGAATGCCCTTTGTCTAAAACCTTCTGCCATGGTGATTAGCAGCTGTCTGTCCTTTGCTATTTGAAATGTTTCTATCACGACAGATAATTCTTTGTGGTCACATGATTATTATAGCCGTGATTTACCAGCATTATGTTGGTATCAAGAAAAATTCCAAAGTAATTTGAGGTCTCTTGAATCAAAGGACTCTGGAAAACTGGTATGCTTTTTAAGTTTCTAAGATACTATTTCTATTTAATATATGACAACAGCATTCCTAACACAAGTTACTTCCATAAGGCATCAACATTTGCACAACCTTATTGAGAGATACAAGGATTCTTTTAATTCTCAGTTCCAGTAGCTTCAATGCATTTTCCTTGGGGAAAAAAAAATCTACTCCAGAACAAAATGAATTTGCCTCCCAAACAATAAAATAGCTCAGCCCAGTACCTGGCTAACCTAAGTCTATTTAGCAATTTACAGTCCGTTGAATATTGGACTGTAAATTTACTAAGAAACAGGAAGTGATTGGCTTGTAAACCTTAATAAAACAATATGTAATGGTGGCTTTATATGTAATGGTGGCTTAGATGGCATTAACAGAAAGCCAGGCATTTTCAAATGAAACTGCAGAAGAATTTAGTAATGCCAGTCAGAGAACAAATTATATTCTGTGAGAAAGCTTAAACAGAGTCCAAGCTAACTTTCAGTAATGCATAATGTAAATCAGGTTAAAAACAAAACCTCGAAGCAACCCCAAAACCGATATAGTAAAAAGTTTTCTTTATCTTGCACGATTTTTAGCAAGATAAGCCTTTGTACACTTCCTATTATTGTTTCATGGGAGTTTCCTATGTGCATCAAAGGAAGAATATCCCTTTAAATGCTTGCTATTGATTTGCATTCAGAAGCCCAATTGAGTGCTTTTGTGGGAGTTCCCTATGTGAATCAATGAGAGTATTAAGTTAATAAATAATTCACTTAACAAAACTGCATTAGGATAATGCTAAAGGTTTGCAAAAATCCTGTAAGGGAAAGCTTTCTCACATTCCTTACTAACTGCTGAAAGTGAATGGAGCTCCAGAAACATTGCAGCATCATCTTCAAAAAAAAGCTCTGCACTTATTTCCTGTTAACTTCTCAGTGAGGCAGCTGACTAGGTGGTAATAGATTTCTTTTTTTTCCTTTTAGTTTCATGATTGGAAGATTGAGGCTGGAAGTGATCTCTGATAGTTATCTTGTCTAAACTCCCTGTTCAAGCAGGTCACCTAGAGCAGATTGCCCAGGATTATGTCCAGATGGCTTTTAATCTTCTTTGCCCCGGAGATAGATACACATAACTTGGCACTGATCTGCTAGCAAGAAAACTTTAACACATCAATATTGGAAGCTTATGTTCACTGCTCCCATTTTAATAGAGGAGTGTTTGAGCATTGCACAGATTTCTGGAGTGGTTTTTCATAACACTCTTCTGTCCTCCCAGGTTATGGCTCCTACAGGTCCTGGCAGATGCTATCACAGCTGAGTACAGCTTTGGGGCTGTACATTCACATGGATAATAACTTCTCATTTTGCTTTGTGAATGGTCTCTCCATTCACAGACTCCAGAAGAAAATTAGTTGGGGAGTTAACCTGGATGCATAACCATAATATCCTTGGGGATTAATTTGGATACTGAAGCCCTTAAGTTGTGTATTCGTGTTAGTATTTTGGGATTTTTGGAGAGATAAACACTTTTCTGCAGACTAAATACTTCTGAAGAATAAGACATAATCCTAACTAAGATTTTCTAGATGAGCTAGTTATAAATTTTATGCTTGAAATTTGTATGTAGAGGGTTAATAATTTACTCTTTTATAGCCTGATAAACATATTTTTAAATTTTACTTAAGCTCTCTAGAAATAGAAAAAGGTAAAATACTGCTAACCTGTCTAGGAGACTTAACTCTGCTGCTTCACTTAAACCACTCTAGTCTTGGAAAGTCGTCCAAATGACACATAAATGACTGTCTCCTCAGGACCTTTAGCAAGGCTCAATGCTTTGTATTTGAGTTACAAGAAGCTTTTAATGACTTCTATGAAGTCACAGAACAGAGCCAAAGATATAGAGTTGTACATTCAGAAGACTCTATTAAAGGCCTTTTCAGCTTTGCTGTGAATTTACAATTTGAGAATTTCCAAGAGAGTATATTTTCTGAGACAAATTTCATTGCCTTAGGATAATTTTCTTTTTTTTTTCTTTAATGTGATTTGTCATGGTAGAATCTAGACATTTTCCGTGTGGGTTTACTCTGTGCGTTCTGTGGCCTGCAAGGAATTAGTTTTAATTAATATGACTGGCAAATGCATTGTTGAAATAGTCGTTGTCGCAGGCACGCCTTTGTGTTAACAGTTGGGTTAAACAACCCCTTTATCAGAGCTATTAGCACCTAATATTACTGTCTGATTAAAGATCATTCAGTGGATTAGCCAGTCCCAATGCTTCCACAGACCCCCAGACAGGTGCTGAAAGAAGAAACTATGTGAAGTAAATTAGCACTCCTATTGCACTGTTCATGCCTTTGTCTAGGCTGCAGGAAAGGAAAAAGTTATTGGGCTCTTTGTTTTTTGTTGTGGGGTTTTATTTGGTTTGGGTGGTTTTTTTGGTCTGTCTTAAGCATGAGGTTAACTGGTACAATCCCTGAAGATTTACTCTGCAAAAAAGGCCAGATCAGCACTAAGGCCTTTGTTCTACAGATGTCCTGACCTTCCTATCTCGTGTAGGAATATTCTGCCTTTCTTCCTCACATGTTTGTTAGGAGGGTAGGTGTGCTTTTACACTAAATACTTTATATTTCTGTGGGTTGTTTTTTTTTTACATTGGAAGCATCATGTAATGTAGACAGACTATCCTGTGTCCCTAGAAATGCATTTATTTTAAATTCGTACATTTAAACGGAACTCTAGGCAAACTGGAAACGCGTAACTTAAGAAGGCAGGAAATCCCACAATAGTTCACAGAGCATAGCTTAGCTGACTGACTTAGTTCGCTTTTTAATGGGTGAAATGAAGCCTTGACATTAATAAGCACAGGCCCCCTGACTTCAGTGGAATTTTGCATCCTTATCCAAGTCAGATTTCAGGCTCAATTGTGTCAGATAGCAATTTATAGTACCTTTCATGTCCCCCTGAAAAGCTATGTGTCCTGTGTAGCCTGGGGACTGTTTCTGACAACAAGGCTGCAGAGCAGAAAATAGTGGGCTGATGACAGACAAGACCCCAAAGTTTTTGTGTGCCTTGAAACATGAGCAGTGTGTCTTGTCCCTGTTGATTTCTGTTAACTTTGAAAGGACCAAGAGTTTTAATATAAGTAGCTGGAACGTGAACTAGCCCATAGCTAGGGCTAGCACTACTCTAAGAACTATCTGAGCACTGCACTTAGTAGGATAAGGAATTTTTTTGAGCTTCTATGAAAGAAACAGAATAAAATAAGCATTATTTATTGTTGATGTGTTTTTCTTTTTTTGCTGCCCTCTTTGGAGAGGATGTCAAAAGGACATGCTAGTGTCAAGTGGATTTGAACCTGTGCTGCTGCACATTGCTTAAAAATGTGAGCTAAAAAAAACCTCTCAGACTGTCTGCTTAGATGGAGGCAAGTGTCTAAGATGCCTAGAGACCCTGATTAAAAAAAAGTAGGTAGTTCAGTCTGGCTTGAAATAGACTGCCTCTTAGGTTAGAAGGTGGTGACATGTAAAGGGAGCTTTAGAGATGCAGCAAAACATTATGAGACAAACCCTTTCTCCCCCCTCCACCACCAAACCCCTGAAGCATCACACTCTGTAAAAGATGCATTAGATTTATCAATAGACCTTTCTTTGCTCAACTGTGCTGCAATTCCTTTTGGGAAAAATTGTGATTTCATCAAAGACACAGAAGACTATGAAATTGGAAGCAGATGTGAAGTTGGATTGGATAGCTATATAGCTGTTTCGTTTGTGGAAGCAGTTTTGAACAAACCCAGCCTTATGTGCTCCTTGCTGTCTTGCCTCATGTAACTTGCCTGCTTTTTACGTTTTCCAGGGAATACGGAGGTGCAGTGTAACTTACTGATCTAAGTGTAAATATCTTTCCTATCACATCGTTTGTCTCTTGATTTTCCAGTGGTTCCCATATTCTTTGGAAGATACGTTTAAACAATAACATCAGTATTTTACATTGTTAACAAAGTACAAAAAAATAGAGGCAGTGCTCCTGACATAGAGGCTGAATTTACTCCTGGTTACTAGCACTTCTGCTGGCATGGGTGCAGTTTACAGCTGGCCCCAATAGGACACCTTAATTTATTGGCATGCTTTAATTTGTTGAAAACGGACTTAGATCTCATCTACTTCAAGAAAGCTCTGTCTGCTGGCATATTGAGTGTGTTATTAATGTAATTGATGAACAGAGAGGAGTACAATTTTAAAGATTATTACCCCTTTTTGGGTACATTTTTATTCAGTGACTGGGGCACCACATGCATTGTGCTGCAATGAGTAGAGGAGCCAAACAACAGGATTTATGATGTTGTTTATCCATTGGTGATGCTTCCACACTTTTGATTTACAGCAGAACTGACCCCCGGCCCAGTGAGTGTATGGTTTCAAATCCACAGCTTGCCCAGAATTCACAAGGGCTGACCCAGCTTGATCAAAGACTTTATAATGCTTAGCTGTCCATTTTCTATCTGCCATATGTGGACATGCAGTCTCTTAGGAGTTAATTTTTTCCCATCTCAGGGGTAGCACCTGATGAAGAGAGCCCCAGGTGCTATTGCATTTGCTCCCAAGGGCAGCCTGTTCCTTGGCTGCACTGATAATTTGATGCTGAAATGTTCCACTTTTGCAGGACAGAGGGAACAGCCCAGGACCTGGAGGAGTGGTCTGTGTTACTCAGTGTTAGCACAGGGCAGGTTCTCCGCTCCAGAGCTCCAAGAATGGACATTTCAGCTCATCCTTCACCTGCTTTGGCCTCCCACTGCACAGCTATGGATGCTTTCACTTCCTTGCTCTTCAACCCATACTGGCCTCTACATGTTCTCTCCCAGCTATCCTCCATTCACCAAAGACCTGCTCACCTCCCTCCTCAATCCACCTATCTTCTACATGCTGTGCCTACCCCTTCTGTGTCTTTTATGAGGTCCATGTCTTCCACAGGGTCAGCCTTCTCTTTGGCTCACTTCTGGTGCTAAGCAGAGGTGATGAGACAGGAAGAAAGAAAGTAGCAGGCACTGCTGAATCTGAACATCTCTCCTGCTAAGCTTGGAGCAGCAGTGCAGTGATTTTAAACAAGACTAGTAATTAACATGCCTTCCTGTTGGAGATCAAAGTGAGGATTCAGACTCTGAGATTTAACTATGGAAAATCACAGTTGGGAGAGTGAAATGGCAAATTTTTGATAAAAAATTACTTTAAATAGTCCTTATGCAAAGACAAATCAATATTTTCCTGGAGTAGGCACATGTGAAGTGTGTATGTTTTGTGAAAAGTAATTGTGTCAAACTAGGAGATCAGAATTCAGCCATTACAGTGCAAAAGACACGATCCAATTCAACCCATGAATGCCATGCTTGTGCATTGCTGAGCCCATCACTGACAAGTGCACAGTTCATACCGATCTCCCAACTGTGAGGTCACTCCTTGAATCTGCATCGCTCACCATGTGTAATACAGTCCCCAAAATTCTGTAAAACAGATCAGGATTCATATTCTGTTCTCAACCCCGCCTGCAGTTTCTGTCTCATAAAACAGATACAAATTGGGGTGTAGTTGTACTTTTCCAGAAATACAGGGTTACCATGAATCTCTGGCTGTTTTCTGAATGATTAACAATGAATCACTGTTTTTTTACAAGTCTCAATGCATTCACCATATGCCAGGTGTCGCAAGAACATGAGAACATCTACCAATTTGAAACTGGCTAAACAGCTTCACACTGGCATCTCTAGTTTGTAGTAGGAGTCTCGAGAAGGAGCTACTTGAGTTTAGCATTCCTAGTATGGATCAGATACTCTCATCTTCTTGAGCATAATTATCCACCCCCGCCATCCCATCCTTTCTATATTTCCCAGTAGGAGGATCAAAAGAAAGTTAGTTAACTGCAGCATTCATCAGATAATCCAAAGGAGACATTAATCAGGAAGACAGTATTTCCAAATAATTAAATCAGGGGTTAATTCCATACTTATTTATCTGATTTTCCTGTGATTGTGAGTGTGGCATTTCTCAGCTTAAACACTAGTAAAAAAGACTCCCTGCTTGAGGAGAGTGGTTCTGGGAAGGGAAAAAAGAGAAAGGAAGGAAATGTATGTCTTCTTCAGGACACCTGCTGCCTAATGATAAGTTTTAATGGAAATTATTATTCTTGGCATTAAGATAATACTTGGTGAGTTGCTGAAAAAACAGTAAGCAGGAAACTATCTTAATTTTGTATGTGCATATATAGTTAGGTAAGAAAGACACTGCGGATTACTTCCTTACTGTATTAATTATTAAATTCGTTTTCTATTCCTTGTGTCATCTCCATCTTTCTTTTGTCCCAGGTGACCACTAACAGGTCACTAGGAAAGAGTCTGTCTTTTCATCAGGGCATTTCCACCTGTTCTGCTCTGACAGTATCAGTGCTATCAGTGGGAATGTACAAAACACAAACAGACCACGTAGGGGAGAATCACTATGGAAAGAAATCGGTCTGTGAGCAGTGTGACTAGTAAAACATAGTTTCTGTTGGCATGGTGTCCCTTGTCCCTTCCCCTTCTTGGTGCACCATGTTGGCCATTCTCCATCTCTTCCGTTCTGTAAAGAGCAGTGTGCATGTGTTTAGCTCAGTGCTGTACGTGCCCACTACTAGCTGAGCTCTGCCTGCTTTTCCCTCAGCTCAATCACTGATTTGGGTTGGCCAACAGCTCAGAAAGTTTTCTGTGAGGGAGGTTGGGGGAGAGAGAGGGAGTGGGAAGAGGTAAAAGCATGGAAAGAGGCAGATGACACAATGATTTAAGCTTCATTATGTACAAAACTAAGCTGAAGATGGCTGCTGGTGATTACCATTAATGAAAATTTATCCAGAATGCAGCAATGAATTGTCAAAGGTACAATGACAACAGTGATGCATTCAGGATCTGTGGCAGTGGCCTCTTCCTCCCACTTCCTCGCTTTAATTACAATTCTAGTAACTTTCAGTATCTATATGTTAAAAATCGTAATTGCTGGCCTAGCTGGACTCATCATTCAAAGTCCATTTAATTCCTTGCAGGAGGCTGAGATTGATGTGTGTTGAATCCTAGCTCTCTTTCTGTATCTTTGCAAATGTGGGCATCCTATGGAAGCATGGAAATGCTTCTTTCTCAAAGACTTCCACAGGCTATTCACCCTGTCTGGGGGATAGTTACAATAAGAAACGGCATAATACGTGTACTCTGTTAGCCAGCTTCTGAACATCTTGGAGCTGACTGTTACAGCGGGGATTACTGTAACACGCATATATCAAACCAGGAGTCCCGTGGAAAAGAAGTATATATGGACAGATTCGTGGTAGATGTTTAGAGATGTTTATTTCTCCAGCTGCATGGCCGGGGCTCTGCCCAGGAACACCACAGTCATGGGACCCCAGGGTCCTTGGCCACACTGGGGAACACAAACCAACCAATGGGAAATGAGACTGACCAGGGGCAGGGAAACTCTGTGTCTCCCCCTCAGGGCCCATCTCCCAGGGCTCCATGGCAGGGGAGGAGACCCCAACATCTCACCCGTTTTATTTTAATAAAAGGAGAATGAAAACAACTGGATAACAAGAACAGTTTCAAGACAAAACAAGCCACCCTCCTGAGCCTTTAAATGTCCAAACAGATTCTGTGGAACATCTTAGGGCTGACAGAAGGGAGACAGAACTCTCCGGGCATGCTTTGTGGGGAAACTGAGGCAGGAGAGGGTTTAATTTCTTCCCACCCCCTTTTCATCCCCCACTCGGCATCGGAGAGGAATTGTAGGGAAATGGAATTGTATAGGGAAGCCATGGGGTGAAAAACGGATTAGGAATAAACTGGGGATGGGGTAAACTTAGGAAAGGGTTCATATTGGGTATAGGGTAAAAGGGGAAAGTAGGCTGTGGGTAGGGAAATTGCTGGGATGGATATTGTTTATAATTTTGTGCATAACGGCTGCCTTTGACTGGAATACCTCCAGGCCCAGTAACATTTGCTGCTTGTAAACCCTTCTTTCCCTGCACTATATCAAATTGTACAGCTTCTCCATCTCCTACACTTTGCAGGTAATTTTTAGGGTTATTCCTTTTAATGGCAGTTCTATGGATGAATACATCTCCCCCTGTATCATCTTGTGTTATAAATCCATAGTTGTTTTTGACTTTGTACCATTTCACAGTTCCTGTGACTTGCGTTGCTACAACTCCTCCTATCACGTGCTTGCATGTTCATCGTGGCTGCCTGTCCCGCGTGGCCGCCGCCTCGCTGACTCCGACGTCTCGGCTGGGCCCCCGCGTTGCGGCTGCTCCGCGCTCTCCGAGCGGCGCTGCTCCAACGCGTGTCTGGGCTCTGCGCGGCCCCGCGTTGCCATCGCCACTGGCTCCATGCCCTGTGAGCGGTTCCGCTCCGCAAACTCCACGCTGCTTTGAGAGCGGCCCCGTTCCGGCTCGGTGCTGCGCTGCGCGGCTTCTCGTGTCGCTGTGGGAACCGCCGCTTCTCCCTCCGCAGGGCTCTCCGAGCCGTGTGCTCAGAGCGGCCTGCCACGCCGATGCCCGGTTCCTGGCTGCTCGTGGCCCACGGCACCCGCGGCGCCTGTGGCATCGCTCCCTCACTCGCGGTCACGTGGCCGGGGACCCCGAGACAGGGATGGGGTCCGCGATAAGGCGCGGGCTCTCGAGGGGGCCGGGCGCATCCAGTGCAGGCACCTCCACCGGCACGGCTGCAGTCATGTGCTCCCGGGATGGCGGCCGCGCGGTCTCGGCCACGGGATTAGTATGATCTCCTGCTTTAGGGGTAATGGGACCATACAAATGCTCCTCAAGAGCTTCCCTGATTATAAGGTATGCACGGAAATCTTCTCTTTGATCTCCTACTTTATCCCAGATCTCGTCCCAGAAACACCCCTCACAAGATTCAGGAGGTTCGATATCAAAAAGTAAGTCTCGAGAAATATAGGAGAACCTTTTGAAAAGCCAGATGAAAAAATGTTCTAAATCTCCCAGTTGCATTACTTTTTTGTTTTGTTGTTCAAGGATTCCTTTTACTTCTAGATACATTTTTTTCTGTGGCTCAGAGAGCCCCATTTCCCACGATTCTTCCATAGTCCAGAGAGAATATCTGTTGCAGTGGGGATACTGCAACATGCATATATCAAACCAGGAGTCTCGTGGAAAGGAAATATATATGGACAGACAGATTCTTGATAGCTGTTTCAGAGAGATGTTTATTTCTCCAGCCGCATGGCCGGAGCTCTGCCCAGGAACTGTTCCAGTCACGGGACCAAGGGTCCTTCTGCCCGCGCAGGGAACACAAACCAACCAATGGGAATGAGGCTGAGCAGGGGCAGGGAAACCCCGTGCCTGTGCCCTCAGGGCCCCTCTCCCAGGGCTACACGGGGGAGAGGAGACCCCAACACCTCACCTGTTTTATTTTAATAAAAGGAGAATGAAAACAACTGGATAAACATAACAAGAACAGTTTCAAAACAAAACAAGCCACCCTCCTGAGTCTTTAAATGTCCAGACAGATTCTGTGGAACATCTTAGGGCTGACAGAAGGGAGACAGAACTCTCTGAGCATGCTTTGTGGGGAAACTGAGGCAGGAGAGGGTTTAATTTCTTCCCGCCCCCTTTTCATCCCCCACTCGGCATTGGAAAGGGATTTTTGGGGAAACAATTGGCAAAAGCATGGTTTTGTGAGGGAAACCATGGGTGAAAAAACGGATTGGGAATACACTGGGGGTAATAGGACATAGGGTAAAAGGGAAAGGTGGGATTAGGAAAGGGAGACTGTAGGGGGGGCTTACAATGGAGATATTGTCTAACATGACTACGATTTTTAGCATATATACTGCCTTTTACAGGAACACCATCAGGCCCAGTGACCTGCGATGCTTGTAACCCTTTTCTACCTCGTATAATTTTGAATTGCACCACCTCTCCATCTCCCAAGCTTGGGATGCATTTTTCAGGGTTATTCTTTTTAATAGCAGTTCTATGCACGAATATGTCTTGCTGGTTATCACACCTTGTTATAAAACCATAATTTTGCTTAACATTATACCATTTTACTATCCCTAAGATCTTAGGTACTATGATCTTTTCCTTTTTCCGAGTGGCTGCTGTTTTCTGTCTCGCTGTGTCTTTGCTCTCTCCTTCGGTCGCTCCCGTGTTGGAATTGTCGGGGCTGCTGGTGCCTGCGCGCTCTTCCCGGGGTCGCGTTCGGGGCTGCACGGGCCAGGCCGGGCCGCGCCGCTCAGTTCTCCATGCGTCGCCTCCTCTGGTCGCAGCTTCGCTGCCGCTGCCTGGCGCTGCACCCACGTCTCGGCCGGGCCCCCGAGCGATGACTCCCCTGCGCCCTGCTCCAGCGCGTGTTTCGGCTGGGCGCGGGTCCGTTCCACCGCCACCGCCGCCTGCTGCTGCCCGCGTGCCGCCCCTCTCGGTTGGGCATTCACGGGGCTCGCTCCACCACGCGCTGCGCGGGGCCATGCGGGCACCGCCGGGTCCCGCCGCTCCCGCCACGCCTCGCTCTGCCACTGACACTGCGGCTCGCTTGGCTCCGCCCGCACGCGGGAACTGCCTCGCTGCTGCTCGCAGAGCGCTCGGTGCACGTGGCCTGGGCCGCACGGTCCCTGCGCCACGCTTCCCTTCACCAAGACACAGCTGACATTGCTCAACAATCTCGGTAACTAAATAATATTCACGAAAATATTCTTCCATCGGCATATATTTTGACTCCAATATTAACTGTGTCCAAACGGTTTTCCAAAAGCCCTTGGTAACAATTAAATCCCAAGAAACATAGAAAAAGTTCTTAAACAACCATGCCAGGAAGTGTTTCAGTTCTTTTTGAGCTTGAATCAAGCTAAAATTTACAAATCGTTGTTCAAGAATCATTTTAAGTTTAAGATAAATGTCCATATGCGGCTCTGAGAGCCAGGAGTCTTCCCACGGTTCCTCCATAGTTTAGATATGGAATAGCAAAACAAAACCAAGAAGAGGAATCCAAAATTTCCAGGGTTTACTCACACAAATCAGTCACTTAGGGATCGGGGATCGTTCTGCTCACAAATCTCCACCATTTGTTGCAGTGGGGATACTGCAACACGCATATATCAAACCAGGAGTCCCGTGGAAAGGAAATATATACGGACAGACAGATTCTTGGTAGATGTTTCAGAGATGTTTATTTCTCCAGCTGCATGGCCGGGGCTCTGCCGAGGAACTGTTCCAGTCACGGGACCCGAGGGTCCTTCTGCCCGCGCAGGGAACACAAACCAACCAATGGGAACGAGGCTGAGCAGGGGCAGGGAAACCCCGTGTCTGTGCCCTCAGGGCCCCTCTCCCAGGGCTACACGGTGGGGGAGGAGACCCCAACAAATATCCAAACCAAGATGAGAAGAGAGGTCTAGAGTGGTTATTTTACTCACGAATCTTCCTCAGGGATCGGTGTCCTGCCCACATTCCTCCACCAGTTTTTTACAGCGGGGATTACTGTAACACACATATTTCAAGCCAGGAGTCCCGTGGAAAAGAAGTATATATGGACAGATTCGTGGTAGATGTTTAGAGATGTTTATTTCTCCAGCTGCATGGCCGGGGCTCAGCTCAGGAACTCCACAGTCACAGGACCCCAGGGTCCTTGGCCACACTGGGGAACACAAACCAACCAATGGGAAATGAGACTGACCAGGGGCAGGGAAACTCCGTGTCTCCCCCCCAGGGCCCATCTCCCAGGGCTCCATGGCAGGGGAGGAGACCCCAACAGCTGACAGTTTTATCTTCAGAAGTACATCATATTTTTTTTCAGTGGAAATGCTAAGGATATGTCTTATTTTGTATGTGGTATCTAGATGCTCTAGATAGGCTGGAGATACACACATCTGAGTCTATTGCCATTCAAGGAGATGTATGCTGAAAGTTGTGGTAGGGATTTGGTGTCTGGAAAAGAAATGGTGCCTCATTGTTCCTGAGTACCTTAGCTCAGAATTAAATTTTATTTGCAATTTGTTGTGATTTTTGTTGAAATCTAAGTGGTGATGTACTGCACAGTACAATGGAAGATAGTGAGTAAATAGGGAGAAATTTCATTCCGAAAGAGGGAAACATTAAATTAGACTGATAAATCTTTTTCTTCTAGGCAACTGAGCACCTGACAGTCACTTCAAGTCAATTGGACCTGCAGATGCTGCTCCCAAAAGAAAGTTGGCCAATGGAAGTTAATGGTGTGAAAATAACCTTAAGCACCTAAGTTTGAAAATGTTTATTGACATTTTTATCCTTTAGCTCGGTATTGTTTTCATCCGATGTATTGATCATAGATCTGGGAGTTTTGCAAAGGTGTTTCAAGAAGCTTAACTGGACATTTATTTGAGTTCGACGAAGCAGATTCTGAATGGTGTGGCAGAGTAATGTGTAGAGGCATGTCAAATGAAATACTGTATGTTTGCAAGTGTTAGTCAAACCCCTAGCGCCCTTTAGCTCACGTAATAAAGTTGCTATCCAAGTGTCTCTGCTTAAGAGAACTCGGCATTTAAACGTCCATATAAAAATTGATTTGGTTGAATAATGCTGTTCATCCTGTCTGGGGCCCAACATGTCCTAGAGGAGAGTAAAAGGAGTGTTTCCCTTCTAAGTGTTGTCAAACCAGAAAGAATGATTGTTCCTCAGTTTTGCATATGTCAGCGTAATAGAAGCTTAGTCATGCAAATCCTTATTACTTGGCAGTTCTGCAGCAGGGAAAAACAGAGCATTACCATATTTTATCAGTGTTTGAAGTTAAAAGCCTTTCATTGTGCTTTTTAAGAACAGATGTCAAGACAATATTGAAAAAGTAAATATGTGCTGAAAAATATTTTTCTGATTTAAAAAAGGGGGAAACCACCCCTAGTGAGTTCAATGTGTTAGTTTTCATTTCCATAAAAAGACATGAACTGTTTATATGCTTCCTTCTGCTTCCACGGGGGGAAATAAAACAATTATTTAGTTAATGACAGATCTTATTTTACTATTATTTAGTGATTCTGCTAAGTGCAGTAGTACACTACAGAGTTTCAAATCATCAAGGATTTCTTAGCCCTTTATGGGACTACAATACATTGTAGTATGCTGAGTAAATGAGCTGTGATAGAGAAATGATTTACTCATGTGGTCCATAGACACACATAAAAACTGAGCTTGAGAAAAGCTGGCTCTAGAAACACTAGCAGGATAAGACAAAGGGGAATGCAGATGTCAGTCACATTTTAAGATGCTCTTTACAATGACACAGAGCCAAATTTATTAGGGACAAGGCCTTTTCCATTCTTGTCTTTTCCTTTATGGCGTAGTGTCGACCATGAGAAGACATGTCTGGTAATTACTGCTGGCCATATCAGGGTAGATGTAGCCATGACTCACCAGGGTAAGAACTGGCTGGGTCACAGTCATGTATTCTTCCAAGCTGGCTAGCAGTGGTTTATTTGCAAGTGAAGTTTTCCTTTCTGGCTTCCTTATGCGGCAATAATTCACCAGTTTACTGGTTCCTATGTAGGAATGTCAAGGAGGGGGCTTAGATGCTCATTTGTGCCTCTGTGCTGTATTCAGGTATTCTGCTGAGGCTGTGAACAGTGATTGCATGATAAAAATCATTTGATGCCTGTTTGTTTCAGATCATCAGAGGAATGAATGAGACCTCTCAGCACAGTCTTTTGTGTAGGTATGCAGAGAGTTGTTGTGTTGCTGGCTTCATCTGGATTACCAGAAGACTCATTTTATGAGATACCAATTATAGGTGAATCTGTGAATGCCACCTATAATTAAGCTTGCTTGACACTTTTCGTCACAAGACCCTGTTTTCTGTTGCTTATAGGTTTGTCAAATATATATTATTTGGACTGAAAATGTACAGACTGGGAGACTGCATCTGGAAGAATATCTAAAGCTTCTGAAAAAATGTGTGGGGTTTTTTTTCCTGAGAACAAATTTAAGAGGAATGTGTTGGTTTTTTTGCTTGTCTTAAAAATAAACATATATCAAATGATCTGGAGAAAGAATTCAATGCTTGGGAGGTAGAAGCAATGGGTTCCAGTATTGTCAGGGTCCAGGCTTTCCAAATGACCTAGGTGCATTAGGTCAAAAGACCTAGTTATGCAAGTTCTCTATGCAAGAGAACTGTTAAAACATAGCAGGGGTGTGGTGGAAAGTTACTTAATTGTGGAGATTTAAGGGAAACTACTTAATAACTATATATTTTCCAGGTTGTCATTATATGGTCTTTTCACCTGCAAGAATAAGGGGAAGCTCATCCCATTCACAGAATCATATGGGTGATTTCTTGCTTGCAAAACACTCAAGTAGTACAAGGATGGCATCACAAAAAAGTCAGCACACATTCAGAAGTCTGTCTTTGTAGCAAGTCTTGAGTACAGGTCAGTAAACATCTGTATTTCTAGTGTTTCATGGAGAGCAGTAAGAATTAAAACCAAAACCTGAACATTCACATATGTAATAATTAGCATCTAGTCTGTTCACTGAATGCAGAAATGGCTTTCAGAAAAAATAGTCATGTCATCCATAGTCCTGCATGCAGTGTGTACGCCAAGGGGCCTGAAATGCAATTGTCTGGGAAATCTTTTAAGGTTGTAAGTTTTGAGTGATTGACTTTGTATCTCTAATGTTCTTTTAATATGGTTATTGGCGTATTTGCTACTTGGTATGATCTGTAACTCAAGCAGTAGAGGAGTGTGTTGGGTTGACCCTGAGTTGATGGACAGTCTTTAAGACCAATTACGCTTCTCACAATTTACATATTTAAACCGCACGGAAAGGCGGGACTTCCCCTTTTGGTCGGAGCTCGCCTGCTGGAAGGTGGGGGGGCTCCGAGCCTCCCGGCCCCTCTGGGCCGGGCCGGGGCTACTGCCCCTTTCCCCCTTTCCCATCGCTGCGGCACGGACCCTGGGTCACTGAGGGGGACTGTCCCAGAGCCGCAGGCAGCTAAAACCAGCCATGGACTGCTCACAGCTAAACCCATCCAGCGCGGCTTCTGGGGACAGGCGGGTCCCTCTCCTCTCCATGCAGAGCCGGCGGAGCCAGCGGGAGCCGGCAGAGCCTCCTGTCTGCAGCCAGCACACTCCGTGCTGAACTGAAGAGGACACCACGCAGCCAGCAGCACAAAGGGAGCGAGGCTTTCCCCACCGTAAAGCCTGAACAAGAACACCCTTCAACATGGTGGCGTCAGAGTCAGAGAGAAAGAGAAGTGAGTCACGTGGGACGGAGCTGAGCATGGCGACGGGAGAAAAGAGGGCGGTGCCGCGATTCTGGCGTGCAGCTTAAAAGAAACCTTCTTGCATGCCGTGGTAAGAAACTGTAATACCACAAACTGTTTGTCTCTTTAATCCATTTGAAGAACATGGGGGGGGGGTGGAGAATCAACGTGTGCCTATGAAGTTTGTGAAGAGTGCCTATGCCAGGCTATATAGAAGTAGTAAGAGGCTGTTAGAGACTTGTGGCGAAGAAAAGCCTCTGTGTGCAGGCCAAAATAACTTATCCTTAAAAAGATGAATAACCCCATGTGATGGCCCATGTTCTGTAGTGTGAAAGAACTGTGAAATTCTTCATGGGAGAGATGTTCTACACACAGCAGACTGTTTGTTTCCGGGCGGGTCTGCTATTGGTGGCAGTTTGGGAACCACGTGCAACTGAAGGAAAACCCTTTTTTCCTTAAGCATAAGAGAGAGACTTTTCAAGAACTGCAACACTGACTAACATCCCATGTTCTGTTATCCCTTGTGTGAGCTGGATAAAAAGAGAGAAGTGCTGGAAAGAGGGAGGGGGGGGAATTTACTTTAATTTTGTTTTGTTGTTTTCTCTTTACTTGTAATTCTGTTAGTAATAAAGCTCTTTCATTGTACTGCAACTGTTTAAGGTTTGTGCCTGCTTTGCTTTTCTCCTAATTCTTATCTCACAGAAGGAAAATAAGTAAATAATGAATATTTTGAATCAAAACCACTACATTTAATTGGTGTTTCCGCCCGGTTTCAAACTCAACCCGCTACATTAATGGTGGAGAATGCGGGCAGTTAATGAGCGCTGTGAGATGAAGATTAATTAGGAGAAAATAATAAGCAAAGCAAGTAGAAAGTTATAAAATTAAGTAGAATAATAGAAGAAATTTGCTTTGTAGTAGTGGTAAAAATTCTAGGGGTGGAGGTTTATGTAATTTGTTTTCTTTTAGCTCTGGTTTTGCTATTTTAAGTAACTTTTGGATATGTAAATTTTAAGAAGCGAGGGGTGGAATGTGTTGGGTTGACCCTGAGTTGATGGACAGTCTTTAAGACCAATTACGCTTCTCACAATTTACATATTTAAACCGCACGGAAAGGTGGGACTTCCCCTTTTGGTCGGAGCTCGCCTGCTGGAAGGTGGGGGGGCTCCGAGCCTCCCGGCCCCGCTGGGCCGGGCCGGGGCCACTGCCCCTTTCCCCCTTTCCCATCGCTGCGGCACGGACCCTGGGTCACTGAGGGGGACTGTCCCAGAGCCGCAGGCAGCTAAAACCAGCCATGGACTGCCACAGCTAAACCCATCCAGCGCGGCTTCTGGGGACAGGCGGGTCCCTCTCCTCTCCATGCGGAGCCGGCGGAGCCAGCGGGAGCCGGCAGAGCCTCCTGTCTGCAGCCAGCACACTCCGTGCTGAACTGAAGAGGACACCACGCAGCCAGCAGCACAGAGGGAGCGAGGCTTTCCCCACCGTAAAGCCTGAACAAGAACACCCTTCAACATGGTGGCGTCAGAGTCAGAGAGAAAGAGAAGTGAGTCACGTGGGACGGAGCTGAGCATGGCGACAGGAGAAAAGAGGGCGGTGCCGCGATTCTGGCGCGCAGCTTAAAAGAAACCTTCTTGCATGCCGTGGTAAGAAACTGTAATACCACAAACTGTTTGTCTCTTTAATCCATTTGAAGAACATGGGGTGGGGGTGGAGAATCAACGTGTGCCTATGAAGTTTGTGAAGAGTGCCTATGCCAGGCTATATAGAAGTAGTAAGAGGCTGTTAGAGACTTGTGGCGAAGAAAAGCCTTTGTGTGCAGGCCAAAATAACTTATCCTTAAAAAGATGAATAACCCCATGTGATGGCCCATGTTCTGTAGTGTGAAAGAACTGTGAAATTCTTCATGGGAGAGATGTTCTACACACAGCAGACTGTTTGTTTCCGGGCGGGTCTGCTATTGGTGGCAGTTTGGGAACCACGTGCAACTGAAGGAAAACCCTTTTTTCCTTAAGCATAAGAGAGAGACTTTTCAAGAACTGCAACACTGACTAACATCCCATGTTCTGTTATCCCTTGTGTGAGCTGGATAAAAAGAGAGAAGTGCTGGAAAGAGGGAGGGGGGGGAATTTACTTTAATTTTGTTTTGTTGTTTTCTCTTTACTTGTAATTCTGTTAGTAATAAAGCTCTTTCATTGTACTGCAACTGTTTAAGGTTTGTGCCTGCTTTGCTTTTCTCCTAATTCTTATCTCACAGAAGGAAAATAAGTAAATAATGAATATTTTGAATCAAAACCACTACATTTAATTGGTGTTTCCGCCCGGTTTCAAACTCAACCCGCTACAAGGAGGTAGACAAATGCATGAAAATAAAGTAATTCCACACTGAAGGAAAGAATCAGAAAATTATTTTTTTAAAGCCTTGGATAACTTCTGTTTTGTCTGCAAAATAAAATTTTTTTCTTGGAAAAGGTGTTAGACATACCAGTTTCACTTGGCTATGGACACCACCACATAAATAGCCTGCTGCAAATGATACTTTCTGCAGCTGAATCAATATCCTGCCAGGAATAAAAAACAAAAAAAACCCCTCAAAAAACAGTTGTAAATTCAATAAATCACTTAATTGGTGATATATTGGAATTTACTCATAGATACATATTACTTTAAAAAGAGTGAGAAAATAAACCTTGCTTTATACTAACTATTCGCATACCAATATTAATTACCTGTTGATGAAATTCTTGAATGATGCATTTTCTTTTTTTAACTAGCCAAAGAATAGTGGATCTGTACTCTTAACAGTTATCATACACAAACACATAGCACTTTTCACTCATATTTCAAAGAATGCTGCAAAAGTTTCGCTCTTTTGTAGGTGAGAAAATAGTGAAGAAAGGTGAGGAGCTTGTCTAGAGCATCATAGCAGGTCTAACATACTGTATTCTGCCCATAGCCTGCTGCCTTCCAATATCACTTCATCAGAGCTGCATTTTGTGTATCCTGAGATGGTGTATCCTCATGTGTCAAATAGGTCTCCTGATGCCCTTGGACAGTGAAATAACACGGATTTTGATTGTTGTTTCGAAGAGCACAGACTTGGAAAAGTTATTTGAAAGCTAATCAAATCAGAAGGATAGAGGAGAAACAGAACTGTAGCTGGCTAGCACATTTAACACGATTGTCAGTGTTTAATTAGGAAGCACTTAAGGTCAAATGTACAAGCATGGCATTGGGGATCTGATCTCTGGTGCTACACAAAAAGGTGAGAAAAGCTTCTGCCCTGACAAGAAGTTGTGAGAACTTGCAGTCTTGTGAACACTGGAAGTTTAAAGGTACAGACAGGCACGAACTCTTTCAGCACCATGCTAGTTAGCTTAAACTGTCTAAATAGTAGTGCCACTCACTTTAACTTCGAGTGGCTGCAGGAGTGTTTCTGTAAGCAAGTTCTGCCAACAAATGTGAGGGGGCAGTAACCTCTGCAAAGAAGTGATGATCAACAGCTGGGGCTCTAACCTTCCCCAAGCATGTCTGTATACAGCAGGGAACATCTGTCCAAAGCCTAACTTCCAATATTTACAGAACAAAAGTATAGTTTGTTTAACAAAATTGCTTGTATTAGCTAAATAATGGGACATGCTTTGATTCTGCTAGTGCTAGAACCACCCAACTTTTGCTTTCCTTACTTAATTAGCATTAATTTATTCAAAGATCAAGATTTGGATTTTCAGTTTCTTTATTTAAGCAAAGAAAATAGATCTCAGGTCATGCAAGACTCTCTTAGCTTAGGGAAAAAAAAACAACTTTTATGTTACTCGTTTGAGCTTTTTTTCATCAAACTGTGTAAGGATCAAGACTGTGTGTGCATAATATTTAGTGATAAAATTCTCCCCAAACATGTCACAATTTATTTGGTATCATTTCACTATGCCAAGCAGAAGAGAGTAGTCACTGCTCCCTTTAAGTGTTTGAAGTTTAAACACATGCTTTTGAAAAATGAGCAGTGGTAGAGAAAGTTGCTTCCTACATTTCAAGTCTTACTGGGTACTGATATCCATTCATTTCTTTACTCACAAAATGGCATAATGAACTTCAGCTAGACAGAGTGTTCTTTTGATTTAAGGATGACCAAAACAGCATCCAGAACATGCACAGTGCCATAAGAAACTTCAGTGTATCATGGTTCTTTAAGTCACGAATTTGAATTTAAATGCTGTGTTATACTTATTTTCATAAGTAGGAAATGGGTTTGAAAAGTTAGGGTAAATGACCCATGAAAATGATTTCCTTCTTTTTTTTTTTTTTTTTCTTATCTTTCCCTGAGAGTTGTTCTAGCTGTATTTGTGTCTGTGAAAGTACAGCACCTGCCAAAGGAGGATAAGGTCAAGCTGAGTGTTGATTCCTACACTTACTCCTGGGCATTCCTTGGTTAAATCATGCATTTGTTAGCCACAGAATAAGTCTGCATTGAACAATCCTTGAAATAGCCTGAACCCTGAGTAGGAGCATTTTATTGTACAAAAGGAGACAGGCAGAAGAGCTCTTGTAAATATGTTGTCTACTGCCAGAATACAAATATGTAATTTTTCAGTATGTTTTTGTGAACGAGAGGAACAAAAGTTATTTTAAACTTCTCTCTTTTTTTCCTCCTCCCTTTGAGGTTACGGCTGTAATGAAATACCCCAAATGTCATTTATTCCTCTCTGCTCTGCTTTCAGTATGAGTCTCCAAGGAACAAGCAACATCTTTTGTGGAAAAAGGGTATCTGAAACCTATTCTGAGTACTGCAAATGGTGAAATAAGAATGACAGTAAAAGAAATAGGATAAACGGTGTCTACTGAGAAAGCTCCCATGGAACTGCTGAGTGAGGATCGCTGACGCTCACTCACATAATTATGAAACTTAGTGAAGATGAGCTGTCAGGAGATCTCTAATTAGATAGTGCAGCAAACCCCAAACCCACTTTCCTACGTGCATTACCAAGGGGCGTTACCTTAGAGAAGCTGGTGTGTTGTTCTCCCAGTGAAATGGCCAAGGAAAGATTTGGACAGGTAAAAAAAACCCATGGAAAGCTTTTGAGGTGAGTCTGTTTGTGTATGTTCTATTCAATTCTAAGTTCTTGAGCACAGTTGTAAAGAACAAAGGTTTTGTGCTATCTGGAAAGCTGAGAGGTGGATATATACCCAGTAGGTGGGGTTTTATCACAGTTTCCATTTGCCTTGATTGTGCCATTTGGAAGATGATAACAGTAACACCTTGTCCTTACTGCTCTGCTTTGCACACATTACAGAAATGAGAGTGAAAAATGCCCTTCACTATTTGTAACTGACTGTTTTAAACATCTCCTTTTGCACTTGGGGCAGCAAGTCATGTTGTTGTATAGAAGCATTCTCTATTTACTTTGCATGTAGCTGTTCTTTTAGAAGATTATTTTTTATACAGGAAAGTGTTGGTTGCTGCCATCAGATGATTCTTACATCTACAGAAAGTCTGGGTTCTGGGTAACGATGTTAAATGTGCTAAACAGTTTTCCTTCGGGCTAAATGATAGGAATATTTAAACATGTTTTTAGCTGCTTGTAGGAAGGCAATAATCAAGCACAGCAAAAGCTGAGCTGAATTCAGCTACTCAGTCTGAGAGACCTGCTCCAAATGCAGCAGAAGAAATGTCAGGTAAGAAGCTGTGAGCATGGCTTAGGAGCAAAGGGGGAGGAGTCAAGGCCCTTTGGCTCTTATGTCTCACTGGCCAGGGAGGCTTGGGCATGCTGAGCAACAAAAATGGCTGTTGTTGTTTGGTTTTTGTTTACTTTGTGTGGTTATATACTTTGCAAACAGCATTGCACAAATACAGCTGCAATGAACACCTGTTCATGTCATCAGCTACTTCCTTCTCAGGGATGTAGCCCACTGCTAGAGCTGCACAAAGAGCCTGGCATGATACAGGTCTGACACCAGGTCGTGGCAAACCATTTTGAGTGACAAAATATCCTGCTTCTGAAAGGTTTGAGATGCAATGGCCAGAGAAGCAACAAGAATAACTTCATTATCCTTGGCACAGGAACGAAAATTACAGAGGCCTCTCTTCGCTCTTGAAAGAAGCAGTTGAGAAGCTTTGATGAAAGTGCATTTGTTACTTAGGAAAAGGACCAGATAGCTTGTAGATCAGGTATATGGAGAATGGAGCAGCCTTTACACTTGCAAAGACTCCCTAACTAGACAAGACTTCCCTTTGCATTGCTGCAATTCTTTCCAGAGAAAACGTGAGAAGTAGTTTGTGCAGTACTGAAGCCCAATGACTGCAAACAAGATCTGCTGAAAATGTGTGATCCAGCAAAATTCAGGGTGGGTGCACTCAAAAGATGGCACCGGCTTGTAAGCTTGGACCAGTAATTACTCATGAGGAAGTTAAGAAGGAAAAAACTCAGCAGAACATGGGTGCCAATAATCTTATTAAAGCACACCTAGAAAAAAGTGCTCTTTTATAATTATTTTCTTGATATTATTATTATTATTATTAGTAGTAGTAGTAGTAGTAGTAGTAGTATTACAGCTGGGAAAATAGCTGGGTTTTCCAGAGATGTCAGTGGGAGCTGTGCATGATTCTGAGGTGTGATGCTAATATCTTAAATTAAATTGCACTGGATTGCACTGGATTGCAATGACGGTGAACATTGTGAATACGGAAATAATACCCAGTGGCAAGCTGTAACCTGTCTGCGCCAAAGTCAGTGAGGAAAAGGCATGTTGTACCCTGTATTATTTGTAAAGTAGAACATGATTGAACAATTAAAGGCTTGTGTCATAGAGGATACATGTAGGGAAAGCACTGCAGCCTTGAATAGTCTCTTCACACACTGGGCACAATAAACTACTTTTCGTGTGTGTGTGTATTGCTGTGCTAGCAGCCCCATTGAAATGATGAAATAAAATGGGTAGGCGTGGTATGATCTGTTTTTTAGTAATTGCAGAACACTCTAGGATCTTCAGAACAAGGATGCTCAAGAACTGTGAAATAGCTATTATTAGGCTGGGGAGGGGGGCTGTGGGGGGGTGGTGAGGGGATGGAGAATGATACCATGGGCCCTGGTTCAGACAGTGCTTGTTTAAATCTATCACATCTGAGTGGGGCACTTACAGGCGTGTTTAATGCCAAGGGTGTGAAACCTTGTTGAATAAGTTAAGCATCAGCTGAGTCAGGTGTATGCTTGTGTGCAGCTTGCCCTCTTCTCGGCTCTATTACTCTACAGCCTGGGAGACTTAACTGCTAACAGAGAAAACTTGGCAATGGAGCTGGTTTCTTACCCTGATAAGTTGTAACAGACACATGGGTGATACTGCCTGTTAATTTAGAAGGCATTTAACACTTAATCATGCTTGTCTAGTACAAGCCAGGAAGGACACTACTTTCTGCAGCCTCTAATTGGGTGCCATCAGTAATATAAGCCTAAAATTGTCCCAGTCAGCAACTGTATTGCCTAATCAGCATGAGCGTGTGCCCATTGGGGATCAGACATAGATAAGCGGGAGAGAGGAAGAGAGAGATCTGAACATATCTACAAGATGAGTGGCATGTCAGGAGCATAGAGGATGTCTAGATTTATGTGCTTTTTGGCAGCACTAGTGAGCTATTAATCATTTCTCATGAATAGGGCTCTTGTAAATCAGAGGTAGGAAACACTTTTCGTGGATAATCATGGCAAAAATGTCAGCTTTGCTAGGTGGTCATATGCTGATAGGATGCTTAACACTGGAGCAGACTCAATCTCATGCATAAAATCAAAATAGTGCTCCCTTTACGTGATGAGTGGAACGGAGGGAGACAGCAGAGAGGTGAACTTCCATCAGTATTTGAAAAGCAGAAAGCTAATGTGTGATAACAGAAAGGGAGACCTATAGCTTTTTAAGGCAAAGCTTTACTGAGGGAGCCAGGGCTGAGTTCTAGTTAGCATCTGGATATAGCACAACACATTTAATAAGGCACAGTTTGCATCATTTTAACAGCTGGCTGATCAGTTCATGGTTTTCCTTTACTTTTATTGCCCTGCAATTTACTGTCCTTACGTGCAAATACCTCATTAGTCACAGGGTTGCATATTTCATGAAGCATACTGAATGTGCTGTCAGAATTAAATATTGTCAGGCTAACAAGCAAGGGTGGGGTTTTTTAGCTTTATCACTGAAGGCAATTCAGGGTGAATAGAAAAGCTGGAAAGCAAAACACGGAAGGTCTCCCTTCAAATTGTGCAAGGCAACTGGCTCTGGTGTATGAAACCCATCGCTCAAGGACTGACATTTAAAGGGCTCTTGGAAGTGAGTCCTGTGTGAGGCAGGTGGGTGAGAAAGCCTCACCCAGGGCTCTCTGGTGCATTACTTACTATAACCAATTGGAGCTGAAAATCTCAGTGGCTAAATCAGGATTAATGCAAAATAGTTCTTAGGTTAAAAATAATGATATCCTCAACGTGCTTTTGGCTTAAGAAATTTCCTAATGTTCATTTCCCTAAGTGAGCATCCCCTCTGCCCTTCCCCAGTTTGTTCTGTTGGCCTCCAGTCCTATCCTGTTTCTCTATAAATTAGCAACATGCAGAAATGGAAATGACACGTAACTGTTGTCCAAGTTAATGCTGGTCCCAGCCATGCTGCGGAATAGTTTTGGGCACAGCCTTGGATAGCATCTGTAAGGGTTCTGCCCCACACAGGTGTTGGGATGGAGGCTGCCAGGTGATTTTTCCTTGAGATGGAGGCTGCCATGTGATTGTCCCGCACTGCCAGTCCAAACACGCTGAACTAACGACCTATGGGAGACTTAACTGCGTTTCCTGGGAGTTGTGGGAAGAAAGTCCAGGCTTTTGAAACTCCCTGGGAAACATCCATAAATCCCCGTGAATCACAACCATTTTAAATCCCCTTTCAAATTAAAAGTCATTGGTTTTGCTCAGAAAAAAAAAAAAAAAATAGTGTTTTGAAAAGCACTCATGAATTAGCTTGTAAACAAAAGTATCCTGGCAGTGACTGACAGGTGCTAGGGTTTTTTGGTATTTGGGTCGGCCCAAGACAAATTGGGTCAGAGCTGGGCTTGAGATGGGGACGCATTGGCTCTACAGGCATCTCTGCATTTGGTGTTGTTTCTGTGTTTAATGGTGCAGACCCACCCTGAGATTTCCTGTCTTTTCCCTTAAACATCAGTTGAATTATACTGGATTATTTCCTTCCACATGGCTAGAATACTGGCTTCTGGTTTTGGGGGATCTTATTATTACCTTAATTCTTGCCATTTTCAGGGTTGTGAAGCTTAGGGTAACCACATTATAGCTATGGGGATGAATTTGTCCTGAGATAACTTTTATCCACCAGAAGAGATTTCAGCACACTTGATTTCTCAGGCAGTCCTAATTTGCCATTGCTTAGCAGTGGGGAATCAGCAGAGAGTGAACGAATCTCTTCTCCTTCTCCCTCTTACTCAAAATTCAACATGTCCTGCCCACAATTCTTCAGATTTATAGTGTTCCTGTGGAATTTGCAGTTCAGGACAATTGAAAAAACAAACCAGACAACATACTTCTTCCAAACAGGTATAGCTTTTCAGCATCGTTTTTCCTTTCTAGGTTTTCAGCTGTTCCTCTCCTTCCCACTCTCTGCCACCCCTAAAACTTTTCCAATAAGTGTTACTTAATTAATTGTTGTGAAATGGGTTGTCTGTTTAATATTCCCAGACCTCAGTATCTGTCTTAGAAGTTCTGTAGTTTCTGTTATCAGTGTGTCAGGAGTGAGATTTAAATACCAATGAATTTCTGGAAATGTTGAGAAAGGAGTGGGGTGAGAGTCAAGCTGCTACATATATAAAATATATATAATGCACTATACATAGTGCACTATACATAGTGCATTATGTATATAAAAATATACTATGCTGACCTATTTTCTATTTTTTTTTTCTTAGATGCAGGCTAACACATTTCAGCTATCCTATTCTCTTACTAATTTAACAAACTTGATGCCTTTCAGATGTGGGTCCATGAAGCAGATTGCTCCCTGTTGCCACAATTCAGTCCTGCTTCTCCTTTCTCTACTCCTGGCTGCAGTCCTACCTTCCTTGCACTGTCATCCTTCTTGCTTGTTGCATGAGGCTGCGTTGAAGTGTTTGCTTTTGCTGAGTTCAGAGAGTTGAAGTGGTGCTGGGCTGTCACAGGCACGAGGAGGTTGGGAGAAGGGGCTAGGGGAGGGAGAGGAGGAGGAGGGATGGGAGAAACAGAGCTGACTGTTTAATTGTCATAATCTTAACTGCCCTTGCCAGTGGGTCTGTACAAAGCCGGCTGATTGGATTTGCCGCAGGGATATGGGGAGGAGGCAAAGTCCATGTGTCAGTCACTGTGAGCTGGTACCACAGCACCCTGGCTCACCTACCACGGTGGTGCAGAGTCCATCATCAGATAGTGGTGCCCTGCTCCCTCCGAGCCCCCTCTATGGGAGGTGCTGCCCCATCATGGCAAAGGCATTGGATCTGTACGGGAATCGACCGCCAAGCCCTTACATTTTGGAGCAGTGCTTGGCGCTGTCCTGATTAGCCGTGAAAGCAAAAGCCACTGCTGCTTTTCGTTTCAATTTCATGTGCCTCGGGAACATGTGCGCTCTGCATTCTCAGACCCATTACCTTCAGAAAATACCACTCCACAGCACTTTTGAAACTGATTCAGATACTTCTAATGACTTGTAACTTGGGTGCCAAATAGAATAGGTAGAGCAGGATATTTTTCATCAAGTTCTTGTTAAAAGGAATGTAAAAAACATTAATTGATACAAAGTCATAAAGATCTGGGTCTCCAGTTATTCTCAGAGCCCTTAGGGTGAAATTAACCCTCAAGTAGAGGCTCTTTTAAGGCTTTTACAGGATGCCAGTCCCATTGGGGGGGTCTGAATAAAGATGTATTATGGAACAATTTTGTTGTATGATTTTCAAGTTCAGTATCTGCCTCTATCTTTTCAGTGTTTAGCTGACTTATGATCCTGGAGCACATATATTGATCCCTAATCTTAGATTGAGAGTGCTAATATAAAGCCACATTAATAAATTTGTCAACTTGATAAAAAACCTGATCCACAATAAAGCAATACTTAATGTTGAGTATATATAGTCTATAAATGTTTATTATCTACTTATTATAGAGGAACCTGAGATTAGTCTGGCAGCTATATGTGATAAAATATAATTATACATATATACACATCATGTTATGTGTATATATGTGAATATATATTATTTTTAGCCATTGTTAGGAAAAGTCAGAGGAGAGAATAGGGTCATGAATTCCACCAGTTTTACTTTGTCACACACTGAATAAAGCATGCTCCCAGTCCAGACTAAAGAAAATATTGCCATGAATTAGTATGATATTTCTAACTGAAGGATGTAACTTCAGAACGAGAGTAGCTGCTTGTGCCTTCTTATAATGCTCCCTGTGATTTGATGCAACTTTTCTTTTGTATGTTTTCTTTAATTTTTATGTTTTATGTGAAAGCTGAACACACTGAATTTGTTTGTAATTTGGAATTTAAAGCAAGGCTCTTTGTTAAAGGCCCAGAGGAAGTTTCCATATGACTTATGGGCCATTTGGGCTCAATTGAATTTAATGGGTTTCAGCTGCACCTCCACAATGGCTTTGAAGGAAGTGAAGGGAGATCTATAGGTCTTAATTGCTCAAGACTGGCTTGTTTCTCTTGAAAAGGCTGTTTGCAAGAAGCAGGTTGGGAGTATTAAAGTATATATCCTCAAAGGGGTGAAGGAACTGCCGTTTGAGGAAGGGGCTAGGATGAAAATAGCTTTAAGAATTACTCAGGAGCTGAACTAGGCAATCTGAACTGGTCCATCATAAGTTCTTGTTTGTTTGCTTAAAAATAATCAAATAATTGGAGGGCACAGCTAAGCCAAACCTCCTTTATAGTCCTTTCAAGAAAGGAATGAAGATCTTGGAACTGACAAGATAAATTAGGCTGAGACTAAAAGAGAAACCCAAACACATAGTCCCCTTGGCCTCTCTCATGCTGGTTGACAGACATGAGTGTTTGAGTCAGCAGGTGAACCATGACTTCTAAGAGCAGTCGTTTGTTTATGCTTCCACTGTACAAAGCTTTTCAGTGGAACAGAGCAAACCTAACTGGGCAAATTTCCATTTCAATTTCACATTTCCTTCTGCATGTGCAGTGCCAACTGGCCTTATAGACTGTTGTTACTAAGTTTGTTAGGATTACCCCTGGCTTCGCATTAGGAGGTGTCTGACCCATAAGAATCTCTTATGACCCTGTTTTCCAGGCAGGCAGAGAACATGTGAAATGCAAAGTTAAGAATATAAAGGAACTACTGTCTTACTCAAGATAAGCCAAGAGACCACATTACAGGAAGTTAACCTTTGGTGTACTCTGTCATTTTGGCCAGCATCATACAGGCAAGTAGGAAGGGGACATTCTCCTGAGGTACCCGGCAGATGAATGCCAGATGGTACTGTCATAATACACACAAAAAAGCTGAATACCTACCGGTTGTGTTCAGTACAAAAGGAACATTTTTCTTTTTCTGAATCCTGCAGGGCAGAACTCAGACAAGCATCTTAATGCAAACATTGCAGTAACTGAAATGTGAAGCTGGAAATCCAGAGAATTCTCCAAAAGCTTTAAGTAGCTTTTTAGGCTTCATTCATGTTGGGCCTAATGGATCCTCAAAGGGGAGAATGGCTTATCAAAGACAAGCATTTTAAGTACCTCGTGTTTATGTGGTAGGTAAATGGGCGTTTGTTACATTTGAATTGTTTCTGAATATGCAGAGAAAAATATCAGACCACCAGCAGCAGCACAGTGAAGCAGCAGTACCTAGCTGGGGGAAAAAGTGTTTTCTTTTCCCATGTTAAGATATGTTCGTTTTAATTTCCATGCAAAATTATAAGAATAAAAATATGCTGCCCTTTAGGGGAATGGCATTTTGCTAAATACCATGCATTGCTACAAACCTTAGATGTGAAGGGCCACATGCAAACATTTACATAGAAGAACTTTATGGATGTGTAGCTGGCTATCAGTCCTGCAGGAAAAAAATATTTCTGACAGCCTGGCTCTTTCAAGGTATGACATTTATTGCCTGCAGATAGAGGCCGAGTTGGGTAGGTGTGATGTTGTGACAGAAATTGAATGGTTAGCTCTGCCTTTCATTTCTTGTCCTTAAATCCTCTTCAGCTGGCTTTATGTAGCCTGTTTTCCTAATATCTGAGTTTGCTATTAGCAATGCACTTACATATGGATGCCTCAGTCATTACTGTCCGGCATTCTGGCCTATTCAAGATTAGAGAAATCTTCCTCTAAGCTTCCCAGAAATGCTACTAAAGTTTGTCTGTTCGTTGTCTTCAATGGTTGCATCTTCTTTCATTAACTAGGGTAGCTGGTGTTGAAAACCAAACAGAAGGTAATGACAGACCACAGCAAGCTGTCTGTTGCTGCAGATGGAGGATACCTCTAGGATTTGGGTCAGAAAACACTTGGCAAGCATCCCTCTGAATTCTTCTTGTCACATGTTGAAGAAGCCTGCTTACTGGCAGGGGTGAAGAAGGAAGCAGAAGTCTTAAAATGGCTGCAATATGAATTTTTTTGTTTTATTTTTGTTCAGCATCAGAGCTATTTACAGCGTATCTTGCCAATTTATTCATACTGTTGCTGTCATGGGTTTTTCCTGATTCTCTGCTTTCAGGACCCACCCCCACCCCCGCCCCACATGATCCCATTTAAGTTTGCAGTGGCAGGAAAAACGAGAGTTACTTAAGCCCCCTTTTAGAACAGGACCTTGCAGAGGTACTGTAAGAAGCCATTTGTTTTCTTTAAACATAGTTCGGCTTCGCACGGGCGCACACACACATTCAGATGGCTTCCACTTGAAATTCCTCATCTAATCCAAATAGCTCACAGCCTTGACTGTGGAACCGTGAAGGGGCTCCCCTGACCCCCTGCTCTGCCAGCGTGCGGGGCTCGGGCAGGGGCAGGCCGTGCTCACAAGGTCTGCACGTGTTGGCCTGCTGGCAGATACACCTCCAAAAGCTCCGAACCCCGCCTTTCTCTGCTGCTTGCTTGCGAGAAGAAGCAGAGTGAAATCTGAGGGAAGCCTTTGTCTCTTTGGAGACTCTATCACACACTCTGCCGGCTTGGGCAGAGTAAATTTGAGGTTTGCAAGCCAGCAGGGAGAGTTGCTGTATGTAGAGATGGCAGTCAGGTGGATACGCTTGGCCTGGAGGGGAAGCAGGAGTGAATTGCACCATTACACTGTCTGTACCCTCCTCCTTACTCTGTCCGTGTAAACGAACACACACAAACACACCGTATTGTTTGCAGTTCTTCAGCACAGCCTTTTAAACAAATTTTAAACAATGCCTCTTTCTTTTCTTCTTCTAGGGCACGAATAAGTTATCTAAGGTGCTGGATAGATGGATGGTGGCAGAGCTGTTGGACCTACTGTACTGCTGTAACTCTTGCCTTACAGCCTCCTCTGTCCAGGCAGTCTCTCTTCCCGAGGAAAAGTTAGAAACTGCCTATGCACCAGCACCTTCCTTTCCCAAGAAATAGTCCCTTGGTACAACTGAAGCTGCTGTGGCTGTACGCAGGGGAAGAGGATGCTGCAGGCATGAGGCTGGCCTGGGAGGAATGACTGTAGAGAAGGGAGAATGTCTGTATTTCGTTCCAGGTCCTGGAGAGGCTGAGATTGTATTCCCTTGACTCTGTCCCATTGCTTTATCTTTATGGGGTCCTGCAAATCCAATTTATCAATCAAAATGCCATATACCAGCAGCTTTTTTTGTATTTAACCAGTAGGCATTATTTTGCAGATATATCTCCTTTGTCTGCATATCATCTGGAGAAGTACTTGTTGTGTATATACATGTAGACCAGACTTCTTTGTTTGTATTGCCATACTGGTTGCCTTGCTCATTGGTCCACAGGCTTACATTAGGCTCTGTAGAGGTACAAAATCATAACACTTCAGAGATGCACATTTAAATAGATCATGTCCATTAATTTTATTAGGGAGGGAAGAAAGTTTTCTTTCATGTCTTCAATAATTTGTCTTATTTTTTGTGGCTCAAAATCATGGAAAAGGAAATGAAAAGACACAAAGAGTTTTGCCCAAGAAGCTCACAAATTAAATTTAAACTGGGATGGTAAGATAGGTTAACAAACAGAAGAGAGGCAGTAGGGTAAGAAAGGAGAAGGGTTACAGAAATAAGATTACTTGCAGTCCATGCAGTATACCCTAATACACTTCCTTATGCCCTACTCTATCCCCAGATGCTGCAGAGAAACGGCCAAAGATTAGCTCTCAGGTGCAAGGAACTGTCTGTGTGGTGTTTGTTTTTATAGTGCCTAGTTCAATAGGACCCTAATCCTCATTTGGAGTCCCAGAGTCCTGTAGCAATACAAGTAACACACACAAAGTAGTAGCAATAAGATCCCTTGGCCCAGCTCCTTTCTGAGTGCTGTATCCAAGATTAACCTAAGAAAAGGAAAGGATTATGCAGCTTGTAGGGATGTAGCCGTTATTTTGGGTGTTTGTTCTTACCTTCTGAAGTTTGCTCATCCCTTTCAGAAAGGATGTTTTGACCTGAAACTAAATTTGATATTAACGCTGCCCTACTCCTTGTTCGATACTCAGTGATATCTGAAATGTTTGGCTCTGACTATGTAAAGGTGGGAATACCAGGAAAGAGGACCATATAATATCTGGGCATATTTGGAGCCCAGCTCCTGATAAGGAAGTGGGAACAGAACAGATTTTTTTTTTTAATAAGATGACACTTGTTCTCAGAAATAGTTTCCCAGGAACTCTGATGTTTACAAAAGAGGCATCAGAAAACACATATGCCTGCCTAAAGGTTTTGCTTCTGATGGCTGAGGTGAAGCCCAGGTTTGATACTGCTGTTGTCTGGCCTGCTGAATCCTGGTAGGTCCAGGTCTATTAGGGCCCAGCAGTTTGCCAGAGTCAAGAAGGTCAGTAACCTCATGGGCTGTGTAATGTATGGTCTGCTCCATCAGGATCGGTGTGTGCAGTTGGCTTCAATTCGCTGTTCTCTGAAATTAAGAATAACCTGGAAAAGTCAAACTGTGTTTAGAGCTTAGTTTTACACATGGTCTGAGCCAGCATTCATGCCTCAGACATGCGTCTAACATATTCTGGCTGCACTGTGAGGTGTTAAAGTCTAGCTGGAAAAGAGCTTAAATGCTGCTGCTTCACTGGTTTGGGCCCCACAGTGGCTGTCATTCTCCACTCCTTTACCTGTTATTTCATCCTTTAAGTCCAAGTCCCTCCAGAAACATGAGCTCTCACGCAGCTGGTAATTCTTATATGTCCAAGTAATGCGGATTTGGATCAAGAAGACATGGTCAGAGTTTGTCTAATTAACTTCCTGTCACTATAGCCAAGTCAGAAATTTAAGGTACAGTAACTCATTTTATAGTCACTCTTTCTGGCACTGAATATAGATTGGAAAAATTCTTTGCTTAAGCAAGATGTGTGGTAATATTGTTATGCAATATTAAAGTGCTCTTTAAAAATAAATTATATTCTCGTGAGTGTGAGAGACAAATATCCCCTACCACAGCCAGACCTGACACAAGCAAGTCTTCTCTTTATCCTGCTAAATTCTTCCATGAAGAGAAAAACCAGCCAAAGAGTTATATCCTAGTCTTTTTTTTTTTTTTTTTTTTTACCCCTAAATTATTTGATGTTGAGTCTTCAGAAAGACTAGATAAAGCATTAGCTGTGGGTAGAAAAACATATCAGGTACCACACCAGTTCATCAGGGTTGTGCATGCACATCTCCCTATGCTAAACCAAGTGTATGGTTTAAAAAAGGGTCCCAAATATTTAGGGCAGAAATAGTCATTCCACTTGTAAGTGCTCTTTTTCTTCTGGGTTTTCCTCTTAGCTTCCAAAAGCTGCCCCTTAAATGCCACTTGTGAATGGAGAAAATTATGCACTTTCAAATTCTCTCCTGGGGAATGAGGGCTCGTATCTCTCCCTTTCACACTGATACTGTAATTTCACACTATTTTTTTTGCCAGCAGTTGGGCCTTTCCTCCTTATATATGACACGCATGTTTCATTTTCATTAGGGCTTTTATACTTTGAGAGGCCTGGTGAGCAGGGGAAGGGAGGTGGCTGGGTGGAAGCACTGCCACCTGAAGGGAAGCAGTCATAGGAGGTGGTGGGCTCTCCCGTGTCCCAAATAGTGCCACTTTTGTACTCTGCCCTACTGCCCTCCCTCAAGTGATACAGGGTTTTGCTGCCCCTGAAGCCTCCAGTGAGGCCACAGACTTTACAACAGCTATTGTAAAGCAATAAGGACACACGGAGGGAAAAACCTAAACAAACAAACAAACAGTGCACCGTGGTAGTGGTTGGATGGAAGCTACGTTAACCTATGTAGGCTCTCCAATGGCTTACACTTTGCAGCAGCTAGGAGCTAGTACATTGTATCTGTGTAATGTCATGTCCCAGCTGTGGTTAATTGCCACCCAAATATCAAAACTTTCCGGGCTGATCATCATCAAAGAAAAGCTCACACATTATTAGTCTTGTCTTTCACCAGGAGAAGGGCAAGACTTGGAACCCCGTGTGGGAGAGAGGACAGGAATGCTGCGCACTGCATTTTGTAACTTGATTTAACACGGCTGAACATTTAAAGTGTTCAAGAATAGTTTGACAACTACATGGAGGGTACTTCTTTCCATGCCTACTGATGGGGTGAGCTCTCAGGCACTCGTATGATCCCTACTGGGTTGTGCCATCTGGATCTGATATCTGGGCACTGCCCTGGGACTTCAATTTTTGCACTTTAATTGCTTATGGAACTGGCCGTACATAGGAAGAAAATGGAATTAAAACAGTTTGCCTGTAAAGATAATATTTTCTTTTTATTAAAACTACCCCAGACCTATAAGGTTGTTATGTAGCAAAATTCAGCATACACAGCTCAGATGTTGCATACCCAAAGGATACTTCCCTCTGGATGTCTCTTACTGATAATAGAGCAGCATCAGAAGTAGTAAATGGATTCTCTGAGCACAAAAAAACCTGGTAGCTGTAAGCAATGTCCTATAAACTCTGTGTATCCTGAAATGCAGCCCACGCTCCAGCGATGCAATCGAACTTCCTCTATATGAAACCTTCATGTACTCTCCCAATTCTTTTCTTTCTTCATTCCCACCTTCCTGCCCCTTGGCATTCATTCACACTGACGTTATTAGAGTTGTCTCTGAAGCTGGCCCAAGGAGTCCTACATATTATTTACATCACAACAAAGCCTGGGGGCATCAGACAGGGCTGGGGGTCTGTTGTGCCAGCTGCTATTCGGCCTTTAAGTACAAAGATAGTTCCTGGCCAGAAAAGATTTCTATCTTGAATTTTAACAGGTAGACCAGAGGGAGATGATGGTTTCCCTGATGCTTCAGACTCTAAATTCAAGTTGCTGTGAGTAGTAGTCTTTAGGAAAACCTCCTCCTCTCTTGCAGGAGTATCGAACAAAGCTGCCAAATTGAGATACCCTGAAATCATCGCCAGCTGGTGGTGCAGAACCCACAGCAGTCAACCAGTGGCGTGTAACACACACCAGACAGAAATAAAGTGAACACGGAGATTTCACAAATTTATTATGAGTCCAGCCTAACGCTCATATTCAGAGCATGTGTGGATTTCCACCTCAAAAGAAAACAATTCCTGCAAGTCCCTCAGAATTGACCAGATTTTTAAAAGCTTTTCACTGGGGGGAAAAAACCCCCAACAAAACAACAAGGAAAACCAAACCCAAAAACCTTTAAACCATTTAAGGCCACCTTAGAAAGTCAGCCTGTAAGTATACAAAACACTGGAGAGCATCATATGCTAATCTGCACTTAACAAAACACATAGCATTACCAAGAGTAATTATACAGTCCAGCTATTAGTAGCGTTACCTCTGGCTGCTCTCCATCCGGCTTTCAAGCTACATCCTTTCCTTTCATCTTATTCTACACCACATGAAACAGGTGAGCTGTTCCCTTTATATAGCTCAGGGCTCCAGTCACATTGCTCTCAAAGCTTGGTATCTTCATTTAATCAGTTAAAAGAACCGAAATAATCAGAGATCTTTCATGAACTCCATGCCAAATTTTAATTCTGTTAAGCATTCAAAGCTTACCAAGTTAAAAAAAAAAAATCAAGAAAATAATAATTAATTTTTCCTAGGAATATCTACTTTGAAAAGCTGCCCTGGAGGGTACATTTGTAGTTTAGAAGAATATCTTTCACAAATCACCCATATATCACTGCTAGCAAGTTGCACAAAAAGAGATCTCCAATGCTTTTTATTGTCAAGGCAACACTGTGGTTTCTGCATCCCAATTGTTCATGCATAGATAGTAACAGCATCCACTTTTTATCTGATCCATTTGAATTTTCATCTTGACTTTAACCACTACTGATTTCTTACAGGAGAGTACAAATTGTTTAGGGTTATCTTCACCAGTAACAACTTCTGACAGCAAAGAGATGGCAATACTAGCCCTGAAGTCTGTATTTGTTACCTATGGATTAGATGACAGTGCCAAAGACTTAAACTGGGTAGAGCATTAATTTTCAGTTTTGGGGTCCTTGAATGTGTGGGTGAGAAGTAGTGAATTATTTTTAAGGGGTCTGTGCAAGCTAACTCAGATAAGGCAGACTCATGACAATGGGCTTAAATTGGCTTGAAAGGAGCCTGAAGTGCCCCTTGAAAATGCTGTGGGGGTTGCAAACTGGAAAAGATTAGATGCCTGGGGCTATGCTATCTGCTCTGATTTAGGAGCTTGGGTCCTTGTTATCTGCTGTGCCATTCTTTCTCCAGTACAAGATTAACCCCACATTATTGCATATGGGTCCTCTTTCCACCTAGGCCATTTGACCCCAGAGAGTGCAGATATTGCCCCTTCAGGCATACAGCAGTTCTTGCTCTCCACCATATGCTTTTCTTTACAGCATCAGCTGATGTGCTGCTGGTGGGTAAGTGACTGTCATGATGCACCACAGGTCCCAGGATTAGACCTCTGAGAAACTGCAACAGTACCTTGTAGATAAGCCAAATATTTCCTGACCTTCCTATATTCCCATGAACAAAACCAGTGAGACATCTTACTGAGTTTGTTCTGAGATATGTGCTGGTTTAGCAGTGGAGGAGCATTAAGATGTCTGTTAGTATGAAAATAAATAAAATGTGTGTGTGAGGTTGGCTGTTAAGACAAAGAGCTGTATTTTCCAAACAGAGATGTATGTGGTGATAGTTTTGCTGTGAGTCCATCTGCTCTGTGGAGTCACCCTCCTGACATGGAGGTCACTGTTGTGTTCGTTTGCTAAAGACCTCTGAAGAGCAGCTGGTACAACCTGTACAACCTCTCTCCAGACAGGGTAGACTTTAAAGTTAGGTCACATTAATCAGGTCTGTGTCAGTCAAGCTTGGAAATTCCACCCTCCAGACAAACTTTACAATGGTGAAAATTTTTACTTTTGTGGTATTTTTCTCCCCTTATATTTCAACAAGATTTCTCTGGTGGTAGCTTGCGCCTGTCACCTTTCACTGTGCTGAGCAGAGCCTGGCCCTGCCTTCCCCATACGCTCCCATTTGGGAGCTGCAGACTGCAGGATGATCCCCCTTCATCCATCTCTTCCTCAGGCTGAAAAGCCCAGCCCTCTCTGCCTTCCCTCCTCCACTCTGTGCTCCAACTCCCTCACCATCTTGGTGCCCCTCCACTGGACTCACTCCATGATGTCCATGCCTGCCTTGTACCAAGGAGCCAAGGTGGGCCACAGCATTCTCAATTCAAGCTCATAAGCACTGAATATGTTGGAATAATCACTTCCCCCAACCTGCTGGCTACATGCTTTCTGCAACAGCCCCATGTTTGGGGTTGAGTCACAACGAGGAGGTGGAGGTAAGCATGGTTAAGGATGGATATGCTGTAGGGCACTGAGGTAACACTGCTGCACACACTCCCATCACAAGTAGGATGGCGTGGTTTCGGCAAACAGGGTGTCTGCTCACAGCTTTGTGCCCCACCCTGCTGCTCAGACAGACAAATGCTGGTGAATCACTATAATTCAAAAAGAGTGTAGTTTGCTTTCAATTGCCACAGCTGTGAGCTGCAGTGCTCAGATGATTCACAAAGGGTTCTGCCTTCCAGGCCCAGGGGCTGGGGAGGCCACTGGTTGTAATGCCAGACATTGCAACCTCATCTGTGCTCAAGGGGTCTTACTTGCACTGAGGGAGTTGGAGAGATTTGAATTGAAACCACAGTGCTTATTCCTTTCTGTCCTTCTCTTCTGTTCCTCTACATTAATACACTATGGAAGCTGCCAGGGAGGTGTTAACTGTTTTGTTTGCTGTTTTGTTATTGGATTTGGCTGGAGAACTGTTGTGGAGAATTGTGTGGGGGAGGTCTCCCTCTGTTCCTAGTTCAACTTAGGAAATGTGGCAAGGTCACCAAAGAGTGGGCAAATTTCTTTGTCAAGCCGTAGACAGATTTCATATGGGTCATGAGAAGAAGTCCAACCTTAACGCTACCACCACCAACAGTCTTACAAGAGCTGTGAACTATTTGGCAAAGAAAACTGGCAGTTTTGTAACCAAAATCCAATTTCACAGGAGAGTTAGCTTTGTGCCTTTTTTTGGATACTGTTTTGCTGTTGTGAAAAGCAATACATATGGAGGCCCATTAGAGCCTAAGGCTATTGTTGATCAGTCTTGACTCATTCTTGGCACTCCTTTACCTTCCTTTGATAGCTCAGCTGATAGAGTGGAGGACTGTAGGCTGTCTCTGAAAATTAATCCTTAGGTCGCTGGTTCAACTCCAGCTCAAAGGAAAGATTTTTGAGGTTTGTTTTCGCTTTTGTCTTTCACTTTTTTTCCAGAGTTTACAACTTTGCAGAACTTCCCCTTCCAACCACTCTATACCCTGTGAGAAATTTAGTCTATTTTCCTTGTCTGCTTCAGATGGTTCTTACAGCTGCGGTGCTGTAACCACTGTCATCTCTCTATGGAGCATTCATTCAGGAGTTGGACTCAGTGATCCTTGTGGGTCCCTTCCTACTAAGAATATTCAGTGAAATTTATGAAATCTACCTAATCAGTTGATGCCCAACATAAGAACTTCTGTTCCTGCAGGGGCTCAAAACCTTCCACAGGCCCTTGAGAGTTGGAGCAGGCACATGGTGCAGAACTTGCAAAGCCTCTTTTACCTGAGTTGGGTGTGGAAAATGGGGGCAGGTCCAATTATTGGAGCACCCTTGTTTCTGGTTTCACCCCTTTTCCTATCTCATTCTTTCATCTTGAAGTTCTGAGGCTTTGAGCAGGGCAATGGGGGGCTAAGAGAGCTGGGAAAGAGAAATGTTTTTTTCTTCCCCAGCTCTCTTAGACAGAAAGGGAACACCAAGATCATTCAAGTTCTGATACCTGTCTGAGACAGTGACTACATGCAACAATAGTCACTGCCCTCCTGAAAGGGCGCGCTGTCCTGAGGTATATGATTTCCAAGCACTGTCCATTTCAATGAAGAATTGTAAAGGTTGGGGCTGGTACAAAGGAAATGGATAAGAAAGAGCCCTGAGAAAGGACACCAGAGGCCAGGTTAAGAAGACATTTTAAGGACTCATTCATACAGGAACCAACATCAGAAACTTTCAGAGAACAGAAAACAGGGGACTGTGACCTGTTAAAATTTTGTTTCACACAGGAAACTGACTCACTTTCACAAGACACAATGAGTTCTGAGACGTCTGTAAGAAGCTTTATTAAAGAAAAGATTAGAGGGTTTTATATGTTTACATTAGACGAGATGACATTAGGGATCTAAATCCCAAAGCTCATGCAAAGCTCCTCATGCAAAGCATCTCCTCATGCAAAGTGCATTGCTAAGCTGAACAAAGGTAGAAGGAGGTAGCAATTTCATTCAGTTGATTACCTTTCATTGTGCTTAGTAAGAAATATTTGCTAGTAGTTGGAGTCAAATACATCAAGAAACCAGTTAGAATGAATAATCAAGTGATTATATGTAATTCCAATATTAAAAAAATTTTTTTTGTTTTACTAATTAGCGTCAGATCAATGACCATCGATCATAGTACAACACTTGTTTTCTTTGTCCTTCCAAATTCAGCTGCGTTAATTCCCCTTCAGCCTGCAAAGCAGTACAGACTTGCAGCCTCATAACCATAATGGGTTTTCAGCACAGGAAGGCACGGGACAGGAGGAGGCAGTTCTGCCTCTCCTCCCAGCAACAGAACTGGTTCGCCGGGCCCCAGGGGTGGGGTGGGCAGGTCATTCATTTATTCCTTCATAGGTCCTCCCACAGCAGGATGGGGTTGTAAAAGCAGGAATGGGAGAGGCAAGCAGATTCTTTGCAGTCCTGATAGGATTCCTAGGGAGGAGGATGCACAGCAGCATCGTCTTCAGTGGGACTCTGGCAGTCAGTTTATATGAGGAGGCAGAGAGGGGTATGAGCCTGGGTGATGCCACAGGAGGAACTCAGGTGTAACTAACCTGGATTAGAAATCTGTCCCAAGGCACCTGGGACAAATTCCCTCCTTACAATGTGCCTTTTATGGCCTTGGTGAGTGAAGTAGGAACCTTTCCACGATTCATGCATTAATTGCTACAATATGCCTGAAAACTGCCAATAATCATGACATGTAAATCCTTGTACTCGTGTCAGGGAAGAGACCGATGCTTTCCCTGAGACTGGGGAATGGCAGTGACTGATGGGCAGACTGGCCCATCTTGCCTCACAGGTATTTTGTTGATGTGCAGATCTTTCCTGACTTAGTATTTCAGTCTGAGTTGCACAAGGTATGACTGAAGCAAGAATGAAGGGAGAAAGGATTAATTAGAAATAGGTTCTCATTGCAAGCGATGTTCCTTCTGTGGTTGAAGAGGGAGAGTTGTTCCACTATGGATTCACTCATATTGCTGCCCACCAGTGGATAGCTGAGATAGTGGAGATACTACCTGATGTGGTTGGCTTCTGTTATCGCTTGGCTGTTCCATTGCCTGCTATTTCAGCTGCTGGGACTGCCCCCATACTGATGAAGTGACCACTGACTCTGTGTCTTTCTCTTCAATGACATTTACACAATGTAATTTTATAAAGTAAGTTCCAGCCATTGTAGCCATCAAGCCAGAAATGTGAATTTAAATAAAGTTCTGGTGTTTTTCTCACACATGTGTGGTGGGAAGCATTTAAAAATTGTATTGTCTTTTGTGATTAGGGGCTTCAGCTTTTCCTTTACTCTTGAACAAGCTTCCCCTCACTGCCAAACGCCTCTGACTCATTGGACATTGTGAAGTTTGCTGTGTCCTTGTCAGAGGAATGGCACTCCACAGGCCAAACCTCTGAAATAAAGATGTAACCAGCTGGGGACATGATAGACCAGCAGTAGTATACTCCCATTAGACAAGATAATGTTTGTTATCAGTGGGATGAGTGGGACTTTCCTTCCCTTTCCTAAACACTTTCTTTAATCTTCTTGTCTCACCTCTTGTCCCTAATCAAACCTTTAACCTATAACCTAGCTTAGAAGCAGCACGCTGCGTAATGAAGAAATTGAAGCTCACACAGTTAGCATAAACATGTTGCAAAATATCTGTACTTTCTCCCCCAAGGAAAGAGCAGTGGTTGCATTCCCAAAGGACAGCTTGGTGAGTTGGATCCAGTCACCTGCGCCCACAATTCTTACTTGGTTGTTTTGCACCTTCGCTAAGCAGCAAGTGTTCCTTGGTTTGTGACTGGTCTCCTCTGTGCTCATCCTGAAAGTAACTTTTCATTAAAAATTAAAAGTGCAGTTTTGGCAATGGTATAACTCCAGGTTCTCTGTTGTACTTGCATTGAATGACTTTGTGTATCTTGTGCTTTGTTTTGATTTTCCAATACAGGTGAATCCCAGCTTTGCTCTAGACACCTGCTTTCACCTGGTTGCATCAAAGCTGTGTTGCAGGGTTTGCTTATTCAGACACAATGTGAATCAAGTGAGAAAAGCAGGGTCTGCCTAGGGAAATTTGATTAACCTTAAAGAAACTTCGGAAAATGCTGGGTGATCTCCAAATTTTGGATGATGTGAGCTGCATGCAATGGTATCAGGTTTCAGCCCAGAAGTGTAGTGCTGCATCAGTGATAGGAGTGAAGCCTTAACTTTGTACTGAGCCCGCTGCTTTCCTTTGAGCATTGTAACATTTTTCTGCTGTCGTTGCTCTGTTGTAGCCACCTGTTGCCTCTGGTCATGCAGATTTAGATAAAGCTCTCTGTGCAGGGCCATATCTTTGTAAAGTTTTTCATGGCAAGGAAAACATGGCCCTGACTCCTGTCTGGAATAATAATATAAATCAATAGCAACAACTGCATGGTTCCCTTACAGCTCTAGAGGTAGAATCATGGCAATTAAAATAATGTGCAATTAAGGAGAGCTTGAAAAAGCTTTTAAACCCAGGAAGCAAGTCAAGATGCTTTGCTGATGATTTGCTAGTTTGTAGAAATTGCAAGTGGTTGCAAATTGGTTTGCTTTTACCATGAAGTAAAACTATTCTCCAGTGTGTGTTTAGCTGAATTTATGAAAAGCATCTCAGCATGGCTGGAAATGACCAACAGTAGTTGCTGCCTTTACTTGCATCCACCAGACCAGATAGATTTACAGCAAACTAAGCAACTGTTTGCACCTTTCTTCAGGCCTTCTTAACCACCCTCTAACAATCAATTTTTCTTTTTCGTATTGTCGTTGTTATAATCAGACCTTGATAAGAATTGCTGCCAGAGACACCCAATCAGTTCCATGCTATCATCTGGATATGATTAGAGTCCTCAGGACGGATTGAAGCCATTTGATAGCATTGATTACTTCCTTATTTCAGGTTGTGCCATTTCACCATTTACTGTTTTAAAATTCTTGCCTCATTTAAGAGGGTACCTTTTTTTTACATTGTAAATAACAAAATCTATTTTGTTGTGTGAGTCCAAATAAGCTTTGAAGTTTGTGGCTTTGTAATTTGAAAGTCATCTGGAGAGTGTATGCTCTCTTGTCATCTTTAATCAATGCACTATAATCAATTATCATATCAAAGTGCTCAATTACTCCTTAGTGCAGAGGTGCTGTAGCTGTTCGGCCTAATTTCCTAGAAGATTCTCAGCATTCTCACTGCAGCATTGGGGTTACTTACCTGACTACTTAAAGATGTTTGCTGTGAAAAAGAAGCTGGTACTATTTGAACATCAGCCTCCTCACAGAAAGCAGTGTCAGATGCTTCTTCAGCACTGCAAACCAATTCTGTCTGTCCAGTTTGTCACCTGGGTGTACTGTGTTGCTGCCAGTTCCTAAGAAGAGAGTCTTTGTATCTGTGCTTTTATGCTAAGAATCCTGGCTCCCATTTTTTTCCTGAATATTGAGCGGTTTCAGCATTCCCTTTTCCTGCAGTATACTACCCTTCCATTTCTCAGGGATTATAGGAGGAAAGTTACCGCTGCCTGTTGGGTCTATAAGTTTCATGTTTATTTGAAGGCTGAGGAAAAGAAATTGTGAGGGGGGTTTTGTCAGGTTTTTTTTTTTGCATGATTGCTGTCTTAGTCCCCCAAACCTTATAGAAGCTTGAGAAGATATGTATTTGTGAATTAAAGATCTCTCCAAACTCAGAATTGAGGTGTTTGTCATCCATATTGCCTTTTTTTTGAGTATGCGGAGCTGAAAAATACACTGATAATTTTATGTCAGTATAAGGCTTTTTTGGGATCACTATGTTCTGAACTCCACACAAGCTTTAGTATTTCTCAAGTTCCTAGCTTTTGGTAAACCATTGACTTAATTCTCCAAGAAACCAGCAACGAGTTTTCCCACAATTTTAGTTTGCAACAGCTTTGCAGACAAAATGATCTCCTTGGTTCCTTCTCCCAGAAAACTATTGAACCGCCAGTGAATGAAAGTCTAGGAGTATATTGCTGTATTAAATCTTGGAGAATTGACACAACCAGTTTTCCAGCACTGACTCCATGCCAGGAGAGCAGAGTGGTGTGTGGAAGGGAATGTTCCTGCTGTAATCTGATGGGGAAGGAGGAGAGTGGTGTCAACCAAGCAGAGTTGCTGGTGCAGGAGCCCTGCTTGGAGATCCATCCATTTATCCATCCATTTATCCATCCATCCATCCGTCTTGGGGTGATTTTATGATAATACTGTATTCCCCTATCATCTGCTTTATGCCCAGAAATGGGTCCTGCAGCTTTAAGTTGGGTCCAGAAGAGGGGGAAGAGAAGCCAGGTGAATTCTTCAGGGCAGTTTGTATTCAAACCCACTCCCACCCACTCCCCCACGTTCTCCCTGCTGCAGAGCCGAGGGAGCACCTTCCTGCTTTTAGCCAGCCTCTTAGCTGAGGCAAGAAATTTTCCCATACCGGCATACCAAAATCCTCTGGTAACTTCTTCTTCTTGTTCTTCTGGAACTGTCCAGCCTAGCTGTGATCTGAGAACCAGATCATTGGATCCTGTGGACCAGCAGGGAGGCTGCGGGGACACCACATCCTGGCCTTGGACCTCGGGAGGGGCCAAGCCAGCTACAGAAAAGAACTCTGAATCCACCAGCTTTCTCTGCATCGAGGAGTTTTTATATTTTAACAGTTATTCATTTTTTCCATGTGCCATGTGGTCACTCTGCTTCTTAAATAAATAGTTTTTTTCACTTTCATCCAAGAAATTCCTTTTGTATCGGTGGGGGAGGGAGTGCTGAAACTTGCCTTCTGTGGAGGTGATATTCCTTCCAGAGCATTTCCCCCTAAACTGGTGTCAAGCCGAGACACCATCCATCCATCCTCTGAGGCATACTCTTGGTTTCCTGCAGGAAGCCACCTGTATGTGGATGGGCCAGTGCTCAGTACTTGGTAAGAAATGAAAGAGCACATGTACCTAGGAAAGGACGGTGAAAAAAGCAGAGAGGACACAAGGCTGTGTTTGAGCCACTTTTCATCAGGCTGAGGGAAGGAGAGCATGAGTGGCTTTATGGTGAGAAGGTCTGTAAAAACATAGCCATTATCCTCATCTCATCTTACCTTTTGAGAAATAATCAAACTTGCGATGAACCTTGTGACCTGTCAGACCTCTCAACTGAACTGCAGCTGGAGAGATTCACTGTAAAAGGGTATAGGCTGCTTCTTATTGCTGATTTTTAACCATGAGAGTTCCTAAGGGAAATAGCATATAGTAATAACATTTAATGGTTTTCTGATGAGCATCTGGTACTGGGTGTTTTTTTCTTTTAAATTGCATTAAAATTAAAACTGCATTATTGCAGAGTCCTCATTTCCTGTTAGGAGGCGAATTATGATGCTCTATTGATTTGCAAAGCTGTTTCCCATCCTGCCTAAGTGTGTTTAGTGGACAGAACTTCGCTCACAGACACAGACATGCCCTACCACCCCCCTCAATTCTGAAAGTTTTTCACTCTAAATTATTCATAGTGAAACCGCTGATTCTCAAAATTTAAAACAGAGGAGAGAAGGTATAAAATGCTCTCATGTATGCCTTTGTATTAAATTATGTGCTATCACATTGAATAAAAGGAAATAGCAAGTTAAGCATGTTCAAGAAGCCACATGATGAGTATAATTGATGCATTCAGCCTATAGAAAATACATATAATAGTCCATTGTAGTTATGGGATGGGCCAGCCAATATTTTTGCCTTGGAGATCATTACTTAAGCAGATGACTCTTGACCCTTTTCTTTTAGTGCTTCAAGAAGTTTGCCAGAAAGTACCCTTTTGTGCCAATCAGCCTTTAATATCTCCCTCTGAGCAGCCTCAATTTTTCATTTAACTTACTTCTGAATGTTAATCTGCTTTTTATCCCGAGGATCTTTATGAGAAATAAATTGGAGCCTTTTCAGAAATGCAGTTGTAAAAGCTTCTTCCTTACTAGTTGAAAGTTTGCCACAGTGTAGCAGCAATGTATGTGTTGTAAAATGATGTAAAATTTAACAAAAAAAAGAAATCAAAAATAAAAAGGCAACAGTGGAATGCTGGAGAGACATGCTGGGTGTTTCTGTATGGAAACTCTCTGACCTGAGTATTACATGGAAGCATATGAAATGGCAGCTGATAGGAGACCAAAGAAACTTGCATTTGCAAAGACAAAGATGTACTTTGACATAACCTTGCAGTTCCCATTGGTCCTCATCTCCATCCCCCCCCCCCCCCCCCCCCCCGGGTGGCCAATGGGCAGAACAAAGAGAAAGGCTCACAGCCTAAATGGCAAACCACATTAGAGTAGATGGCTTAAATAGGTTCTGACTCAGGAAAGGAAGAGTGCTCCTTGAGATCCTGAAGATTGGAGTAGTACACGAAACTGGGTGGTTCCTTTTGAACCTTGTTGGGGAGAAAAAGGGAAGAAGATACCGGCAAAGAGAGCGGGCTCCACTGAGGAGACCGATGCGTGCTGCCCCTGGGGGCCGTTGTTGTGTGAATGCTGCTGGGTTCCCAGCTCTTCCCTGTGTGTGCAGGGACTGGAAAGAAAATCCGTGTTTTAATGTGAGTTGTATTTCTCTTTTGGAGTTTTTTTCATCAACTACCCTCTTTCAAGGGGAGTGCAGGTAGACCTCTGGAATGAATTCTAAGGAAATCCCATATCCTCCTACAAAACAACAAAGAAGCCTAATGTCAAGGGGAATGATAAGGGATCTTTGGTGATTTGCAAATGAATGGAACTTGGAGCTCTTTCCCCACACCACAGCAATTACTGGTGAAAAAAAACCCTGAAATATGGCTTTTCTGAAGCCAAGGTGCCAACAGATTCCTTCCCATTTGTTTTCTTTATGATGAGGCCTTTCTCTCCTCAGTGCACATGATGATACCCACTTTATTTAAAAAAACCTACACAATTGATGGCTGCTTTTTCTTTGCTAGGAAAGACAGACCTTGGCAAATAATTGCTTCTTGCTCTTACTCCTAACATATGTATGACTTATTATTTATAGAGACTCGTAGTAAAAATGAGAATGATTTTCTTGACCTGGTAAGTTACAGCTTAAACCAATAAAAGAACAAAGGAGGGGTGTGTAACAAGAGGACATAAGAAAGGCTTTTTTTTGAAGACTCACATGCACGGCTAATAGATGTAGACAGAGAAAAGAGATAAAATACCTCAGATTAATAACTATGACTTTCTGCTGGCTTATTGCTTTCTAAAAGCTTTCCCCTCTGTGGACGCAGAGCTGTATAAAAGATGAAGTAGTTGCACTCCACATTTTAGTCATCCCAGTAATGATGGCAACATCTCTGTTAACAAACTCATGTTCTCCAAAGAAAGCAATCCTCTCTCTAGTATTTCCAAGGGAAAAATTAATCGGGTTCACTTCTTTGTGTTGGCTCTATATTTGCTCCTCCATTCTTTGGTTCTCACTGCTTGACCTTTGTTGAATTACTCATGTAAAGCAACAAAATGCTGCTTTAAATATATAAATCTTGGTCCTTCTGTTTCCTGTGAACAAGTCCTGCTGAGAAAGTGAAGAAGAAACCTGTCAGGATGCCATAATAAGCACTGTATATCAGAAACCTACTTAACAGAAAGCCCAGCTCAAACACTAACTTTGTTTTTGCAAAGCAGGAAATGTTGCTTAAATTCGTATAGTAAATATTTATTTGTGCGTCACAGGGAGCTTTCATGTAAGGTTGGATTAGCTGGAAATCAGGACAAGGCCTGAAGTTTTCTCCTTCATTGCTGTGAAAGCAATTGTCTGAAGTAGTTCTCAAGGAGTCCCTCAGCTTTTGAGCTAGGCAGGAATACATTGCAATTGACCTCAATACTGTGTTCTTCAGCAACTAAAGAGGAGGACTTTTAGGCTGGTATTTAAAATTTAGGAAATGTCCCAGAAGGATGGAGAGAGAGACCCAGAAGCGGAGAGAACCAGCAAAGGGAAAAGGTCACACATATTGGAAAGAAGGACAAGGATAAGAGTGGTGTTTATTTCACAGGGGTGAAATCACAACGTGCAAGCACAGGTTGAAAGAAGCCCACAAGTTTTTTTTATCTCTAAAGAAGCTCAAAACTAGTGTAAAATGCATTGATTCTACTTCTTTCTCTTGCTTTATACCAGTTCTGTTCCAGAAATTACCACTGCCTTTGGCACCAGCAGAAAGACAAGAGTCCAGGGAGTCACAGAGACCTCCTTAGCCCTGAAGTCTCTTAGGATGAGGGCTGAGGAGCTCAGACAAGGCGGGGGAGTCTTGCCATTAATCACTTGGGTAGATACAGAGGAATGTGCTACCATTCACCTATGGCTTTTTCCAGGGCCCTGCATCACAACACTCCTCCCACATACATTGCAAGTTTACAGAACAAGCTTTCCCAGCAATAACCTGGCGTGGGGTTGCATTTCCCCTTCCACATACCTGGCAGCTCTGCCAGGACCTAAAGCCTGGAGGCTAAATGCCTCATGGGTGGTGGTGGATTGCTTCAGCCAACAAGCCTGGCAATCTTCTGCTTTTATGAACACAGAGCTCACCTTGGATATTGAAAGAAAGAAATGCGTTAGCTGGGAAGTGTGTTGGGTTTCTTCCAAGGCACACTAGTATGTTGCTGTGCACCAGCATGGAAACAATTTGCAGGCTGGAGAGCCAGTAAGATCTTTCTCAAGGAGCTGTGCCACATGCTCTTCTCTCCCTTCACCTCCAGAGTCATTCTTTATTCAATCTCTTTTGCTTCAGTTTCACCATCTGAGCTTAAACGTGGCCTTCTGACATGAAGAATCTGGGTGAGTAGAGCCACATTAGCTGTAAAATCCGTAGCCGATCTTATTTTTTGGCATGAAGATGGCTGTTACAGCATTGTTTTTATTATTCATCAAAAGGAAACTTTTCAAAGTAAATACATCAAATACCACATAACATAAGCTCTTCCCAACCACTGCTTCCTCTACTTTTTTCTCTTCCCTTACCTCCTATTTTTATAAGTAATCAAGTTGTTACTCCAGAGTCAGTTCCAGGTCATCTTTCATTTGCTCAAAATACATCCTTATTGGCAAGCTATTTTCCCATTATTCAGGAACACACATATTGTTTTACTTACAGCTGTGTGCTGTATTTTATGTTCTCATATAAATGTTATGCCTGGATTATCATAACTAGAGCAAACTGGTTTTAGGGTTTGTTGTTGTTATTATTTTTAGGTTCCTTCCCCTGCATCCAAAACAGGAGACAAATATTATTGTATCTATTTTTCACTATTTTTTTAGTTCTTGAAGTGACTCAGCTTTCCACATTTCTCTCTGCAGAAGGTAGATTTCCTTCCTTGGCTGTGCAAGTTTCCCTACTTTGAAGAATGACGATAGCTAAAATTTGGGAAAGATTAACAGATAAGCAGCATTGCTTCTATCCCACGAGAGGCAGGAAAGAAGACAAGGCGGGGACATATTCCAGAAATTCATTACCTGCAGTGTAAAAACCTGAGTTTTTCTTCTCTGTTTTAAACTGTTGCTGGTTTCAATGAGTGTCCCTGTTTCTGGTGTAGTGGAATCTGGTGAAATCTGGTAAATTCTACATTTGCTCACTATTTTCTTGATTTTGGGAGCTGATAAAATAAAAGCTCATATTTATGTCTTGAGGGCCCAGTGAGGCAAAGCACCCAAGTCCCATTGTTTTCAGGATGTTCTTAAATATTTGCCGAAGTGGTTAACTTACTTGCAGTCTTGATGCAAAAGAATGCATTTCTAGCAACAAATACGTATTGTTATTATTAATCTTATCACGTATTTCATGCCTGTATGTGCTAATGCTTGATGCATTTTATAGACATACAGTATGCAGAACCTACGATTTTCTTCTGTGTGGATGAAAGAAGAAAAGGTAGAATTTCCCCCTTATTTTTAGGATGTCTGGGATAGTGGAAGACCCCTGAAGGCAAGTGTGCTGCAGCCTTATTGTTAGGGTTTGGGTTTTTTTGCATTGTCTTCTAATGCAGAAAGCCAGGGTTCTTCCCCCCTTGCCCCCCATGTGAATGAGACCACATGCACCTCTTAAGCTATTCAGTTTACTCTACTATGTGCTTGGTAATTTGTGTATGACTTCAAGGCACTCAGAGCATTAAAGGAAGTCTCCTCCTGGAGGTTTTTAAAAGAGACTCTCCTGGATTTTTTGAAGTTATTTGCAGTTTGCATGGGCTTGTTTTTTCTGAGCAAATGTGTGCTAAATGCTAATGTTTGCATTATAAATGGGTGTCTTATAGTAAGTATGATGTTTAACTGGCATCCAAGATTCAAGAACAGAGCATTTGATCCGTGTTAGGTGAACTATTAAAAAGATTCTGGTCTCTTTCATTATTTTAACCTCCAAAGAAGAAATCCCCTATAGGACAAATGTTTAAACATTGAGGCAAACGGACAAACAAACAATCCAACCTTTTATCATTGTTGGTGGGAAAAGTGTGCTGTGTATTTTGCACGACTCATGAGGAACAGCTGGCACAGTTCTGGTTGTGAGTGATGTTTTGGTTATTTGATGTTTTCAGGAGGAGAGAGAAGAGCTTGTAGCTGAATGGTTCCTCTGGCAGCTTCCTGGCTTGAACTTCAGGATGAATGTCAAGTGAAAATGCCAGTGAATGACACTGACCAGGACATGTTTGTGTGACACGTCTCTTCCCCAGACTAATTTAGTTATGCCCTGCTCCACAACAGTTCACAAGTTGTTCTTGAAACAGTAGGGGATCCCAGAGGGACCAGGTTTGCTCTTTGCCCACCTTGGCCTATTCACCTTCCCCACTGCCCTGGGAGCCATCGCTGCTGCACCAATTACAGCCGTGGTCGGGGCTGTCTTTAGTGGGTATTGATATCTGAACAAACAAACCAAGAGTCTGGTCTTGATTGCTGATGTCTTTGCAGTTTGGTTTCCTGTGGCGTGTTTGTACAGATGTCACGGCTGGTATTCCCCTGCTTTTCAATAATCACGACCATATTGGGGGGCGGGAGGACAGGAATGATTTGCTGTGAGTTTGCTGCAGGAGCTCACACCCCACTCCTGTGGCTGTGCTTCTGTTCAAGCCTCGCTGCCTAACCCCTTGCTTGGGATGGTGGCTTCTTTTTCCACCTGTCCCTCTTCAGAAGGGGCTTTCCATCCCTCAGTCTCCGCCTAGAAAAGTTGTCATTACAGGGATTATTGTCATGTGATCACATCTTGTCTGCAGCTTGAATGAGTGCCTAGTGGCACACAGAAAACACCTCAAAGGACAAGGACAATGGACAGCCTGAATAAATGACCACCATCTCAGTGGATCCTTTGTACAGGATACATGTCCTGGATAGCCCCCCTTTCCTGCAGACAGTGTTCTTTGTATCCTGCTTAGCACTTGCTACTGTGTTTGTCCAGAGCTGGTGCAGTGCAGCCCAGCCGTGGCCCCCTCTGATCTGCACCGGAGGAGCAGCAAACAAGCAGTTCCAAGTGAAAGGAGCTGGAAGGACAGATTTGGGCTCTCTGCTCACCCTGCTGTGTGCTTGGTCATAGACAATAATTTCAGTCATGCCTTGATTCCTGCTAGACCGAGCTGTGCTATCTACGTAGAACAAGTTGCTTTACAGTCAAATGATACCACGAGTTCCTCTATCACCCCATCCTTTCTGCCCCAGGCAATACCCTCGCTCTTATTTCAAGATCTTTTTCACACATGTCTGACATGTTCAGGGGTAGAGTTGGGAGCATTTAAATCCTCCGACTTTTTGTGGGCAGCAGGACTGGAGGAGCAGTCTGCTCCAAGCTGAACTTCCCCTCAGACTACTTGCAGTCATATCCAAATGGCAGTGGGGAAGAAAGAGAGGCTGATTGTATGCTCTGCAGTTTTCTCTGTTAGAAAGATCAAAAGAATTGCTGCCTTTACTGGCAAATCTCAAGGACGAATTGTGGCAGCCAGACCAGTACTGGTCTGTGTTGAACTGTAGTCACCCAGAATAAATCAGCACTAATTGCAGTCTAGGGCTGTGATTCCAGAGGGGCTGCTTAAGCACCACACTTAAGTGACACCCCCCCCCCCCCCCCCCCCGACTGCCTGGTTGTTAAAGCCAGTGGCAAAACTCCCAACAACATCAGGAGACACAGGGCTGAGGTTGCACCCTTGCGTGCTTTAAAGCCAAATATCTTGCTGCCTCTCTGAGGAAGCAAGACTGATAAAGTGATGTGGTCAGCATTGTGATGCCACCTTTGGCAGTGTGTAGCTGCCCCAGTATCATGAGACCCAGAGGGAAGGTGATACCTTGGCTTTCTGTCCACAGGAGAGCTGCACGAAGTTGCTCTGGTGGCCTTGGAGAAGATGGGGTGGCTGCAGGTTCAGGTTCTTGTTCTTTCCCAGATTTACCCATGACAAGATCTGCTACCACTGTGACAGGGGCTATCTCCTGGCCCCATGGTCAGCTGTGGCACCATCCAGACTGACCATTTCCACTGTGGCAGAGTAAATTATTGTTCTTTCATTGCTCTCACCTAAGACGATTCCTCCTCTTCTGTCTCAGAGGCAGTGGTTGCTGCCAGATGGGTGATCTTATGTTATCCTGGCTTAGTCATTTTTGTCACAAGAGTGCAGAAGGATCAGCAAAATATTTCCATAATGCAAAAATATTTCTATAATATAAAATTTTATTTCAATTTCCTTCTCACTGAAACGATATTTGAAACTAATGCAGTTTTAAATATAAATGAAATATGTATAGTATAAATTTCAGACTTTCCTTATAAAGGACAGACAGGGAATTCAAGTCAGTTTAGAAGCCAAATTAGCCTGAAGACGTGAGTGCTGGACAATTTTGAAGAACATTTCTTAGCTGCTATAAAGGGAATAACTTTTTCTTCAATAAAACAAGGCAAAGATTGGGAACAACATCGGTGCAAAGGCACAAATGTGGTCTGCAAGAAAGCAAAGGGCATGGTCCACCTTCCTGCCACTTGTCCCTGTGGAAAATGCTAACAGGAACTGCAGGTATGAATGGAACTGAAATAGCTGCGGTGGGAACATGGCTTAAGCCATGGAAGGTGGTGAGGACTGGGGAGAGCAAGCCCAAATGCTCCTTCCCCTGCACACACCAGTCCCACCAGGCTCAGGGGCAAAGACAGCCCCCTGCATTAAGTTAAGGGGACAGAAAGCTGAGCAAGCACAGGGTGAGGTGGGGTGCAGTGGGGCTGGAAGTGGGTGTTCTCTGCTGGCTGTCCTGCCTCTTCCCAGGACCTGTCCAGGACCAGATGATGCCTCCTGCACCATAGGGGATGGCAGCACAGGGCCAAGCCTTGCCCTTGCAAGCCAAAGACTGGACACCAGCTCCCATTTGTTCAGTTATTAAGAGAAATTAAAAGTAACCCTTGGCCAACTGTTAAATGTGGTGCTGAGAAGCTGACACCAATCACTCCTGCACTTGACCCCTTCAGGGCAATTTATAAACACTGGCTAACTAATCCTCCATGTGTGGCTGGGGGAAGGAGCAGGGATTTTTCATCTCTTCTCTCCCACCTCCATTTTGTGCAGATTTGATGTGAGAGAGGATCCTGTGCCTGTTTTCTCCAGGTGACAGTGGCCAGGAGTGGGCCTGACTGTGTCCATGTGATGGGATGGGGCAACACGGCCAAACAGGACACCGGTGAGGACCACAGCCTTGGCTCGGGAGAGAGATTTATAAGTAGCACACCACATTGCTCTTCTTTTCATAAACAATCGGAAATGTCTTGATGCCAGATGCTCAGCTGGTGTAAATCAGCAGAGTACCACAGATTTATACCAGCTGGAGCACTGGCCCTTGTGCCCCAGTGGGAAGGGGATGGGGGAAAGGGAGAGAGGCTGTTTCTGCTAACCGTTCCACCGACCTTCCTTCTGGGTAAATATCTCCATATGTTAACAAATGCTAATTAAAACCAAAAGCACAGAGGAGCTCTCAGGATGTGTGTGTAACAGGAGCACCCCAGGATTCTGCACTGCTGTAATCTTTCCCTTCCCACTGGATCTCACCTTTTATTTGGTGTTGCACCTCCCTGACTGATATTTAACCTTGCTCCTGGTGCTCTTTGTTGGAGTTTTGCCATGCATACAATATTGCTCTGATGGGTGTAGGACTGGTGTCTACAGACACCTGGGGGCAAGCTGAGATGTTTCACTGGTCAAGGGGGAAAATATGTTTTGTTGCAGCACGCCTTGCAGTCATGTAAGTAACTGTGCTCATCAATCAGGAGCTTTAAGGGAAGGGACTCTGGAAATGTCGTGTCTGTTTTGGCTTTCAGGTGACCACCACTGTCTCTGTGGACTGGGATAATTCAGAGCATGATCATTTCTAGGGGACAAAGGTGTCATGGTTTAAAAAAAAAAAAAAAAAGAAAAAAGCATGACTATCTGTGATACCCTAAAGATAACAATAAATAAACACAAGTTTGCCTTGAGGTGAAATGGAATTTTCAGAAGTGAGTTTTCGAGATATCTGTTTGTACAAGGGCTAGAGTATCTCTAGGGGAGGCTGTGCGTTGGAGCCATTGTGCTGGTATTAGAGTGACATTTCCAAAGTGATGGATAGGATTTAGTATCTGATTACTGTGCTGCCAATAATGCCAGTTGCACTGTTGTAAGGTGTAGGGATAAATATGTTACATATTCTCAAAATGTCGTATGGCCAAAACTTTTTGGGGAAAATTCAAATATACATGATGAGTTTCCGGAGACACCCTAGCATTTCACAAGGGGGTCCATGCATCGATTAGCAAATCACTGATGTGCTCCCTTTTACTCATAAGCCTAAGGATTCATTAGGGTTTTTAAATTGTCATTGTTTGCATTTGATAGTGCTGGCTTATGTGTTTGTATTAGAAATAGACCCAGGAGAGTTGCAGCAATTCATGCTGGCAGTGTAACAAAGGTACATGTGCCCAAATATAATACAACTCTTTATTTCTCAGTAAGAGCGTCTTCCCACTGTCTTTAAGTCAGTGGCAAAAATCTCATTCATTTCTTGTGGGTCAGAGGTGGATAAAAAGTACTGTTTCCCCACCCCATCAAGTCAGCCTAATATTTTTGCAGTACTAGGAAGGCAATATATGCAAGAAAATAGGGGTGACTTGTAAAGCAGCAGTCTAACATTTGGGCTTTGCATAAAATGAATGTAGTCTAGGTACCCCAAAGAATGGGAGAGAGAAGACCCTGAATATACCTTGAATATACCCAGAAACACCCAAAAGATGATACTCTAACTTCTGTGTATTTTCTCATGAGTTTTCACAGCCTTTCAGTGTTGCTGAAGTATTTAGTTTGGATACATTTATGGAGATTGCCATCTATTACTCCAGGTCTAGCTAGCTTTTGTCTCAAGTGATACTTACTGTGAGCAAATTAGCACTGAAGCCAAATTTGTTTTCTTGTGATGTCTCTGCAGCAGGTACAGCTTTTGTAAACAGATGCTGCAAGAGAGGTAAGTTTTTTGCATCACTCTAGATCTCTTGAGAGCTAAAGTGTTCAGGTGAATAACTGGTTGAGAGACAAAAGAAATACCGTTAGCCGAGAAGTATTCTCAGACTGTCTCTTCTTAGAAATTCATTCCTTATAGTCTCTGTCACTTTTCTAGAAATTTTGGCTGAAAGTATACCGCAGTAATTCCTTTTCTGTATGTTTAGTTGATATCTGTTTCATCCACACCACATGTAACTCAAGTGGCTAACAGGTACTGCACAACCAACTTTTGAATTTTTACATTCATAGGCAAATGTCAGATGAATTTTAAAAATATATTTTGTTTGTTTTTCATGCACTTCTTCCAACTATTTGGTAGTGATGTTTCATTTTTGAAAATAATACAAGCCTGATCTACAGCCCTGCCAAAACTCTTCCAGGAGGTGAAAGACCTGTCAAAGATGCACACTTGCCAGAGCTTCCTTACTCTCCTGCATGAGCAGCATAGTCCTCCATAGGTTTCTTTCGTCTAACCTTCATTCTGTTGCTGAAGAGCTATCTAGTCTTCTTCATCCCCTGCTGCTCCCTGTTCTGTAATATGGGTGTTCCTTGTTAAATCTCTGTGAAACACAATGGTCTATGAATAGTGTAACCTAACTTTTTTGGCCTGTTGGATATAGCTTCTCTCCTGCTGTCAGCTGGATGGTTCATTAGCACACACATAGTACGTCTTTGGGCTGGTTAAAACCTACAAGAATTGTATTTCACTCTACAGCATCTCACTTTACCTTGGACACTAATTTCTCCTATTGCATTTTTTTCAGTGGCATGTCACAGGGCTGCAGATCAGCCCTCTGCCAGGACCCATGATATCTGTGGGTGTATTATTCCATACCCCAACCTTACCATTTCCACCCAGCCTCCAATGAACATGAGCATCATTGTAAGGTGGATTGGGGTCTAACAGTAGGCAGGTTGCACCTTGTTTTGTATTTTGTCTGGTTTTGTTGGCCTCATGTTCCTGGAGTTGAGGGACTGACATTGCCCATCCAGCTGAAACACATTATTGTTTTTTGCTGTAGTTGCTTTGAAGGCCTGGAAAGAAGTGATGTTGGCAAAGGGGAAACATTCACATCAAAAAACGCTGTCAGGCTCTACAAGTCTAAGCACCCAGGACTTAAAAAACACCCCTACAGACACAATGGAAGTGATGCCGACATCAAACCAGTCACGGGTACTATACTAGCTTTGGACTGGCACTGACTGCACCACCCAGTGATCTCTGGTATGGGGGTAGAAATCGCCACCAAACTGTGTGCTCTCTGCTACTGCAAGGTGTTATGTTGGCAGGAGACAAGCAAGCTCCAAGATGGACCATGAGCTGTGCAGCAGCACAGTCTTTGTCAGACCTTGTGTCAGCATTGATGCTGCACCAATGTTGAAATACTGATGAGCTAAGATATGCATTCTATCCATACTGTGTCTCTCCAGGTTGCAAGATCTTGTTTTGGGGTCCAACCTGCCCCTAATCCCTTCAACTACCATAGTGCTGGCACAAGCGATGAAGAAAGGGGGTTATTTGAAGTAAATAGCCTAAACCTAATCTATGGACAAAATCTTCTTACTACATTGAGCTGTGACTGATAGAAAGGGACAGCAAATGCTGATGTAGTCTTTGTCAACAAAATTTTGGTGGACAACTGGTAATGGACTTCACCCTAGGCTTGCATCTTAAGCCAATTGCTGTGCAGATAAAAGCAGCCCTTTCAAGCTGTTCCATTGGGGTTTAAAAGCAAAACTGAGAAGGCTTCACTAGGGAACTTGATCTCTTGTAGTGTTTATTCTCACAAACCAAGAGCAGCAATTAATATCTCTTTCAGATGGTGAGAATAAACAGTCTTGTAGACATGCAGAGGAAATGGAAATGACACACAAATTTTAATTAACCTACTTCTCCTCAGCTTTGCTGCATAGTGCCAAAATACAGCTATATGGATCCTTTGGTTACATACCCTGGCATCTTCCCGAGCTGCTGGCTTTAGTTAAAAGCAGGTGAGTTTCACATGTGTACCTGAGATCTGTGTGTTCCTTGTGGGTTGATTACCAGAAAGGTGTCTGAGGCCTTGTTGCTTTTGCTCCATCTGCATATACCCCGATACTTTGAAGATATCCCTATTTTTAAACACAACCATAATATCAAGAAATCTCTTAATGATGTTATTTATTGTGATAATGTTGACCATTGCTCTGATTATAGTCTCAAGTAGTGCTTAGTCTTCCCTGGATGCTTCGTGTATGCTGATATAAAACAGTATGGCCGAAAATCTGATGTCATCTGCATCTGCCACACAGTAATTCAAAGGAGAAGGCATTAACCCTTTCCAGAAAAATCTCTCCTGTGAAGGGCAGATGTCTTCTTGGTCAGACAGCTTACTCAGCCTAATTATTCACGTCAGTACCTGCTTGCCAACCCCACTTCTCGCTGAGGTAAACTGGCACTGTTCCATGGAAGTTGGAAAAGCAGTAATTCTCACTGCTGGCAGCAGATAATTTTGACCCTTTTATTTTATCAACTTCATGTCCTCCGACATCTGGTCCCATAAAAGCACTGAGCCATCGCAGTGGGGTTTCTATAAATACATTTCTCCCATAAGGAGATTGACAGCATTCAAGTTGCAAAGTGTTTCAGAGCCATGTGGGAGGAGGGTGAAGGGGGAGGAAAGGTGTCTTATTTCCCCTCTCACCTCCTTCATCTCAAGCCCTGATGTCCTCCAGGATATGTTTTTAGTGTTAATGGCAGAGGTGCTCCAAAGCAGCAGTAAATGTGGGCCCCAGATGTGCTAATTCAGTCTGGGCCAGGCAGGAGAAATGCATGTATTATCTCACTCACCAGGATGTAGCTCTGACAGCTCCAGTTTAGGCTAAATCTCTGCTCCTGTATTTCTGCCCTTACCCCTCTCCACTGGCCCTGGCTGGGCATCCTCCCTCTGGCTCTTTGACATGGGCACAGCTGGCTCCTTGCAGCTCTGAGCTGGGGGAGCTCTGTGACTCATCTGCCCCCAAGCACTCCAAGCAGCCTTGAGCCAGGTCTGACCACTGCTGCTGCACGGGGAGGAGGCCAGGGGAGCTGTAATGTGAAGCGAGAGAGCGCACTGGTGTAGGCAGCCTTTGGCAGAGATGGGTCCTGCATTTAACCTGCTTGGAAGGTTGTGTAATTCAAAGCAAAAAATTGCTACCCCTTCCCATGTAGCCAGATGGCCTCACGGGTGACTAGAGGTACCAAAAATGTCACTGTTTGAAAGGTGTAGGTATATATAACATGTATCACTGTCACAGAGTATGAGGAGGTCGCCCTTTCTTTTGTTCCACAAAACACAGCCCTTGTGATCTGCAGCATGTGCTACTGTACTATTGATTTACTGCTTGATTATAATGACATTTCATAACACAAGTGTTATTAAAGACTTGTTAATCTTTCTTAAGGATCATATTCCTCAAAATGTTTGAGTAAAATGCTTTGCGTTTATCTTTAAGTACCTATTTAAATAAACTCAAATGACTTGCTGTATCAAGGTTTTAATTACCAGTCCTTCTCCTCAGTGTAGGGCTTGTGGCTTCTATCACGTCCTTACAGGATTTCTGAGGTTTTACCCAAGCCCTGCTAGGCTTCCAGTATTTCTGTCACCCCTTCCCTTGAACGTCTCTCTCAATCTCAGTGCAGAGAGGACAAATATTTTCTGAAGTATGCCTGACTAGAAGCTAAGTGGATTTTGCTGAGGTTTGTAAGGGATGGTGGATTAACAGCCGTCCTTGCGAATTAGCACAGAAAATACTTTTCAGCATATGGGACATTGATGAATGAGTGCTATGTGTACCAGGCACGAGACATTAAACATCTATTTTGTGTCAGTGTCTAGAGGTGGCAAGAATCTTACAGTCCTGTTGTCCAGGGGAATTTGCCGACATCAAGAACATCCCCAGTCCAGAGCAGACATTACATATTCAACAGCATGGTCTACTAAACTTTTTGTGTTGTGCTATTTCCCTGACGTGCACTGGGGGACTTGTTTTTAAATGACAATGCATCTTGATATACTTCATAAAGGTATGAAATTATTTCTGCTGTGACCATCTGTGAGTGCTAACTTGCAGAAGGAGGTGCAGAACTCAGGTTTTCTACCTGTGGTGCCATATAGCTGTGAGCAGCAGTGAGTCTTAACAGCCTTATGCAAAACTCTTTGATGTGACTGGATCTGACTCAACCTAGTGCCATAAGGCACTGAGGCCTTGGCTGTGCATTTAATCTTTGCAGTTTAACTTAGTTTGAAACCTGATTTTAGCTCAAGTATAAACAGCCTTGTAAATGATCTTTTCTGTTAAATCTAGTCCTATGTTTAGATGAAGTTTGCAATAGTACAGACACAGGAGTGGGAGAACAGGCTGCCCAGAGATGTAGTGGAGTCACCATCCCTGGAGAAATTTAAAAGACATGTTGATGTGGTTCTTAAGGATATGGTTTAATGGTGGACTTGGCAGTTCTTAGTTAATGGTTGGATTTGATCTTAGAAGTCTTTTCCAACCGAAATGATTATATCATTTTACAGAGCACATATCCTTTAACTGTGACTTTACAATTTTTAAGAACTGTAGGAAATTGCATGAGAAACTCTGGAAAAGGCTGAAGCCCTTCCTCTCCTTGTAATGTTTGAAATGGGCTTTCTGTCTTTCTTGAAATATTCACAAAGTCTTTTCATGTCAGTATCATATATTCCTTACAGAATATTAGTAGTAAAGTTAAGGAAAAGTAGTTGGTGAAAAGCATACAGGCATCTCTTGGTTTTGCATGGCTCTCTATTTCTTAGGATGGTTAACAAGAAATTGATTGGTTTTTTTAGGGTCCTTAGGCAGTTTGTGTGTCTGTTCTCCTCTAGAGATGTGAGAGACAGTGGAAGAAGGAAAAGCTACCTCATGTCTACCAGGATGAGAGCCTGCATGCCAGCCACTGCCCTACAAAGGCTGAGAATGCTGGGGCTGTGCAGTCTGGAGAAGTGAAGGTTTTGTGGAGATAACAACCTTCCAGTATCTGAAGGGGTCTACAGGGAAGCCAGAGAGGGACTCTTCATTAGGAAATGTAGTGAGAGAACAAGGACTAATGGGTACAAATTGAAAGAGGGGAAATTTAGGTTAGAGATTAGAAAGAAATTCCTTGCTGTGAGGATGGTGAGACACTGGAACAGGTTGCCCAGAGAGTTTGTGGATGTCCCAACCCTGGCAGTGTTCAAAACCAGATTGGATAAGGCCTTAAGCATCCTGGTCTAGTGCGAAGTGTTCCTGTCCATGGCAGGAGGGTTGGAACTAGATGATCTTTAGGGCCCCTTCCAATTCCTTAACATTCTATGATTTTATGTGCTCTACATTTACACCTTTGTGTGAGAATTTCACAGGCTGTTTTGTGGCATCTTGTCATCTTGTTTGTTTCTGCCCATAACCTGATGTGGATTTTTTTTTTTAATTATTTTTCATTTTAATTACAGTGGTGTGAAAATATACATTGATTTTTTTTTTTTTTTTCCCCCCAGTCAAGGAGGGAAGGAGCTGGTGCTATTAAAACAGAACCAAACTGTCAGCTGTACATAAACAGGATTGCCTGAACCCTGATGTTGGACTGATTTAACCTTCAACGTAGAATTTCTCAGCTGAGTTAGGCTGGAGCAGCTTTATGAACAGAAACCCTGCACTGCCTCAAACCTGCCATAGGCAAGTTTGGTTGTGCAAAAGGTGCAGTGTGTGCCAGCAATGCCCCCTCAGTGGCTTAGAGCAAAGCAGCCCAATTAAATAAGGACTAGTTGTGAATGGAAGAGGCCTAGGAAGGAGAGGAGAACTACGAGGAAGGCAAGAGACTATTCATGGTGCTAAAATGAAGTGCTTTGCATTAGACTGTAAACTGTGAAGCCAGAAGTGGCTACCAGAGAACCTGCAGGTGCAGGCAGTGGCAACTCGCATCGCTGTGCTTTATTAGTACTCTTAACTCTCCATTCATTTAGCAGGGCAGTCAGAATAGCCACAGGGGGTTTTTACTGCTTCTGGGGAGCAGAGGTACGAACATCTGTCATATTTAAGCTAGGGAATTCCTCCTGTTACCTTCCACCGGTGGAAACTTCCTGATGAGCGAGTTCCCTCCTTTGCACGTTTAACTTTCAGGGTCTGGAAATCAAACACTCTCTTTCCTCTGAGTTTCTTTCTGTCTCACAGTGCCAACATTGAAATATTTCATTCCCCACCACAGGGTGTATTTTGATGTTGTCATTGATGATTGTTTTCATTTTTGGTGTTTTCTTTTATGTTTTTGAGTCAGCTGTCTTAAAAGAGGAAGGTTTGACCATCTGGTTCTGGGAACACTTAGCATCTAACAGTCATGGCTGGTTTGCACATCATCCCAGGCTGGGTTAAAATAAACACGACCATCGTTCTTGGAAAATAAGATGTGCCAGGTGTTAAACAACCTCTGTGAGCTCCAGGAAGAGAGGGTGAAATTTATGCAGTACTTGAGAGAGATCTAGGGATTAACAGAGGGGTGTTATAAAATGAAATTCTAGTTTCCTTTGTGTCTGATGCCTTATTTTGAAAAAGAAAGGGTGAAAGAATTAAACCCAGTTAAGAACCCAAGGGATAACAGTAACCCTGAAAACTGTGGGCTCCTCATCAGAGGAGCTTGCTTTCTTTTTTCTTAACATAACTTTTTTCCCCAGTATGTTGACTCTCTAGGTGTGGTATACAAATCACCCTTCTGACAAGGAATGAGGACGTTCTCAGAACTGGCCATGAATTGCCATACACAAGAACATGTAATTAGAGAGAGTCATCAGAAAGACCTGTACAGCCCCTTTCTGTGGGGGTGCAAGGGCAGGAATGCTGTGCTTTCAGCAGGCATTGTTCCCCTCACCATTCAACTGGAGTGGTAGACTGTTAAAATTTCCCCCAGTCCCCAGCCTGCTGGTGCTGCTCATTCCTGCTCTGTCAGGAGATGTAGTTTTGTTTCTGCTTTTTTTTTTTTTTTTTTTATCTATATTTTTTAAGGTCAATATATCTTCCAGAGTCTCCTGCCAACCTGCGGGCTTGTGTACTTCATATTTTTTTCTTTCTTCCTTTCTCTCTTTCTTTCACAAACATTAACCCTTCTTTTTACCCTCTCTCTTTCCTTCCAAGTAGCCTTTACCCTGCTTGTATGAGCAGCTGACAAAGAGAATAAGTAATTTCTTAGCCTTTCAGTGTTGAACTGCTTCTGTTTTTGTGAGTGGCCTTTGCACCTGTTGTGATACGCAGAGCTCCCTTCACAGCAGCACTGAAAGGGTGGCAATCTCTTTCCCCCCTCCTTTAAACTTACTCTTTCTTTCTGTGAATACCAATAATTAAGGAAAGCGCTTGAGTCTGCACTGGATTCTTTAGCCTGACAAAACCTAGTATTTATATAGATTAAAATGAACAGGGAATGAACCAGGGCACATTTCTCATCAGCTTGGTGAGAACCATCTGGAGCAGGCTTATTGTATGAACAAAACAGGATGACCAGTTCACTTAACTAAATTTGGCTTTACTCCACCCAGCCTTGTCTGTCTTGTTTATACCTCTAAACCTCCTTGTATGAACTTGCCCCATCGTGTGCGACAAAGCATACAAAACACTGTGCTGTTGAGAAAAAAACATAAATCACTGCTACTTACCATTTTTAAGAAATGTGCTTTTCAGTGTGCTTTTTAATATGTCCCTTCTTGCTTTAATTTGTGAAATACTTGTAGCTGTGCAGCTTTATTTGCTGAAGTTCAGTCTCCTGGGGGCTTCACTCACATGCTTTGGGCCTCCCCCTCTGTCTTGGCTGGGGTGCCAGCTCCAAGCCAGGGGGACCCTTGGCACTTGAGGAAGGGTGACAAATATCTTCAGTGACCAACCCTCAGCACAGGTCTCAAAAAGGGGCACTATGGACCAAAAAGAGAGTGGAAAGGCTACCCAGCTGCTCACACAACACAAGAGAAGGCCTTGGCTGCTGTTCAAAGCTGTTCTGAGTGAGTGTTTCAATTTAATTCTAAATTAAAAGCAGCCAGTGTTGTATAGCACAGGGAAAAGATTATGTATTAATGCTTTTTCCCCCTGACATAATCCTAATGATTGCACTAAAATAAATAAAAGTTAAGCCTTCTTCCTCTCTTTTCCCTGTTGCTATATTATGCTGTGAAGAGCAGCCAGGTTTTCATAGGTGAAAAGAAGACAAGAGAGATCCCCAAACTGCCAGACTGAGAGAGGAATTGTGCACCACCAAGCTTCACTTTGACCTCTTCCCTCCTCCTTTGCCAATGACACACTTTGCTTCAGGCTCCCGATGAACAATAAGCAAGAGAAGAAGCTCTCTAGTAAAAAGTCTGAGAAAAATTGTGGTTGCCAACTGAAGAGAGCAGAGAGTGGTGAGGTGGTGACTTACTAATGTGTGCATGGGGAGATGTGTCTGATGGCTCCTCCAGGAGTCCCTCTCCTGGTGTTTGTTCCTGTGGGAGCAGGGGAGTGATTCTCTGCTGTGCTCTTGTTGGAAAATAGCTGTCTTCTTAAGAGCCAGTGGTGATAAGTGATACTTCTTGGGATGCTCTATGGTCACATTTCAGTGGGCTGAGGGGATCCGTCCCCTTTGGTGGAAGCAAAATGAGATTGGAATGCAGGAGGCTGCAGCGCGGGGCAGGCAGCCCTCATCATGCTCTCCTGGAGGGGGTTATGGGGTGTGCCATATCAGCTCTCCGTCAGCCCACATGGTACGTGAAGAGCAGTGAACACACCCGTGCAGTGCAAATCTATGTTCCAGGTGCAGTGTCATTTAGGACATGGGTGGTGGTTTAAAAAAACAGCTGGGAATTAAACCCCAAATAAGTCACTCCCCCTTCCTCCTGCCTCCCTCCAGTGAGAGGGACGAAGGCAGGCTCTGGTCTGAGGTTAACAATTTACTGAAAGCAAGCAGCAGTGGAATAAGAAATGCACAGCAACAGCAACAATATTAGCAACAGAAGTACAAAAGAAGAGAAGGTGGTTAACACATAAAAGGTGTTCAACTCAGTCTCGTGTGGCCGCCGAAACAAAAACAAGATGGCAGATGATCCTGCTGCTTGGCAGCAATGTGCTCAGGTGTAGTGGTTTGGTCCAAAATACTCATCACTGTTTATCCTCTGTGAGATAAGAATTAGGAGAAATGCAAAGCAGGCACCAAACTTGAAAGAATATAAAGAAGTTTATTAACAGACCTAAAAGAGGTGAAAAAAAAAAAATTATACCACCTTCAGAACTCTCCTCCTCCCCCCACCTTCCTCCCTTCTCCAAGTGACAATGTAAAAAAGACAACCCTTGAGATGTTCAGTCTGTTTACCACTTCCATAATAACCTTGTTCAGTCCATTTAGAAAGAGAAGTCTCTTCTTGCTCATGCTATGAAAACATTATCACAACGAGACAGCCGCCCACTTCCAAATATTGTTCAGTCCATTTAGGAAGAGGAGTCTCTCTGCTCGCATGTGAGTCCTTTCCCCCGACTTGCAGCTTTTCCCGCAACTGCTTTCGAGGGTCCACTCTTGAAGGTTTTTGGGGTACAATTTTAAGGTTGAGCCATTCAGAAACAAAAACAGAGGCCCTTCTCCTTCCCTGGGAGCAAAGGGTCTTCATCATCTTCATCTTTAGGACTCTCTCTGGGAGCATCTCTAGGGACTGAGGTTTTCTCCTTTCCCGTTTGGAGCAAAAGTCCTCATCTGGTCCATCTCTCCCTGTCCAAACTTCTCATGAAATTACAGCTGCGTCAGCATCTGCCTATCTTGGTGCAGGTGCTTTTGCTCACAAGTTGAACACTCCACCCCCCATATCTTCATGAAATTACAAGGGGATACTCTGATATATCATAGCTTCACAACAGAATTTCAGCTTTAAGCATCTCCTCTCTCTCTTCCCTCAGGTTTTCGGCTCTTCACAGCAATAAAAGGGTTAATTTCACCTTGGCCTTGCAGCTTTGCAGCTGGAATGTTGAATTTTTCTTATCGCAGTGGAGAGGGGGGAGAGCCGAGCCGCTCCCGCTGCCCACGGCAAGGCAGTGGGGGGGGGGTTCCATGGCTGGAACAGGTCCATCGGCTCCAGGATGGCCGTGGCCCGGCCCGGCCAGGCCCCCCCACTGGGCCCTGCTCGGGCCCTGCAGCCACCTGTCCCAGCGCTGGAAACGAGAGAGAGCTTGGGGGGGAGTTTGTCTATTCTTAAGTGTGGATCACAGAGGCGGTCGCAACTTTAAGTGGCTTAGAGAATTGTCCATATTCAAACTGGCCAGCTGATAGGTTCTATCAGTTCCCAGAGGAAACTGTAAGCACCCCTTAGCAAGGACATCCCTTCCGGGACTATGCTTGCTAACCTATGACATCAGGTTATTCCTGACACAAAGGTAAGATGCCTGATAGAGTTAAAGAAGCATTTGGAGAATAGTCTTGGGCACATGGTGTGACTCCTGGGGATGGTGCTGTGCAGGGCCGGGAGTTTGGCTTGATGATCCTTGTGGCTCCCTTCCAACTCAGTTTATTCTGTGAAGAGAGCGGGTGTTCTCTGTCACTGGTATTCCCTGTCCCCAAGACTGACACAACAAAAACAATGACGGACAACACTGCAAAAGCTAGATCACCCAGCTACAACAGTGTTGTGGTTTAGCACTTGCTGAGTGTTTGACTGTGCTTCCTTGGCGTGTGCTTGCAGTATTCCAAATTCCCATGACTCCCACCCAACAGACCAAGCCCCTCTCCTGATGGCCAGGTAGGAACAGCACGGGGGACCTGCTCAGGCTAGGATGTCCCCACTGAGAGGGCTGAGTGCTTGCTGGCATGTGGTGGATGAGGGACGCTCCTCTCTGCTTGGGTAACCCCAGTGGTGCTTCTGTTGGGGGCTCCTCAGCTGCTATGAAGCTGGAACATCAGGTGTCAATGCACAGATTAAGAGGACCTGAGCCAGTAGGGAAATGGGAAAGATTACAGTTAAAGTGGTGCTTGGGTTTTGTCCTTCCTGCTCCTCTTGCAGAGCTGTAAATAGGGAGAAGAATTTAACTTTGGTGAGTATTTCACAAATTTCTGTTTTCTTGCCTCTTCCCCCTTTCCTGATTTGATGGGTCAGGGCTCACATCGTGTCCTTGTCCAGCTGTGCCTGCCCTGTCCTTTCCTTGGGAGATCTGATTGAATTATTTGACTTGACAAATGCTTTGTTCAAATAGTAGCTGTGGTGGAAATGCCTCTGGAAATAAAGGGCTCCATACATTCCCTCTGCCAGCTCCAGACTCTCCTGGGCACCCAGCCCTTGTCCCACAATGCAGCTCCATATAGGTCTCATTCTGCATGTCTGAGCACCTCTTCTCTACCACCTCTCAGCTCAACTGGCAGTGTCTTTCTGGAATAACTGGAATATACTGAAGTATGAAACGTGCTGGGAAATTACATGGTAAGGTTATGGCAAGAACAGAAAACTGTATTTCCTAGCTCCTGATATTACCCTGGAAATAACAAACTTTCACTCTTTTAAACATGTATAAATGGTGATCGTCATGAATTGCTCATGCATTTGCTGCCTATGGCTCAAGGAGAAATACATACTAGTTGGTGACCATGGAGACACCGGGTTAGAAGCATTTTATTTGGGAGAAATTTCCTGCCAGGCCAAATGCAGGGCAAATCCGGCAAAGAAAAGCATGTGCATAGACATGCTTGCCTGAATGTGTGGGAAAGGGGTGTCCAGCTGTGCAGCTCTCTTTGGATCATCCAGACCTTAAAATACAAACTTTATCCTAGAAAACTTCATGAGGATTCATAAAACCTGGGTATATATTTAGAAAACCTAGTGAACTTGCCTTCAGCTTGAAACAAGGAGATAAGATATAAACCCCGGCATATTTCTGCAGCTTGTTCTAGAATGAGAAAGCGAGGGCCAAAATGATACAAAAGAGGAAAAATGCTTGTATTGCAGATGAGACTCTTCTTGGCAGGTCTGAGGACTGGTGGTTCTGCTTTCTGTAATGAAGGACTCTCTGTGATGTGCATTTGATTAAAGCTCAGCGAGCGTTTACACGCGGAGTCCTACAAGCATATTTCTGAGGCCGCTGAGCCTTGATCAGTGTCAAGTGAAATACACTGCAGAATCAGGATAACCAGGATCCTGAATTCCTGGGAAAGCTTCTAAAGGGGCCTGCCCACAGTGGCGTAGTGAAGCGTGGGAAGGTGACTGCTTTGGTTGAGAATGGAGAGATGACAGATGCTAATTCTGACAACAAAGACATGGACACATGCAAACAGATTTAGTTTGGTGGGGGGAGGAATGGGAAGGAGAGAATAAATTCCATCCCTTCCTTCCTGCCCACCTTATCTTTAATTTAAGGCTGATGGATTGATTACCATTTGTTATGGTAAGTCCATATGTGTACAGATCCAACAGTAGGATTAGGTTCCTCCTCCTTTGTTATTTGAAGTCAATTGCAGTTCATTAAATCTCCCTCATCAGTTCCACCACCTGCTCCTCTTCCTTCCCTGACCCGAAGTCACATGCCCATTTACCCTCTTCCCTTTGTTTTCTGTTTGTTTCTCTTTTAATTACATCTCTTGATCTTTTCCCCATCAATTATTTTGAGGAGAGAACTGGTCAGGAAACATCAATGCAAATGAAACTGTGGTTAAGAATAGAAACAAAGATGTTCAAGGGAGCTTTGCTTTTCATTTTGTAAACAGCTCTGGACTTGTGCTTGAGATCCTGACATACCCTTTTCCCAGGGCATGAAACAGGGTGTCTGCAGCACAGGAACAGGGTCTGTCCTCCCTTACTCACCCCTGCCTATGTTCAGTGAAGGATTTAATAGGCTTCCTCAGGGCTTGGTGGAAGTTTTCAGCTTCTCCTGTCATCCTGAAAAATCTCACACTTGGCAATGTCAGACCATGGTGACATGCAGGTGGAAATCCCATGACCAGCAGCAAATTAAACATAGATGAAGATCCAGTTCTTTCCTTGGCTTCATGTGCATGGCCAGGCAACTGGACTACAGGACACAGCTGCTTGCAGGACGGCCCTCGCCCCTGCTTGTAGCTGAGTGAAATAGCTAGGTGGATTTAATCAACAGGGTTTATGATTAATAGGTGTTGCAGCCTCTTCTCAGGATCCCAGCCAAGGTGAAGGCAGTGGTGGGTTGGCGCTGTGCCGAGATGGGCTCAACAACCCCACCGCAGGTTGCACCGCAATGGGTTAGCAGTGTGTACAGGCCCAGGGGGATGGGAGTAGCCAGCAACAGCTGAAAAAAAGGAGTGGTAACACATTAAAAGCATTTGAGCACTCGTCTGACCAGGCCCTGTACCTCTCTCCAAAGCCAGTGTTTATAAACATGCTGTTTTCTCACTCATGTGAGGAGACAAGTCTTGATCTTGCTGCATGGAGCAGCTTACAGCCTTTGGTGGGGGGGAGCTGTGCAAAAACAAAGGCAGGCAGAGGAGAAAGTGCTTTTTCTGCTGTGGATAGACAAGCCTCAGAACACTCTTAAACTGAGCTCTGAAGTTTAACCAGCTGTTTGGCAGGTCTAGACTCATCCCTTTATTTCTTTTTCCCTGGGTGACTAGAAATCCTCTTTCACACACACATCTCCTTGGTTTGCAACTGTCTGCGCTGCTTATTTGCGACAGAAAAACACGTGCACATGGGTTTGGGTGTTGTTTAATCCCTAAATGGAGAGAGAATCACAAAAACCAGGTGGCAACTTTCAAGTCTGATGCCCCTTCTCAGGGGTCAAGAAAGAAAAGAAAAAAGAAATCCATATGTTCATGTTCATAGGTGCACATGGGCAAGTAAACCTTGTGTCTCATTAACTGCCCACTTCCGCTTCTCTTAAGTGCCATTCCTGACTAGTCAAAGGGCTGTAAGCCATCCGTGTGCTGGGGTCACTGGAGTGTCTTGATCTGTGTGTTTTTATCATGCTTTAAAAAGTTTTTTGAAAAGTTCACCCAACATTGCAGTGCCATCAGAAGGGTTAATGCTACTTGAGGCATTTCAGATGCTGACAGGGCTTAACCTAGGAAACACAGAGAGGGATCAGGTGACTCTTAAATGGACGAAAGTCCAGCAACTGAGTTAATTTTGGACAAGCAGTCGTTGGCCTGCATGCTTCAGCTGAATTTTATTCAAACCTCATAAATGTGCACGTAGCAGGAAAGCCAGGAAGGAGTCTGTTTTCCAGAGGCCTTGGTGTGTGTTGCCTTTCCCCCATGTGGCATGTGGGATCAGCTTTCTCCTGCCATTCCAGTGCTCTTGATTATGTCCCTTATGGCATCTTGGCAGAGCATGTCAGTCCAAGGAAAGCAGACTTGAAACCCAAACTTGCACTCTATCCAGAAGGGAGGGAAAGAGAGGAGATGCAGGTCTGACAGCCTTATTTGCCCACACCAACCAGAATATAGAGATAGGCAAGCTAGAAGGGGAGTGGTAGACTTGATTTTTCTAAACAGATCCTGGAAAAACAGTTGATGGTGGAGGAAGAGAGCCCAGCTGTTCAAGGATGATGAATTTCAAAAGTAGCATCCCCTCTCTGGGCTTAACTGATGGGCAAGGTAATGCTCCCTTACTGTACAGCTGGCAGGCTGGGACTGCTGCATCAGATCATTTATAAGCAACTTTTTGTTCTTTTCCTTTCAGTTTGAGTCTCAAAACACATTTGTGATCATTGCCATGACTGGAGTTTAACTTTAGGTTGGACTGGTGATGGGATTCACCTGCGGTGTGACCCCTGCTGTGGGAACAGGACTGGTAAAGGTCTTTGTACTCCTGTCCAGACACTGAAGGTCTCCTGCAGTTTGTGTGCCAAAAAAGTTTCATCTCCTGTCATGGCTTGCAATTCAGTGATGCTCAAAGCTGCTCATCCAGCGGAGCTCCCCAAAAGCCAGGTTGGCTGTCCTTCTCCTGCCTGGGCTCAGCTGTGGTTGGGGTTAATCCCTCTTAGTCACAGATTAGGTGTAACTATGAAACATATTGGCTCTCATACAAGGCTAATAATTTCGTAGACTTAATTTAAAGGGCCTGTTTGTTTTCAGAAACTTGTACTTGGTTTCCTTTCTGCCCAAAGATGGGAGAGAGACTTTTTCAGGGGTCTGTGAAGTAGTAAAGTAAGGGTGTGTGCATAAAATGACCAGAGAGTCTTGCTGGTTGAGTTCAGAGCCTTCCTGCATTCCCTGCTGTGGGAAAACCAGAAAAATACCTTCATTCAGCTGCAGAGGCATTGGAAAGTGCCAAGTTTTGTTAAGGGTTGTGTTTTACCTGGGATTCACAGCGGCCCAGATGCCCTCTTTTTTTGCCTCTGTTTTAGTTATGGCTGCAATATTTTATTTATATCTCTCTTAAATGAATCCAAGCCTTCAAATCCCAAGAGCCACCGGTACCTTTTTCCTCCTTCCTGACTGTTTTTGCTCTTCTGGATGGGTAGCAATGTGTTGCACTAGGTTCCAGGATGACAATGCAGCTGGGACAATCTGCCTGTAAGCTGAAGATCTGAATCCAAACTTGAAAAGCTGGTTTTACAATGAAGTAAGGTCTTCAGCTCCCAGTCTAGCTTTGGGTCAGATTTGCTTCTTGCTGGAGCCAAGCAAAATGTCCCTATGAACATGTAAATATGTCAGTGGGGAGCAGGATATTCCCAGCCTTGTAAGATACTGGTGCATGAGCATTTTACATGTGTTATCAGTTTGAAGGAAGCATGTGACTGGGACATGTTTTGCAGGTAATAGAAAGAAAAAAACATTTGGGCAATCCCCCTCATGCCTGAAATACACCGCACTTTATAGCAAGTTGTGAATACTTGAAAAAAACCTCCCCTTCCAACTCTTAATCAGTCTCAAGAAACCACACTGAGAGATAGGCTGGCAAAAAAGCAGTATGTCTTTCAGTCTCTGACAAAACAACAACTCTTACTTCTTTCCATCCCTGGCTAAGCATAACTGCCACGATGGTGTCCTTGTAGTTTCTTTAAATCCTATGTGAAAGTTTCAATGCACAAAATAAATGTGAAGGAGTTTTAAGGGTCTTCCCTCCCCCCTCCCCCCCCCCCCCCCAATTAATTCCATCAAAATCCTAGAAGATGAATACAGAAAGGGAAAAAAGTTATTTTTGTAGCAGCAGGAACCCAGCTTTGACTGCTTTGGGTACATGAGTAGAGGCACTGAACATAATGAGGTTATTCATGTGCATAAAGGTTGTCGGATCAGACCCTATCTTTGTAAAATATTTAATTACATACCATCAGAACCATGTCAGCTATGAAAAAGCAATAAAAATACTAAAGTGTGTCAGTGAGCAGTAGTAGTAACTATAGTGATATAAATGCATTAAGCTTTTAGGCATAGCTCCCATACACTGAAGACAGCAAGTCAATGCTGGTTAATAATTTGCAAAGAGTACATCAGCATCATAGTGCATGTTCAAGCAAATTATTATGCTTGTTTTGCCAATTAGTACTCAAATTATGCTACGTGACACCTTATTCCATGCTTTGGATGGGGAAGCGAAGCCACGGGCCCATCATCTGCTGCTCATCTCTCTAGTCAATGCTCAGGTGCTGTCCTCCTTGCTATGAGGGTGAAGGTTTTATTGCTTTACTTTGATTGATGGGCAAGAGGAAAAACAACCCTGATGCTAAAAACAGGAGCAAGGCAATGCACTTCAGTTTGGCCGTGAAGTCACACGCGTGACGAAGGAAAAGCACATTGTCTGTAATGCTTTCACCTGGGAACAGCTGGCGAGAGGGCACAACCAGAGCTCTTACAAGCCACAGACTGGGAAGACATGAGTTCCAGAGTGATGTCAGGTTTTGTGCTGGCAGGCAAAGGTGAAAGCAAGAGTCAAGAGGAGAGCAAGCAGGGCATCCTCGTCCCACACACTCTGGGGGAGTAATCGCAGCTCTCCAGGGGGTTGCATCAGTGTTTGGTACAGCACTTTCCAGAGTTGCATCAGCTTGTACCTGCTTTGTTTGCGTTGTCGGTAGAGACTGGAGTGTAAATAACCGGTTCCATGGGGAGGGTCAGGCAACCCACAGTGGAAAGCAGAAACTGAGACGGGAAATACCCAAAACATCTTGGAGCAAATGTAAATCATGGGGAGAGAGTATGACAACAAGTGCAACTCCTTGCCCATCTGTAGCTGGCTTTGGCTGTGTGGGTGGGGTGACGTGGGTGTGGAGCAGGTTGTGATTTTACTTGAGGTCTGTAAATACAGAGTGAGTAAGAACAGGTAGCTAGAATAGCACTTCCTGTCTCTGAGTCAGCGATGCTGCACATGGGAGAAGCTGGCAATCAGAGGTCATGACTGAGTTATATTTCCATAGCAGGTTTATTTTGTGCTGCTCTTCTGCATAACCCATGTTTTTGCTCTGTGCAATTGGTCAAAAGCAGAATATGATTTTCTATGCATGTGTGCACAAACATGTTGCACTGCAAGTTCCTTATTTGAATCTTTGTTCAGCGCAGTATGCTGGCCTTCAATTGCTTTCCTGCTCTTTTTTTTCCCCCATTTTATTATTACTTCTTGTTCCCTTTTTCTCCCCCTTCAGCCGAGTGACTATAATCTGTACCAAGTACATGCTGTAAATAACATAGATTATATTTGGTGGACAGCAGGGTGCAGAACTCAAGAGGCATTTCAAGAACAAGCAAAAGTGCCATGGTCGGCTTTGTAGCTTTTAGGTTGGATCATCTCCTCCTTCTTGCCGTCCCTTCCCCCATGATTTTCTGATGGCTGCTTCTAAATGGATTTTTATCAGGGGGGAAAAGCAAAGTGGATGACAGCAGATGTGTTCCTTTAACAGGGTCTTTCCCTGAATGGCTCTGCTAATCATTATGTTTTGCTCCATAGGACTTTTTATTCGTTTAACAGGTTTATTTCCAGATTACATATTTGTTTTTATACTGTTTCCTCATAAATACAGGCACTGTAGAAAAAGCTGGCCCCACCATATTTCATGCAGTATTTGTTTATAGTAAGTGGGCCTCACTGAACCTGCATATACAATAAATACCCGTTCAGGATTCCTAGGCAGGAGTAGAGGGAACAGATGGCAAAACAGACCCAGGATTCCCGTTTACAAGGGGATCTTCAAATAACACAGGAGGAATGATAGCCATTAAAAAGTCTGCCTTCCAGTGCCTTAATTTTTGGCCAGAAAAATTGCCTACATTAGCTGCTTTTTATTACTGGGTTTTTCTGGGGGGTTTTAGGCAGTTTTTTTACATTCAGTAACAGGCTTTCAAGGATTTGAAGTGAACCAAGGTGCACCTCCTTTGTCAAGGTCATGTTTTTGATCCATCTTTTCCGTCACCCTTCTTCATAGCAAGTCAGACTTAAAAGCTAACTAGACAAGACTCAAAACTGTGTCTCAGACCTGTGGCCTCTGAGAGGTGCTTGAAATATGAACCATGGTCCAGGGGGAAACTTTGCAAACAGCTGCTAAACCTCATACCCCGGTGGCAGGACTGTGCCTCACTAATACCAGAGGATCGGGAGAAACACTTTGTATGGGGGATCTCTCTCATTCACTCTTTGGTGAGGGAGAGTAACTTGAATTTTTGGTTTTTTGCTTTTAAGAATCAAGAGTGAGAATAAGAGAAGGCTGTTGTGTTGTTTGTCTGTGCTATGTAAAGTTTGTATCTGAGTGTAGCCAGGGGAGAAGAAAGTACAAGAAAGCTGAAAGTTATGGTATTTCTATAGTACAGGACTCTTAATTATCCTAGGGCTTAAAGTCTGCCTGGTTATTTGGCAGTGCCTCTGCTTATACCTGCTAAGACACATAATCTGCCTGCTTGGCTCAGTGCTCCTCCCAGGTGAGTTTTGACCTCCACTCTTTGCAGAGAAAGTGCCTCAGTAGTGGAGGTTCTGCATGGTTGTTTTGAGGGACTGCCAGGACACCCCACAGATCTCCCCATCCAGGGCACCCTACTTCCCACCAGCTCTTGGTCAGGGAAAGGGAGTGGCCAGTGTAGATACACCTGCTTGGCCTGGTTGAAGAGCTGTAGGAGATTCCAGCCCCATGTCCTGCTCTCCACTCAAACCCACTGCTTGTGCAGAATCTTCATGCACTACCTTCAGCTGTGAGCAGAGCAAGGAGTGCTGCATTGGGAAAGGTGCTTGCAGTCTGCACTTGGAGGGGTTTTTTTAAAAACACAGCCTTGAAAAAGCCAACAGACCTGAGGTTAGGTAGTTGGGTGCAGGGCATTATCAACTAATTAGGGTATTTCCAGTAACAAAGGATGGCAATCATGAGCCTGGAAACCCACCAGCTGCTTGGACCCCACTGGCTGCCATGCAGGCTTCCATTGGGAAGTCATGGGCAAAATTAAGTTGAGGGTGTTGGAAGAGATTGCCATGGCTGGAAGAGGAACCAGCTCCCATGTACACAAGAGCACTGGCATGAGCACTCATGAAAGCCACCAGTCCAGGCAGTGAAGGAAACCTTGGGCTCCTATGTCAAATCTGGGCTGGCATGGCTTGGGTGAGAGGCTTGGGCTGAGCTTGGAGTCAAGTCACACGTTGCTAAATGGTGGCTGTAATCATTATGTTGTTATGTGGAAAATTGTAGCTCAAGGACTAGGACCTACTCAAGAACTCTTTTGGAGGCTGAGGCAGAGGATGACCATGAGGGCCACAGTACCTTGTGAGCTGAGTACAGGTCAGCAGCATGGAAGCCACCAGCAAGGCACCCCTTGCAACACAGGCAGGCCTAGTGGTGTGTTCTCCTATTGTACACCTTGTCTGTGGGTCCTGTGATCCTCCTCCTCTCAGTAACTGAGCTGCTGCATATCCACTGATGTCAGGATCCCTCTTCTGATAGGTAAAAGCCTATTTCTTCCTCAAATTGCGTCAGCCAAATGCTTTGCAGCCAGGGGTTTTCCCTCAAAATCTCAAATCCTGTTCCAGCTAAACGTAGCCACCAGCCTCTTTCTTAGATGTTGCCTCTTTTTTTTTTAAAGCTTTGGTTGGAGGGAGGAGGGGGGAGAGGTGAAAGTGAGCTCTCCATACTAGGCTATTAAATTTCTGTATTCTGACTAGCCTGTTTGTAGGTGTGGTCTTGGGTCTTTACCAAAGCACAGAAATTTTGCTGATTTGGTGCTTGCTGGGACATAATACATGCTGCTTGGGAAGGACACAGTGCTATGCAAGGAAAAAACAAGGTGAGAAGCTGTGATGCATGACTAGAGTTACCCTAAGGCGATAAGAGCAGTGCTACCAGAGGCAACACTGAAAGTGAGCAGGAGAGCACGGCAGAGCAGGGTCTGGGGATGGGGATGTGGAATTCACTCACCCTGCCAGTCTGTGCCTTGGCAGCATCCTGGGAAACACGGATGCACAGAGTCCCCTGTGTTTCCACACACTGTCAGCAGAGCACTTGCAGTTTTGTTTCCAAATGGCTTCAACTGAAGTCCCTTCATAAGGACAGAAAATGCTCCAAGGGCAGAGACTTCAGCTTTCCTTAGTCATTGCCTTTATGTTCTGCTGGCAAAGGTGCTAATTCTGAAGTGGGAAATAATGGGCCTACCAGGGTAGGAGTGGGAAGAAAACCAAGGAGTAAATTGAGATATGTCCTTATGCCTAAACAAATCTGATGCCTCTCCTCCCCCCCTTTCCCCCTTTCCCTGCCTCCCAGCAATATTCAAGCTCAATTTGCAGCAAGCGTGCATTCTGTACAGCCAGACAATGCCAAGTTTTATCATCCCCTGCCTCCTGCCTGTGAGGCAGCGGTTGGCTGGGTGAATCCTGCAAGATTGCACAGGATGGCAGCGAGCACTGAATTCCACTCTGTAGGTCCCGGTCTGGGAAATGCACCTAAATGCATGCAAATATTGTTTTATCAGCTGAGCTCTTCCAGCACAAAACAGTGTGATTTACACTTCCCGGATCATCGGAATTTATTGCAGGGAGGTGACAGCCTGCTCTGAGCTGCTGTGGTTGCATTTCCCATCAGTGGGGTTTACAAAGGTGGTTACAGAGGCGAGTGAAGTGGGCAAGGTATGAATAGATTCATGAAGGTCTCTAAAGAACAAGAAAAGGTTTTTCCAGCCTGCTGTTACCTGATCTAGCCAATTTGACATGGCCCCTCATCACGGCAGATCTGAGCAATGCTCATCATTTGAAAATAGAAATAGCAACAAACCTCTTCCTTTTCTTCCTGCTCAGTTCACAGGAAAAATATTTTGACTGGTTTGAAGGCTGGGAATTTTAGGGTTTTTTCCATGTCTGTTTAGATAAGTGAATGAATGAGAGTGTGTGTGTGCGTGTGTGTGTGTTTGCATAAGAGAGAGAAGAACAGAAGCTGCTGAAAATTGATTTGAAGAAATTAGTTTTGTATTTGCTTCATTCGAGGCTGAATTCTATTATTAATTTCACAAATTTAACATGAAGCTTTTGCTCTGGCTTCAATGAAACATGTACATTCAACCTGGAAGTCCAAGGCTGTAGCCACTACTTTTAATGAACAAAATAACTTTTTTTAACGTAAAAATCTTGCATTGGAAATTCAAGACAAGCTGTTCAAGTTGTTAGGCCTGTGCCTCACTGGCCTCCAGCTGAAGTGACCGTGGGCTCCAGTTGGATTTGATAGATGGGATCCACCTGCAGCAGGCTGCCCTCATGCCAAACCGTTCTGGATGGTCCATGGTTGGTGAGAACAGAGACTTGGAGACTTTGCATCACGAGGAGCCGTGTGCGCTGGCTGTTGCCATGAAGTCTGGTTGTTCTGAAGACTTAAAGCTGTATATATGGAGCAAGTTAGTACTAAATTGACTGCTGTACCTTTCATTAGATCTATTATCCACCTAGAGGCTATTTTCACTTTGAAGTGGCATTTGCTCCATAATAAGTAATGGCTCAAAATGCTGTTAATTAAAGTTTCATCTGTTTAGAGGATTTTCTTTTTCTTCTCCCCCTCTCCTCTTTTCTTTTCAGAAGCTAGTAATTAGTCCAATAATGTGGAGACATTGTTACTGCAGCTCATTAAATTTGGCAATGCTCACTTGGACCTTTGAGTGCTGGTGATGTCAAGTTGACCTGAAATGCAAGGATTCCATCTGTCAGGAATTACTGATGAATTGGCAATTAAATATAAAAATACATATATATATTTAACTCATTACTTGTGCTGGATTGACAGTCCTGCAAGAGCTATCATTTTAAGTTCATTGACAGACTAATAAAGCTTCCCCTGGGCTCCCTTCCTCGTGTGGAGGGACTGGCGGCAGAGATGAGAGGAGAATCAGATCCTGGAGGGATTTAATTTTTGTTCTGTCTGTAGACTACACTGATGAGAGTGTCAGTCTGGGCTGGGGTGAAGTGAATATCTGGGCTAACAGAGACAACTGATGCCATGTGGATAACCAAACAGCCCTATGATTATGCTGGTTCTCAGCTGTTATTGCCTCTTGTTGAAGTGGTGGCCAAGAAATGGATCTCTCTCTGTTTCCAAGCAGCATCCAGTCATGGACAGGGGAATTTCTGTAAGTGTATTCACTACTGCTTAAGGCTGTATTCTTTTCCAGCAGAAACTGGAGAGAAGTAGCTATCTCTTATGTTTGCTGGGAAGTGGCATCTGGGATGTAGAGGAAGTAAGGAACATAGGTTCTCTCTGTCCTGGATTATGCTACCAGAGTAACCCCGTCATTCAGTGGTGATCACAGGATCACAGAATCATTTACGTTGGAAAAGACCTCTGAGGTCATCAAGACCAAACTTAGATCACCACGTTGCCAACCAGACCACGGCACTAAGTGCCAGTTGTTTCTTGAACACCTCCAGGGATGGTGACTCCACCACCTCCTGGGGCACTCCCTTCCAATGTTTAGCAACCCTGTCCGTGAAAAAATGCCTCCTGATGTCCAGCCTGAACCTCCCCTGGCACAGCATGAGGCCATGTCCTCTTGTCCTGTCACTGGTTGCCTGGGAGAAAAGACTGACCCCCACCCCTCTTTTCAGGCAGCTGTAGAGAGTGATAAGGTCCCCCCTGAGCCTCCTTTTCTCCAGGCTAAACAACCCCAGCTCCCTCAGCTTCTCCTCATCAGACTTGTGCTCCAGACCCCTCACCAGCTCCACTGCCCTTCTCTGGACCTGTTCCAGCACCTCAGTGGCTTTCTTGGAGCGGCCCAAAACTGAGCACAGGATTCAAGGTGTGGCCTCACTGCTGCCGAGTACAGGGGGACAATCACTGCCCTGGTCCTGCTGGCCACACTATTGCTGACACACACCCTTCATGTAGCCTGTTGAGATGTGTCATCCCACTGATGGTTGGGTGAGTTGCTACTGCAGCAGGGGAGGGAGAAACTTTAGTACGTGTTGACTCCCACAGGCATCAGGTGGATTTGGGATCTCAGTGTTAGTCCCCCCACCTGCATCTTCAGCAAGTGCTAGGCCTCAATGCTGTGGGGGCATGTATTGGCCTGAGGGCAAGGCCACCTGATGGCTCAAAATCAAAAGGTTCAGCCTGTACCAATAGCTTACATTCTAGCATCACTCGTAATTTGTTATGGCAAGAGGAGTCTGAGGAAAACAAAAGAAAAAAGACCAAAACTGTGAAGGGAGAATAAAATAACTGAGAGCCCAAGCTCCAAGGCTGTCCAAGCTGCTCCTGAGACAGCTGGGAATACAAAGCCACCAAAGTGTAGGCTCTCTCCAAAGTGTCCTCTCCTCAGATGGTGTCCTCTTGCCACTTCTTTTGCAGACTTAGTAATTTTATCCACAAACCAAATGGGGTCTTCCTGCCCCAAAGAGAGATATCTCTGGATAGGCCATGCCTTAAATACAGAGCTGCAAGGTTTGTCAAAAGCAGTCTTTAAATCTTGTGTCTTCAGGATGGCCGTTTCATCAAAGCCCAGCTGAGTACCTGGCCCTAGATCCACCTTTAGAAACAGAAATTACTGGATCCCTGCATAGGGAGGCACAGCAGAGCAGATGAAATGGCTAAATATTTAATAATAAAGATTGTTCACACATTTCCCGCTTAATGTTACTGGTCTGATGTTTCACATCAGGTTAGCAGGATATTGCAATATTTTGGCTGCTTATCTGAAGTGGAATGAATGGAACTGCCAAAGCTTTTGAAGTTCACTCATGAGATAATATTTTATTAATTTTCTGAGCTGAGGGCACTTTAGCATCTCCTGCGAGTCTTCTGAATATTAAATGCATGAAGCTCTATAGGCAGGACTCTTTCAACATTCACTCATTCAGTGTTTAAAAGCGCCCGCTTCTCATAAATTGAGAGAAGTCTCCTTGGTTTTCCAAGAGTTATCTTCTCTCCAATAAATTAGAAAGTATATCAATTTCCTACTTATGCCCTTTGAATTCAAAGCAGAGGCTACTTAAGTGCAAGAGAAGATGCAGTCTGTGTTTGCACTGTTTGTCTGTCTGCTCCACAGAAAATGCAGTTTAAGTCAGAATGAGCCACCGTACTTCAACTCCAGTTGCGAAAATGATTTATTTCATGAAAGCACCCAGTCTTTTAGTCCTGCTCTGAGCTACTCTGGCCTTCAGCTAGAGTCCAGCCTGCAGAGCAGAGCAGAGGAGGGAGGTGTAAGACCTGGCCGCTGCTGCGCATGGCACCAGCAGGACCAGCCAGCCTGGTCACACCCCAGTTCCAATGCCTGCTAAGCTGAGACTCAGCTCCTCCAGCTCAGACCCTGCAGCAAGACATCTGCCCACCGAGTTCATCACCTTGGGGAGGGAGACTGGTACCTGTGGGACAACTTTGATCTTTGGATGCTTCTGTTCAACATTGCAAAGGGCTCACTTGTATAGTGGAGATGTTGAGCTCTCTTCAGCTGTGGTTTCCTACCCTCAGCCACAGCTGGGTGAAAGCAGGGGAATTCAGGAGAGTGCGTGCCAGCCAGAAAAGCACTTGCTGTGTTAGACTCAGAAAATCCTCTCAAGTGTGCAGGGCTAGGCAGAGCTGCCAGCATGGACTTCTGCATCAAAAAGGACAGACAGTTCCTAGATCTAGTGTCTGGTGCTTTATAAATAGGTTTAGATGACAGGGAAAAGTAAAGAGAGTACCAAAAAAGAAATAAAATGACAGCCTTTGTCCAAAAATATGCTAGCTACATTGTTTCTTTTCCCTAAAAAAGAAAGGAAGAAAAAAAAGGTTGCTTTTTCTGCATTAAGCTTGTCATAACTGGATGATTATAGTAACACCATGAGAAGAGCCAGCCAGGATGTGACACTTTAGTTTTCAAAATAGCTCTTCCTAAAATAAACTCTTTCCTCACAGACTGCTACTGTGATACTTATGGGAAAATGTGAACAGACCACTCGTTCTCCCATCTTTCCTTGGAGATTGAGGAACTTTCCATCAGTTTATGTGCTCTAAAATCCTGTCCCTTGGATGGCGAGGCCAAAACCACAGGAAAATCGGGGGAGTGTAATTTAATATGTTTCACCAATTTGCCTTAAAGGCACTTTGGAAGCCTCCAGGTTTAATTAGATTTACTCTGTGCCCACAGAGGATAAACAGATATATCTGCCATTTCCATCAAGACCGTGCTATTTTCAGGGATTCAGTAACGCGAAGCAAGGCTGAGCACACCCTGTTGCAGTAAGGCAGCACTGTGTCCTTGAGCACTCACATCCTGACACATCAAACCAGGTGGCTTGAGCTCTGGGCATCTCTCCTCTTTTGGTGCCATAGAGGCTGCACTGTCCACCTGCACCAGCCTGTGCAGCCTGTCCTTTCTCCCATGCAGAGCTTTTCCCCTTCTTGGCTCAGCCCCATGGCTTCAGATGTATGAGGCTCATGCTGACTTTCCATGCATTCCATAAGGGGAACATCAGTCAAAGGACTGCTGTGCTGGGCCATGGGCACATGACACCTCACACAGCATGGCGGGTATTGCTGAAACATTCATTTCATTAACTCAAGTTTTTTGTAAATTTGCAGATGCTTCCCCCCATCTTGGCAGTATAGGGGAAGCAGCAATAGCTGAGTTCCCACACACACTGCATGGGAGCTTGGCTTGAGCAAGGAGAAAGATGTGAGTCCCCATGTGGTGGGGACATTCCAGTTCAGATCAGAAAAGCATGCCGTCTGCTCCATTGTTTTCCAGTACTGTGAGCTCTCCGAATGAAACCAACAAAGAGCAGGGTCTGGTCAGATTCTACCAATGTTTACTTATTCTTCAACTAACGAAGTTTAGTGACTTGTATAAATTATTATCCCAGCTACTTCCCTCAAGGTATGTTGAAGGAGCACAAGGATCATTTTCCAATTCTCCCTTGCTGTCTTGGTAGGTGATTTCTTGCTTCGCTACCCATCGCATCCCTGCAAAATGAAAAGTATCACCGCTGCTGGTTTGTCATGTTTCCCTTCTCCTAGCAGGTATTGGACTGGTTCACTGTTAGCTACACACTTAATAGTGAAACTGAGTAAGTGGGCAGGTTGTAAGATGGAGCTTCTTGAAAGGAGAGGTAAAACAAAGCTGCTAATGGAAATACTGAAATAATACAGAGGAGGTTTTAATTTGGATTAGACTAGATTTCTCTTCACTGAAGCAAATACAAGGTTTTTTTTAAATACAGAAATAAATCTGATGGTCCCTGAACTGGGGAAGTTCAGCTTTCAAGGCACTTCCTACAGACTGACTCATCATGAGATATATTGTGAAATCCATGGACTGCATTCGTGCCATGCAGCAGAGCATCCCATACAGGACACTTGCAATTTGGGGTAAATTGATAAGCTTCCATATATGATTAGATGGTATGGCTTTATGTTTTCATGAGTGCTTTGTCTTGTCAGGGTAGGAGAGCAGATTCCTCTGTTCTTTTCCACACCCCAGGAAAACAAGTCTCATTTTCCAGAGGTTTCGTACAGTCTAAATGTCCTGAATATATGTGTATTACAGAAGGAAATGTTCATCTACACACATATTTGTCTTGCTCTTTTTCCCTTCCTGACTCTCTATGGGGCAGCCATGGTTGCAGCATTCAGCTTGGCATTTGGAAATCAGGCTCTGTTGGCGATTTGCTCCCCTACTTCCTATCTGGATATGCCAAAGTCCTCTGGATCCTTGTCTTCTCACAGGATGATGGCACACCCCTCTGCTGTTCTGCATGACAAAGATGGCCTAGAGGTAAAATTCAGGTTGATCCCAGGCTAAGGGAAGTCAGGCATGGCACAGAATCTGTGGCAGGGAGATAGTTAACATCCTCTCCCTCTGTGAGGAGAGGTCGCAGCTGCCTATCCAGCCTGCCAAACTGAAAGGGGATCCAGCCCTTGGGGAAATGTCTCTGGAGTTATTTAATCCCAAAAGGGTTATTAAGAGAGTATGCTCTAAGGAATCTCTCAAGCCCTATCCCTGTTAAAGTAAAATAAAACCAAACCCCAAAACCAACAATCCCTTTCCCATTGATGGCTTGCAGCAAAAGATACCCCTGAACTTTCACTGAAAAATGTGCCCCAGTTGAGACAGTTAGTGCTGCTCCTCTGGAAAACTTCTTCTGCTTTGGCTTCCATAGTGCTATCATTTCCTGCCTCTCCTCCTACCTCTTTAATCTCCTTCAGCACGTCCTTTGGAGGACCTTCTTATCTTCCTCCAACTTGTGTATGGATTTCATTGGGCTGAGTCTTTTATCCCCACTTCTTCCTCTATTGTATCTTATCCCTGGTTAATCTCAGCCATGCTCCCTACTTAGTCTGTTCATCTGTTCTCATTTTGACTTGTGTTTAGACTGTAAACTCGTTGAGATAGGGCCTGTCTTTTTATTTTATACTTTTACAGTACCTCCAGGAACATGAAATTGCAGGCTGGACTAAGTCATCAAACAGAATTAGAACATTAAAAGAAAGCTAGTCTAAAAGGTTTGAGTGGAAATATCTTCCTCATTTTCGGCAGCAGTCCAAGGCACTGCAGCTTTCATTTGTGTAAACACACGAGCATTGCTCTTCTGTGCAGCACAGCGGGATTGAGTAAACGACTGGTTCACCCTCTAGTAAGTCACCTATTGCCTTCCCAACAGCAGGCATCAATTTACTGGTGAGGAGGAAGAAGAGGTCCTGTTCCTCCAGTGAGCAGCAGCAGCACGATTTGGTTTCCCTGGCTGCATGGGAGATCAGCATGGTTATGATGGTGTCCAGCTGCTGCCACGCCCACCATAGTTAGCTGGCATCATGCAAGGAATGTTTTGTAAGTAGCTGTGGCAGCAGGGTTTTTTTGTCCATTTTTGGTTTTGTGCTTTCTTCTTTGGAGGCTCCTAAGCAGAGCTAAATGTTCTGCAAAAGAAGAACAATCTGGATGTCTTGAATAGAACACCTTTTATACGTCAGTGGGCTCTTGTCAGCACTTTTTTCTTGAGTCCATTGAGACCTTCAGTGAATTTCTTATTCATGAGCAGATATCTATCTATTCCTGCCTGCTTTACATGGTCTCATTCACACTGTTTTAATTTTTTGGTTTTTTTTTTAGGTAATTCCATGATTTTCTGTAAACTTTTCTTTATAGAACTATAGAAGCTAAAAAATGCCTCATTTAATTTGAAACAGTCATGGCCGTGTAACCACCCATCTCTGACGGCCACAGTTAACCTCTAGTCAGCTGGTGTTTGACTCTTTGATTCTTGTGGTGTTTCCCAATGATGCAGGAAAGCGCCAGGATCTTCATGGAACCCAGTCATGCCATTCAAGTGTCTTCCTCCTCCCTCACCTGCCAGCAGCCTGGAGAAACAACATGGCACGCATCTGCCTGAGCTCTCCCACATTTTAAATACGACTGACCCTGGATGGCAACCCAACCTTACCATTTCCTCCTCTACGTTCCAGACCTTCAAATATAAGTAGTTTTCTTTGTGATCTTTGCCACTGATGAGGGAATTTGACCCTCTAGGCATCTCTGAAGCTTTTCCCATGGCATATATGAGGAAGTAGCAGATGATTTATTAACATCGAATAAACCATTAATTCGCTCATTCAGGATGATTACCTGTTTCTAATAGTAACTGGGAATTACTCAATCACCTTATATTTTCATGAAGAAAGACAAATGACAAATGGATCAATAGAAGAAAAGTACTTTCAGGGTGAATGACACATGACTGTATTTGTGCAGGAAATATCTAGAGAAAGGCAACAAGCTGAATGGGAAACACTGGACCAGAATCTCATATGGTATGGAGTTGTGGCTCTATTCTTTGCACGCTCTTAGCAAATTTGGCTTGATGCCTCTTGATGTTGCACTTCAGGGCCATTGCTCTTACTTACCTGTGGGAGTAAAATAGTTTCCATACTAATGATAACAGTAGCCTCCAGTCATTAAAACTCTGAAATAGCTTGTATGGGTAATTTTTATAAGGCTTATGTCCACGAGGACTGGAAGCATGCCACCTATTCTTTGAAGTGCAACCTTGGAATTTGGGCAAGGCTCTTCTTCCTTTTCTTTGTCTTTCTGAATCTCAGTTTCCCCTTTTGTAAAAAAATGAGAATAATTTTGCAGCAAAACAAGAGTTATACAACTAGCCAGAGTATGGGCTGATTTGGAAATAACAGGTCTTTTTTGTAGGGGAATGTACGGAGACTTATGTATGGACTACTGAAAATTAGGAAATGGAGCTCCACTTTGCCCTTTACTTCCTGTTTTATTCTGTGCAAATTTTTCCTCACTCTGTTAAAGTAGTGACTTTATTTTTAGTGAGTAGTGACTTTATTTTTACTGACCTGAGCCATGTTGCTTTTGCAGAAGTATTGACGCCTGTCTGTGAAATGTCATGAAGAGTTCTGACAGTTCATGGTACTGTGACATAAAGGACTCTGAAGCACAGGTAGTTTTTTCACTGGTCCTCCCAGTCAAAGGGAAAGGGTTTGAAAGGGCCAGTTGAATCTGGTGAATCAACAAATGCTTACAGGAATGGTGCCAGGGGTTTGCCACTTAGACCAGGGGACTATCTCAGGGCTGATGGCGTCCATCTGTCAGGGAAGGGGTGGGGCAACTTTGGCCACAGGCTTGCCAAGCTAGTGAGGAGGGCTTTAAATTTCCTGGGGCAGGGGAACCTCACTCCATCCCATCTCTACTACTTTGATGCCAGTGCCAGCAGTAGATGCACAGAGCCTGGGAGGGATCACAGGTCAGCAGAAGAGCACCTGAAGATCAGCACAAAGGAATTTCAGAGAAATTGCCAAAGCAGCCAGAGACTGGGTTAGGAAAGCTAAAGTCTTGTAGAATTCAATCTGGCCGGGGATTCTTTTTTAAGCTTTGCATGTGTTGCAATCCCTTCTCAAGATACCCACCTTTATGCCTTTGGTATTTAAATTTGAAAGATGGCATTAGACATCTCATGTCTTCAGCAGCAGATCAAGCTCCGAGCTGGGCATGTCTTGTTCTGTTTGGAAGTAACAATAACATTAGCCATTGCTAGAATGACTAGTTTGTTCTGTAATAACTGAATCGAGCCTCTGTGAGAGCTCAATTTAAACTGATATATGCCCCATTTAAATCAGTTAGCAGATATTTGTGGTAAAATTTAAGTGTTAAACTGATTTTGGTAAAATCTAAGCTTCTCTAACATACACCAACTATGCTTTCAATTTCCCTCTCTTGGGGTAGCGTGATTTAAAGCCGATTTTGCTTAACTGAGGAAAGAGAACTAATACAATAAGCTTCTTAAGATTTCTGTAAATCACCAACATTCATTGGGACATCTCAAAAATTAAAACTATTTCAGTGCACTGTCCTTCATTGCCGTTATCATAATTGCATTTGTGTTTTAATGGGATGCATTTTGAAATGTTGTGGCTGTGCAGTGTCAGGAGAAAGCACCCCTCTTTCTGTGAGATGCCCCTCTAACCTGCACACTGCCCCACGCACTGCAGCCTGGAGCTGATGTGCCCAGCGTTGCTGACTGCCAAAAGCCCTTTTGCTGGGAATGAAACCATGCCGTAAATCACACTCACATGTTGGCAGGGAATGTATTTTCACACCAATGATTACAGTTGTGCCTTTAGTTGAGGAGGTTGTTTTGGGGCAGTAAATTGTGCTGTGTGTTATCTCTGCTGCCCTCCCTTTCTGGCTTTTTCTTGATGGGTAGGAAATGGCTGTTCTGAACAGCAGAGCCCTGACAGCCTCCCAGGCTTTGCAATCTTTTGTTCCCATTTTTGTGAGAGAAGTATCTGAAAGGGGGATTGAGAGGAGCTGGCTCTTTGTATTGGAAGAACATAAATTACTACATCCCAGGTTGTCATCAGAGCTCTGCATCTCACAGATGAAGCTCAAGCAGTGGCCTTTAAACAGTACATTAAGTGGCACAATGTGAGAACTACCAGCCTCCTGACCTGGTGGTGCATAAATCTTCCCACTGCTCCCATCCCTTTTGCATTTGTCATCTCCTCCAGCACCATGCCCAGCCTGATGTGAGCAGGGGTATAAACACCTCCTGGTACTGCACTTGGTACACATGGGGCTCTTTACCCTGGATGGCCCCCAAGGCAGGGATGTTGGAAATAGATTAATTTTAAGGTCCCTTTCAGTGATCCTGTGAAAGCCTTTGTGAAGGCTGGCCTTCACATCTGAAATGTCACGCTGGGTGCTGGTGCAAAGTAATTCTCACATAAATGGCCATTCTTTATGTGAGGGGCAGGTTTTATCAATAGAGTGAGCTGGACTCATGGTCAGTACAGGATAAACAGATGGGTTGGTGTATGGTTAATCAATTACTATAGAGGACAGGAGGTCAATGGGCTTCTCTCAATTTCTGTAACACCTGTGTGCATATGAGCATTTATAATATCTAATATTCATGTCTATAGGAAGCCTGGAGTATCTGTTGGTCATTTATTAATTCTGTATAAACATTCCCTTAAGGCATTAAGTTGTGAGTTTGTAGATGATGGTCAGAATTACTCAAAAGATTCTTTTTTTTTCCTCTATCAGGGAATGAAAAATCAATTAAGTCTGGATTTCAGTTACAAATAAAACATATCAGAATGAAAAGCTTGCAATGTGGTCCAGACATTCCTTACAGACCTTGTCAGACTGGACCATTCTGGTGTCCCATTTAACTAAAATATCACTGAAATTCTCATTTTTCATGCTCTGTGACAAAGCATAATCTTTCATGAAGCAGATATCCAAACCAAAAAAAGCATGTTTTGATGTTACTGGAAAACAAGGTTTTCATTGATCCAAACTGAGCTTTGCAGTTTTTTGAATTTTCATTTTGCAGAAGATTAAAAAAATGATCTTAGTTTTCTTCCTCATTTTGCTTAGCAGCACAATTAAGTGGAAAAAAATGGAATTCCCTGAGCAGCTAGCAAGTCTAGTGCTTCTGCATGCTTCTCTGAAAAATAAATTGGATTACTTTGTTTAAAAACTGCTTTTAGCAACCTCTGTTAGAGCCCTAAAATGCACAGGAGGGCATGATCCTTCTTCCTTTGAAGTCCCTGGCACAGTATCCATTGACTTCACAGGGTGTGGGATTGACTGAATAATTGTGTTGCAGTATGAATGTCTACCCTGACACTGCACAAAGTCACGCTGAAAGCCACTTGATGTCATTCTAATCCTGTCTCCTCACAGTGGTATTCTGGAGAATAGGTTTGGGGCTTTTTTCCCCCCTCCGTATTTATTATTTGCAGAAGGAACTAGTTAACAAATAGAAAGGACAAAGCTGAACGAGCGTGTCATTAATCTCCAAAGTAACTTGTTCTGCTGCTGAAGTGATCAACTGCTCCGTGCAGCAAGTGCTAACAAGGCGTTTTTAGCCGGTGGGGCTTTAATGTGCTAAGGACAAGCGCTGTAGCTGGAGGTATCACCCAGGCATGTGCCCGAGTCGTGGAACGCCAGCCCTGTGAGGGCGGCAGAAGGCTCCTGGTCGCAGGGGTTTGATCCGAAGCAGCCTCCCCAGCAATCACAAGCACAAACACCTGCCGGGGTGGGGGAAGAAGGGGCTGCGATAACGGGTAACAAGCACTGGGATCTCCGACACGGTATTCCAAACCCGGCGCTCACCCAACAGCTCGTCCCCGCCGGAGGAAGCACCGAGGCGCGGATGGTGCCCCGGCACGGCTGTGTCTGTGCGCTGGAAGTCTGCTGCTGCTGCTGCTGCTGCTGAGAGCACGGCTGGCTGTGACCAAGGTAGACGGCCAGGACAGATGAGGCCCTTACAGATTGTCCCCTGGGAATAATTACAGCTAAACTGCGACACTTAGCCAGAGCCTTTTGTGCTCGTGGCGCCCTCAGGAAGGTCTGGGAAGCAAGCTGCCTGGAATGCAGGGGTGATGTGCTCCGCCTCAGCTTGGCAAGCAGACGAGAGGGGTGAAATCCCACGTCTCCTCCACCAAGCACCCCTCGGGAGGGCAACGCTGGCACAGTCATCATTGTGAGTGCTGCCCTGAGGGTGTAAATAGGGGAAGGTACCCAGGCATTACCCAGGCAACCTCTGAAGGCGCCAGCTTGCCCTAGGAATGCTGGCTCTGCCATTAGCACGAAGGCATTTTGCCCTTCACTGGACCACTCAAACGTACCAGGTAACGAGGTTTGGAAAGATAACACTGCTGCAGTAGGAAACACGGGAATCGTTTCATACTGACCCGAGAAAATGGGTTCTTTGTTTGTACCTTGGCCAGGAGCAGAAAAGCCCTGCACAAGCCTTTTTAACACACACATGCTGGCAAACCTGCTGCAGTCTGGGAGAGGACTGTAAAACAGAGGGAGAAGCTTCCAATGTCAGATATCATGGATATCACAGAGACAGAAGGACTGGAGACTGATTTAAGGCCAAATGGCAGCATAGCCTGTGAGGAACACAAAGACAAAAGTGGCTGTAAAGCTTTCCTGATTTCCCGTGTGAAGACATGTCCTGCTTCTACAGCCCATCTGAACAGCTCAGAAATGCAGGTCTCTGCACAAGGGGGGCAGCCAACAGCCCCTCTGCCTCCGCCATGGGCACAAGGCAACTCTCATGCAAGGACTGTGCCGTAGAACCCATGGCTCATCCACGCATGAATGGTGCTGGTACAGCTTGCAGCTTGCTCTTTCCAAGCTGTTTACAGCTCCTGTCTCCTCCAGCAAGTATCTACGGATGGTGAGGGAGACTTTTACTGACCTTCTGGATGCTTTTCCACAAGACTCTAAGTCTCCCTACCTTTCTAAGCTTCTCTGTCACCAAGTAAACTATTTCCTTCTGTCTTATATACCTAAAGCCGAAAAATGCCAAACCAGCAAAAAACAGGTTAGTGGCAATGGAATGAAATCAAGTGTCACTCTGGCACTGTTTTAATGTCCAGCTATCTCACAACACAGAAGATGTCCAGCCAAGCCTTGGGTTTTATTTCTTTGACAGCTAATTTGATTGGGCTAGGGCAGGGTTATCAGATGCTCAAAAGGGCCTGTTTGACCATCTAAACTGTCAAGTTTCATGAAGTCAGATGTGAAAAGAAGTACTGAGCCTGTAGTTTGCTGATGTATGTTAAGCAGGACTTTCTTTTGCTCTAAAACACAACAGAAGGTTGTAGCACATCACATTTCACTTTAAGCTGGCTGAGAGTAAGCTTTGAAAACCCAAAACCCCTGATATGCTCCTGTTAATCATTGGTAGAGTCTTTGATCTCTTCTCAGTTCTGTGTAGCTGATCGACTCATCCCCACGTTTTTTTACCAGCTTTCCATTTGCACCTTTTTTTCTCAATGTATCTGTTCTCCATCACAGTTTGAGCAAGCAAAGGAAGCCATAATAGCAAGGGTATTTTTATAGTATTTCTGATCAAACGGTATACACATCTTTGTGCAAAATTTCTAGTACCATTCCACAGGACAAAAAGGATTTGGGATAATATTTGAGCTGCCCGAACTCCCCTTCCATGCAGTTATTTCCAGCTCCTCTGTGACTTCAGATAACATTTGCAGGAGAAGCCTCTTACAGCTACTCAATATGGGATTCCTCAAACACACCCCTCTGAAGGTTGGCAGAAAAGCACCGTGGCTCCAGGGATGAAAGGAGTGTGAGGGAACATGCTTCAGGCACAAATTCATCCCTCTCTTTTTCACCACAAAGCTTTCAGCCAAGCCTGCTTGGATTGCTCTGTGGACCCTCAGTTCTTCATGCAATAAGCTGGGGCTCCAGGAACAGGCATCTCTAAGAGGGATGCCTGAGGATGATGTGACTCTGCCACCCTGCCAGATTTGGTGGGGCTGGAAAAGTTTGCTGCTGTGCTCAGTCTCTAAGGGCAGTGGCAAGGGCATCAGTTCCTATGAAACCCAGCTGGTGAAAACATGCAAAAATGCATCACATCTTGGTTTTACTGGTGATTTTGGTGATGGTCTCAAGTGTCCACCCTAGGTCCAGTTTCTCTGATTTTTTTTCAGAGAACCCAGAAATAGCTTTTGAGTGCTGAATGGAGGCTACCTGGCTGGTCACCATGCCATCACGCTTACCCCATCTTCTCATTACATTGGCATTGCAGACTGTCCCACATACTCTGCTGGTCCCTTGGGTGTGGTACTCCAGATAAATTATCCCACCCCATTCCACCCACTTGACTGTGTACGTGCATTAATAGCCCTTTGGCCCTGTACTCTTCTCTCACACAGGCTTTCCACAAGCTTCTCTGTTTGATGAAACACTTTTCAGTGCAGAGAATGGCAAATTAGTAAAAAAGTTGGTAAAAAAATTTTAAACACTCCCTCCTAGGCCATGTTTCTTGCTCACTTCTGGTACCATGGCACAAAGATGGATAATGAGTGAAGTAGGTCTGTTTGGCTTCTTCTGCTGCCTCAGGAATTAGCTGTTTTGCTGTTCCATTTATATGCCAAAATGGAATACAAATTAGTGGTTCAGGTTCATGTCCATTTGTGTGGAGGGCAGTCAAAACACTAAACAAACCTCAGCACGGAAAGACCATCACAGAGACTGAGTAGTCAGAGGCTTTAAATACTCTAAATTCGGCTCAAATTCTCTGTGCCGGCAGTTGAAGTGAAAAAGGGCTGTTAGAGGCACTCTTACATTCCCTGATAAAGCAAATGTTTACCAGACACAGGAACCAGTCTTCCTCTTGTCCTCTTTAGATTAAATTGCCTGATAGAGCAAAAGACAGAGTTAACTCTCTGTGCTATGACCAGGACAGAAAGCTCTTGACAAAATTAAATTACTCAATTCACTGCAGAGAAAACCGCTTGATCATTTCACGTGTACAGGAGGCACAAATCTCAAATTGCATGTTTGGCAACATATGAGGGCTATATACATATATAGTCAGTTGATGTTGTTATTTTCATTAAATGAGGTCTCTTCTTTTCTCTATTTTCGATGCTGTTCTCCAGGGAGATTAATTTGTATGAAAGTAGAGCGCTAATTGCACAAAACAAGCTGGGGTACTGCAGGAGCATAATTAAATTTAAAAAAAAAAAGTGGTGTTAATACAATTGTGGTGCTAATTAAATAAAATTGGTGACAAGTGTCTAAGGCAGACCAAGTGTAAGGAGAAAAACTGACAAAATGATCAATTTAAAAATTCTCGCAGATATTATAGTTCACTGGTAACTGAGCCGAATTAAAAGTAATTGTACATAAAGTGCTGCGCGAGCGCCTGATCTTGCTCTCAGCAAAGTGGGACTTTTGCCAATTCAGACTCCAGTGTTCCATAAATTGCTGATAGGAAAGTGATAGGCTTATTTTATTTCTGCATGTGTTTAAGTGAGGACTAATTCAGGGCCGGTCAAACAGACTCGGGCGACAGCTCCCTCAGCAACATTTGCAGTTGTGCCTGCAGTAAACTGACCATTCCCTGCTTCGATAGGAATTGCTGGTGGTCCATGTGCTGGGGGAACCTGGAAAAAGCATGAAGTGGGCTGTGCCAGTGGCACACTATGGCTTTGACCTCACCAGCTGCCAGCTTTCTAGACTTTCACAGTCCAAGGGCACATCATTAGACTCCCTCCTCCACTATCCCTTAATCAGCATCCCGGCTCAACTCCCTTTTTCTTTGGCATTTATTAGTGGCTCAGAGGAATTGCATGACGCCTACTGCGGCCCCTGCTTCCTCTCCAAGCTTGGCTGTCCCCAGCATTTTCCTGTGCAGTCCCTTCTGATCTGGTTCCCACCTTCTCCAGAAGGTCACTCCCACTACCCAGCTTCCCAAGGGACACTTTGCCAGTTGCACCTGCAACCCTAGAACCCTGTTTTCCAGCCTTGGTGCCCATGGGGAGCCCTGGCAAGAGCCCTGATGGCCTTCCACCGTCCTGGGGGCACTGGAAAGCTGCTTCTCATGTACTCTGATTTTCCTCACAATTTGTGTTGATGGAGGAAACCTCCCACTCCTCCTTCCACCCACAAACCAACAACTCCAAGCCATTTCTAGCCTGTGTGGTCCTGAAACAAATAAAAAAGTCCTTTCAGATGCGAAACAAGGCAGCCTTGTCTGCCTGAGTCAGCAGCCTAAAACAATAGCTGTGAGCACTCACCTAAAAGCAATTTCTACCCTCTCTGGGGTCACTTTATAATACAGTAGGCCCCCGGCTGTGGTTTTAAAAATGCATTGGCTTGTTTTGGGAACTGACTCCAACAACTTCACTGAGCTTGCAGGAAATTAGTTGTGATCCTTTATACAATGAGAATTTTGCCTTTGACTTTGCTGGGAGCAAGATCAGGACCTTAATGCCTACAGAAGAATTGCCAACTCTCGCTTGCTGGAGCAGAGGGAGCTTGGGAGATAAGTGATTTCTCCGTGCAGGTGTCTCAGCTGAGAAAAAAAGTAGAAAGGAAAAAAGTTCTCTTTTGGCTCGTATTTTATGACCGGGATTGCTGGTCACTGCCCTATGATATTGCTGCCCAGAATGAAAAGCTGAACACACAAATCGCTGTCCTGATTTTTATTGTTCTTACGTTTTATTGATGATAAGCCTCAGGGAGAGCTCTCAATCTGGGATGTGATGCTTCTGCCCTTTCTTGAGGGGTTTTGCTTTGAGCAGGGTCTTTGAGGCTCTACCATCCATTGCAGCTGCTTATTTTGCTGGTGACTAATCCTGCCCTGCTATCTGTTCTCCATGTGAGCACTGCTGGGCTGCAGGGGGGATGTCATTCATTAAAAACATGTTTTTCATCCCAATTTTGGTTTCAGAATAAACAAGAATAAAATTGCTGAGTTTCAGCCTGTTTCTGAGTTTCAGCCTGATGCTTTCTATTCACTTTCCTGAGTCTGAATTCATCATCCTTCCTGTCTTCATTAGTGTGACTCTGGCTTTGTCTCTGTGCTCTCCACATAATAGCCAGCCCTTTTCCTCACCTTCGTCTGGAAATCAGAGCTCGATGCTGTGTGTTAATTACTGCTGGACTCTGCTTAGCTCAGTCCTCGGCATTTGGAAAGGCAAAACATGACTGAAGGAACAAAACCTGAAAGAACCCAGAAAAATGGAATTGGCACAAAGTTTTCATCTTCCTAGGAGTGCTTGTCTCAATGGTTGTATCAACCACAAGTGTGTTCCTCCTTCACAGGAACAGTGTTGGCTTTGTCTGGCTTAATTTACAGTAAGATTAAAGCCTTTTCTTTGCTGTTTTCTTCCCTTAGGGTGTGTTGTGCCCATTAATTGCCCCAAGGTAGAACATACCACTAAGACTGGACTGAGAGTTAATAACCAGCCTCAAGTCAGCGTCAGGGACAGATGCTCTCTAAACATTACTTTGGGGCTTGCCCCTGTCGCATGGGAACACAGAGCATATACCCAGGCTCAGCTTGTCCACATCACACGTAGGCAAATCCAGCCCAGAAACAGCCTCTGTAGCTGGAGTGATCTGTCTAAGTCAGAAGCAATATCCACAGATATCCTTTTCCACTGTCACCCTGCAGAGCAACCATAAACACGTGGGATGCAGCCTGTGCCTTTAGGCTACGGGTGCAAGTTTACCAGAGGGAGAAGCTTTCCACCCTGCTGGCCCTGGTCTGCACCTGATGCCCAGTGTGACCCTTGCCCCTGCCATGTGTGGTAGAAATGCAACTTCCGTGTACCTGCCCAAGTTTTGGGCTTGAAAAGGAGGGATTTTGGTAGCACTGGTGCCCCAGGAGGTGCTTTGCAGCTCAGTTCAATTAGGGAGCAAGGGGGTGTCATGAGGTGATGGGTGCTGGTGGAAGAAGTGGGTGACCAGGACTGGGGGCTGACGTGGCTGGTGAAGCCTTGCTAGCAGATGGGGGGTGTCACGTGAGGATGTGTTGGTCCCGCATTGATTCTGCTGATTCCTAAGGCAAGCTCTGGGTCCAGGCAGTGTCCTGGGTGCTATGGGCTACTTATGTAGAGAGAAAACTTCCAGCCATCTTGCTCAGATCCTTGACCACTACATTTCTGAGAATTCAAGGCAAGAACAAATGTAAGTGAAGTCTATGTGTACAGCAGGAACTTTGTAAATTCACACTAACAGCTGAGGATGCCTTATAACCTTTCTGACACTGTGGGTTATTGCATAAATGGGAAAAAAACCAGTGATGACACATCATAATATTGACTTTTATTCCCCTTATTTCACCAGCTCCAGTTTGGTGTACTCACAACTGAAAGAGCAACACAATCTAGTGTATTTACATGTTACATTTCTGAACAAACCAATATTTATGCACAGTGTGTGAATAGAGGTACTAAATATATGCATGGTCTGATGTAGGCAGACTAGATAAATGTCCTTCGTTGTAATATATATATGATTGTAATATATTTATATGGGAAAAATTAATGAAAGTATAGCTAAGTGGGACAGTACTAAAGGATGACCATTTTTAGAAAATTTTGGGTAAAGATGAACAGCTCCTAGTAGAGCAAAATGTCTGCTATAGCTGTGGTATTTATGGTTATATTTTGACTGCTGAAATCAAACAGTAGCAAGCATTGAGTGCTTTTTAGTTCCAGGGCAATAAAGTAAGAAAATTTTATTAATTCAGAAGTTCTCTCCCTGAAGTGAAATCCTAGCCACTTCCTTAATACAGAGACTTGATCAAGACTTAGAGGCATTTTGCCATTTTGAGAGTAATATGAAAGTTTCTGTCTGGTAGATGAGGAAAAAAGGGGAGACAAAAACTTTAGAAAACTTCCATAACCCCTCAATTCTCTATATTCAGTTTATTTTCCAAAGGTGAAGTCTTGTCCCAGAGCTGAAACACTAGATAGACATCTGAGTAAGTGACATGGCAAAGCTAAAGTGATGTGAGTCTGAAGCTTACTTCACTTGAATCTCTAGTGAAAAAACACATTACCTCTCACTATTACCAGAGTAAGGCTCCTTTGGAGTCTTCCAGGTTTGCTAGGGAAGGAACTGTACAAAAAAATGGCCAGCATAATTATAAGAAAGCACTAGCAAGAATTTGCTGCTCAAAGCCCTCTGTTCAATATTTTGACATAGCAGCTCTAATTTAATCTTTTTTTCTAAATATACAGTTATCTAAACAGGGTGATAAATCAAGCTGCCAGCAGTTCAGCAGATGTTAGCTAATCATTTTCTGGGGATTCTTTACCATTTAAACAAATACTTCCCTGAGACCAATCACTGATGCATTGCTTTCATCACTCCAGCGACTCAAGTTGCTAGATGCAGGTTAGGATGGCAGGAGCTTTTCCATCAATATGCCTTAGGCCTGGTCGAGGCAGATCATCTAGACTGACAAAAGGAGAAAATTTATGGTGTCCTTTCCAATTAAATCCTCAGTGTCTCTGCTAAGATGGCCTGGGTTGCCAGTGGTATTTTTAACAGTGCCAACAGCTGCTACCTAAAAAACCTAACAACCAACTCATGGCCATGAAAGAAGTGCTGTGTAGTGACTGTGCTTGATAAGGTCCAGGTTCAGAACAATAACCTTACCAGTGAAAGGCTCTCCAGGCTATTTCCATCACCCCCATATATCTCTTTCCTGACTCATCTTGTGCTGTCCTTGCTCCTGCTCCCCCACCAGGGAGGATATAGGATTTTTCAGCACAAGTTGACTGATAAATGAAATTCACTACCTCTGTGTCTTTTCCCTTGGGGGCAGGAGGGGAAGCAGGAGCCTTTGCTGGTGATGCTGAGGCCATCCAGCCTGCGATTTGCTTTCATCCACAACATAGAAATGCACATGTGTACCAAACACTGCCAGATCTCTTCAGTCCAGGCTGCGGTGAGAGTGTGACCCAGGAGGGTCCTTTTTGCCTTGTGGGCTGGTCTGTGTGTGCTGGCAGTGTAGGGAGTATTTCCTGTCAGTTGGTGTGATGTCATGGTCAGTCTGCAGTGTGGGAACACGCCATTTCCTGACTTTCAGGGTTATTACAAATGGATAGTTGGAAGAAGATCCTGTTCAAAAGTGCGACAGGCAAGTAAATAAGTAGCCAAACTTAATAAATAAATAAATAAATAGATAAATTTATATAAAAGCACTGGCACTGGGCCTGCTACCAGGTCAGAAAACTGCTCTATACGTCTCTAACAGCCTGCATGTGCCACACGGGCTCTTTCCAAATGCTGCAGTGTTAAATGTGCTCAGCAGAGACTCAAAAGAAAGCTGTCTGGCAGGTATATTGTCCATGGTCCTTTCCATCCCTGGCCTCTCTGCTCGGCCTGCCAGCCCCAGAGTCAACAGGGGAGGGACCATGCCAATAGCCCAGGGCTGCATCCTAAATTTGACTGACTCTGCTTCATAAAAGACCCCAATGGCTGATGCAAATCCTGAAGCCCCTAAATGTGCCTAACCCTGCTGGGCAGACAGATGCCCTGTGAGAGGTGGTAGTTTGAAGCAAAAGGAGGTTGCCTGCATCACACACGTGTGTGCATGCAGAGTTGTGTCATTCCCTTGCTTTTCTCACTTGGATGAAACTTTATTTCAAAGTTTGGGCCAGGGCCTAAATTTGGTGATCTAATGTCTTGAGTCTCTCTTTTGTCTTCACAGGACATGAGCTGCCTCAAAAGAGCTTTGATAAATTGCCCCAGCCAGTCATTAGTGTTACACATCCACATTATCCTCCTGCCAGCAGGCAGTGGGCTCCAGGAGCCGCATCCCTGGCTGCCCTGGGGGAGATGGCGGCACAGTGCAGCAGGAGCACGTGTGCAGGGGCACGCTCTACCCTGTCTCGTGCTGGCAGGACTGAGCCCCTGGCAGCACTACAAAGTTCCCATGCTTCCCAGGGCCCTCAGGGGATAAGACACCTGTCTGGAACAAGAAGGGACTGGAAAAATGCTGGCCCCAGTCCCTCCTTCCTCACTGAGAGTGGCAGTCCACCTAGCTCAGCGTCCGGTCTCTGCACGGCTCGCACGGATGCAGCTGGAGGACTTGGCCAGCAGATCACGTCACTTGTGCACAGCTTTAGTGCAGTGGCCAGCAATTTGTGACTCAAGGACTGCCTGGCCAAGGACCATGATTGTAAGTCTTAGCCTGCCATGCACGTCTTGGCTGTGGATTTCCCTGGTTGCCTCTTGAACCCATACCAAGCCCTGGTGCTCACAGCATCCTCTGACAAAGAGTTTCCCTGCTCCAGCATTAATGGATGATCTGCATTTCCCATATTGTCCAAAGTGCATTAGTGCTACATCCATCTTCTGGAGAAGGACCCACACATCCAAAATGATGCTACAGAGGAGACAAAGGAGGCAACCTGGCTCCCAAGCCTGTCCCTCCTCAGCCGATGCCAAACAAAACAGCTTGGTACTGTGCACCTGCAGGAGAACCTACCGATAGATTCTGGATACAGAAGAGTTACATAACAGAAAAGCAGAAAGTGGGACAGCCCATGGGCTGCATTTCTGTTCAGAAGATGTGACAGCATCTCAGACAGGGGAGCTCTAGGAGGTGTCTGGTTATGTCAAGAGTGACTTGGCTTACTTTATGCCATGTGTCATGGAGTCTGCTTCCCCAAAAGATGAAGAGAAAGGAAAACAAGGAAAGAATGATGAGAATATTAATTGCAAGAATCCACTCTGAGTTGATGAGTGGTCCTTTGATGTTGGCATGCCCTTTGCTACTTCCAAACCATGCTGCAGCCAGTGACACATGTCGCATTCCAATGAAAGAAGGAGTCCTTTTCACAGAGGGGCTTGCTCTGCCACTTGAGACTGCTTTGTTTTCTCTTCCCTTGCTTGCCACAAGCCTACCAGTGCTTGCTGCTCGTGCTGGGCGACAGACAGCCCTGACGGCACCAGTTTCTGCGGCAGCAGGACATGCTGAGCACGGCGTTCTGGTGCATGGAGTTTCGTGAGACAGCAGGCAAGGACGGCATGGGATCTGCCGAGCAGAGATACCGCATTTTGGAAGCCAGGACCCTGTCTTACAATGAGGACCAGAGAAAGCAAACTGAGGCAAGGCATGCTATGGCCACAGGGGCTGTTTTTTGTGGGGACAAGGAGAGGGGACTTGAACTCAGGATACTTACATGCCTTCCATTATGTTATTCCTGGGCCAGCTGTGCCACCAACTCACTGCATGTCCTTGGCTGAGCTGCCCAACCCCTCATGCCCCACTCTCCTTGCCCATATTGGTCTGTCCTCTGGCAGGAGCTGTGCTTGCAGGCATGGACTTAACCAGCTCTGAGGCCTCCATTCATCCCTGTCTCTTTCTCTCCTGCTGCGGTGCTGACAACTCATATATTCCCAGCATTTCTCTGTGGTTTCTCTCCAGCTTTGGGAGATCATGTGCCAAGTACTGCTGATCAGCCTGCTGACCAGCTACATCTGGTGCATCCAAAGCCAGCCAGAGCCTTTGGAGCATATGCTCCTCTGTGACGGCTTCCTGTCGCTTGTTGCAGCACACAGGTCGGGCTGGCACAGGGCAGAGCCTTGCTCCATGCTCACATCCTGCTCCATGCTTGCATCCCATGCCCAGTGAACAAACTGACCCTGATGGGGGGATCAGCCCTTAAATGGAGGGGTTTACACTGCTCTCTGTCCACTCCTGGCACAGCAAAGACTCCCTAAAATGGGAGGGTATATGTAGAGCCTCCTTTGCAGACTTCTGGTTTGTCCTGAATGCAGTGTGGCAAGTTGGGAAATTGATCTGGGGAGGTTCATACCGAACTGGGTATATCCATGTCAGATTACAAAGCCAGGGTTAAGCATAGGCCTTCATTGTTCTGTTTGCTTTTTGACTCTGTGCTGATGTAAACTCTGCAGCAAACAGCCAGAGAAGTTCCCGCACCTGTCCCAAAGCCCACAGTGCTGGTCATGACGTTTTGATGATCATACACTGGGCAGAGGATGCTGGGGCAAAGGGATGGCCTCCTGACCTGTTTTCCTAGACTGAGCTGCTGGTAATTAAGCAACAGATGATGTACCTGGGACTTTGATCACCCACTTATGATGTGGGTCAGCTAGAACAGAGGCTGTAATGTCTTTAAAAAGGCTCCTTAAGAGTTGTTTCAGCAAAGGGAGTGTAGTGATTGCAGAGGTGTGTGTGGTGCTGACAGATTTAACAGATGAATTGGGCCTGTGTGGTGGAAAAAAGGTCTTCAATGCCTCAGAACCATCTCAGTGTCATGAAGGCAATGGCATCATGTAAACAGGTACTGGTGTATTGTTGCTGTTTAGGTAGGTGTATTTCTTGATCTGCTGAATGCCAAGATTGTTAATTGCTTGTTTTCCCATATTTGTGAGACCAGCTGTAGCCCCTCCTGTGTGTACAATTCAAAACCTGGGGGTAAAAACCTTTTTAAGTAACTGGAGGGTTGGTTCTTGTCCTGGGAGCCCAGGACAGCTGGGCAGGCCCCTTTCCATGATAGGGTCTGCAGACAGAGAGCAGTGTGTTCCACAGGGTCCCAGGAATGACACTGTGCTGGAGGCTGTCCAGAGAAGCAAGAGACACATGGACATGCTGAATGCAGCAGCCCTACCAGGGCTCTGGAACATGTAAATCACTTCAGCGGCAGTAATGTCACCCCTGCTCACATGCATGCTGTTCTTTACATCACCACAATATATATAGGTACTTGGCATGCTTCTGAAGGAATATTTATTTTTTTATGTGTTGACTCTCTGGAGAGTTGTACCTTGAGCTGAGCAGAGGAAAAATTGAGGAAATAACATATCCCTCCTCACACCTCAGAGTCCTGCACTCCTTAGCCCAACAACCCACACATTTACCAGACTTAGTTGCTAGTAAGCGAAGAGGGCAGAGCAGCTGCAGTAATTAATTGGTAACTTCCAGAGCTGGGTTATTACCTGCAAAGCCTTAGAGCAGTCACACACAGCTCTCTGAGCACAAGCAGACCAGTGTTATCTGTTGCAAAGAGAAAAGCTGGCACAGATGCCTGGCCTGTTTCCCTGCAGCTCTTGATGATGAAGAGAAGGGAAATATCCTGATGCAACAGCTCTCACTGCTGCCCTGGGGTCCTGTGGGGACTTGGAGACTTCTGGCATGGGGGTAGTGGGATGCAGCTGCCCTGGAGTGAGCTGAGCTGGAGCTGCTGAAGCCCTGCATTGCTATGGAGGACTATAGTCAACTGTGTCCTCTTCAAGTTCTTGTTGTTGATTTTAGCTGCTGGTACTGCAAAAGTGGTATCAGTCTAGTTTAGAGGGTCATGTTCCATAGCCAACTATGAGAGTAATGCATTACAAGTGCATGCGGAGCACTGATTTAAAAATGAACAAACAAAACCCCTGTCAATAAGGGTTATTTGGTCTAAGTGTTCTTAATTGTTAAGACTTGTGATTGATTTTACAGAACTGGGGTGACATCTGGAGATGATTCCCTTTCCTCTCCTATGTAACACAGGAGTGTGCCAGCTTCATTTGATGTGGATGTACCAGCTATTCACGTGTCAGAAATACTGAGAAAGCCTGGGAAGAAAGAGAGTAAGTCATGTACATGATAAGCTTGCCTGGAAATCATAACGTGTTTCTTTAAATATGGCAAATAAAGGGATTTATCCTCACTGTTAATATCTTAAGAGTACCCAGAGAAATATCTGACAGTCTACAGGACCCTTATCAGTTAGTGAGGCCTAGGAGCTTAAACCCCTTAAGATCTTTTGATGGCTTCTCATGTTTTTCTCATAAACTGCTACTGCAAAAAATAATTTTGGAAGGGTTTGGAGACTCTTACACATGCTCTTTGGTTTCATTTTTTGGAGCCATAATTACTACTTTGGCTTGCACTGCTATTTACTCAGTTTTCTGTGTGAAGTCACAACCTAGCTCTGGAATGGACTGGAACTCATTAAATCTGAGCAGGATGTTCAGTTCTGTGATTTCATTTGAAAATCAAGTGGTGATTCTCATATATTATTACAAATTTACAGTTGTCCTTGGTTGATAATTATGTTTTAAGTCTGTCCCTCAAATTAATCTGAGTGCATACTTTGAACAGTTCTGCCATGGCTTTGGTTTAAGTAAATTACTTACAGGAATGACACATTTGTTACTAATCCTCCAGCCTCTTATAGCCAAATTCTGTAATTCTCTTCCAGACTGGTAATTCTTTCTTATGGAAGCAGACCTACTGATTTCACATTTGTTCACCCAGTTCAGGCCACCACTTAAGCACATGGTTAATTGTAAACATGTGTTTAGGTCCTATTGACTTCCGTGAGGCTTAAGTGCTGTCTTGAATAGGCATTCTTTTCCAAATTGGAGCTGGAAAATAAATTTGTCCTCCTGTATAAAAGATCAATTCAACTGTCATGCCTCCAATAGAAAGCTGAAAGTTCTGTTGGATTAAGGCAGGATATACACTTAAAGTGTAATTACTGTTGCTGAAAACCTTGTCAAGTAAACTCCTATTCTGGAAGGAGCATTCACATTCAGAGATGTTAAGGGATAGCTGTTTCTGATGCTATCTCTGTAAAGATACAAAGTGTGTCTTAACTATACCTGGAAGGTAATATTTTGATTTGTGTGATTATTTAGTGAAAAAACTGAAGTGATGTGTAAATGGGATGACACAAAAGAATGTAGAGAATTTGAAATTTAAGGCTAGCAGAAGCAATGCTTTTATTAAGTAAAATAAAATGATTGTGTGTATTTTATTTCGTGAGTCTCTGCTACACACTATCAATTCCTCATGCAAGTCACTATAATGGAGCCACTGGCCTGTCAGTTTTCATTAGAAGAAGGAATAGAAAGAGGACCAAGTTTTGGCTGCCGGTTCGCATGGACAAATGCCATGAATTCTGAGGGAGCAGCATTGCTTCCCTTTCCTTTTGGCTCCATTTTGGTCTGATGCAGGAAGCAGAGGTGGGCAAAGATGAATGTGGGCACCTGGCATTGCGTTCCTCCCTCTGTGTATGTCTTGTGCAAGACAAGTGGGCTGCAAGCAACATCAGAGGGTAGCCTGGTGGAGGGTGCTTGCCAGGCCAGCACTTATCCCATCTGCTTTTCATGTTATGGCCATACAGAGCACGATCCATGTGCTTCTGGTTCAATCCAACTTCAGGACAGCAAGTAGTGCTCCCATGGCATGAGCAAGAGTGACCATACTCCATGTATGTCAGTAGCCTTGGCTATTAAGGACCCCTTGGGGGTTAGTGTGAAATGGAAGGCTCTCCATGGCTTTGCAATAGTCAATGAGTGCTCAGCGAGGAGCACAGCTCTTGCTGTGTGCTGCTGTGTTTAGGGTGCTGGATGAACAGCTTTATATCAATGTATAAAATGGGAATGAGAAACTTTAAGTGGGAAAACAGGTTCACTGCAAGCAGTAGGTCCAAGGGATCTTACTTCTGGCACAGAACAAGTGGGAAGAAAATCTTATCAAGTCTCTTTACAGTTCTTCAGAAAGAGTAAAAGAAAAGGTTAACTTTTAAAAACATTTTCACCGATTACTTGGCTTTCCCATGACATCAGTCCTCTCAGTTTCTACAGTCCTTTGAAGAACAACATTGCTAATAACTAACCTCATGTCTTTCATATAATCCTGAATTCTCCTTTGAGCCTTAAAGGAGAATCACAGTTTCCCCTGTGCAAAGCTTCACTTTGAATGTGGAGTCAGAAATTTTATTTTTAGGATATTGTGAGGGAGTCCTGGGAAACCAAAAAGTATTTGCAGAACATTCGGCAGTAATTGTATGATAGCATTTTAACTGTTCACCAGCACTGCAGATTTATGCACACATGTGATGCATATCATGGGTACAAAGTGTGGGATATATCTAAATATTCAGGTGTACTGTTTCTAATGCACAAGCAGAAAGCATACATCTAGGCTGCATGACAGATTCCCATAGTTCAAAGGTGCTGAGAAATATGATATTTGCACACACATTTGCCCTTCTTCCAGCAGCATGCTTTTTGATGTCGTCATATTAACTCACTTTTAAAACATGCAGAGGTTTAAGAATACTTCCACAAGTAGCTGCAGAATGTTGTTACACTGTGCTGGAGTGACCTTGGTAAGAGAGGAGGGGCCTTACCCATAGAAGGACAACACACTCCTTACTTATGAACAGGCTTGGATCCAGTGGTATCCGGTAAATGCTGAGATGTGGATGGTGAATAAACTTGGAACATCCAGGAGTGCTCAAGATGTACCTGAAAGAAGGGCCTAATCATGTGAACACGAGGTGTAGAGCTTCTATAGGCCCTAAGGGCTGGCTTGTCACAGCAGTGGCCTTGGAGGGATATAAGGAAAGGTTGGCTGTTTCCTTAGTCAGCCGTCCTCTTCCTTGCTAATCCATTGGCATGCTCTATACACCCTGAGCACGGGAAATATACTGAACAACTGTGGTTGCAAACCCCTCAGATCTGTGTTCCCGTTTGTGGTTTGGTTTTGTGGGTTTTTTTGGATTTCTTAAAATCCTAGCAGTTTGTCTTTTCTGCTTGTGTGATTTTTCTTGTATTTTTTCTATCATGGGTTGATTTTTTTTTTTTCCTCTGTACACTTTGAGGCTTCTGTTTAACGCTCTCAAAGTGCAAACAAAGGAGTTGAATACACTTGCTGATGTTCCCCATTTCATGGCCTGTTGATAACTACACGATAACACTCTCCATTGGATTCTTCATTTAAAAAAAAAAGTAAGAGGAGGAAGAAAAGAGCCTTTGTCAGTCTCGATAGCACTATTCACTGTTTTACCAACAAGTTACAGTGAGAACATCAGCTTCCTGTCCTTTCATTGAAGCCCATTGATCTTTCTCCCTAGTAAACAGAGCGGCTGTAGCTTTTGTTTGACTTGTGCTCCCCATTTGTGCGGTGCATTTCAGGGATGAAAAGTGCTGTTGTGGCTGTTCTGCAGAAGGAGAACTGGGATAATGGCAGTGGGACAATGAGTGGGATGTGTGGTGGCTGTTAGAGAGGGACACTGGGTGGTTGGCCTGCCACCATAAACACGGTAGTCTTTAGGGAAAGGTTGTGGGTGAGCAGCTTGTAAATGAGCAGCAATGGGATTTCAGGCTGGGTATTGCCCACATCTGCCTTTCAGTCAGACCTGGGCAGGGCAGGTTAGAGGATGGATGGCAGGACATGCTTGTCCTAATGAGAAAAAAACACCCTCAATAGTGGCCAGGAGGTAGGAAGGATGTGGCAACAGAGCTGAGATTCCACTCTGGCTTTCTCACTCACTCAGTTACCAGGTTATTCCAGTAAAAAGTACTGTGATTGAGGTCTCCCAGCTGGAGGAATGAGCTGGAGCTGCAGGACCAGCTATGGTCCTTTAGGAGCACCCAGACTACTGAGACCCCTTGGCTGTAAGAAGCTGAGTATGGGGGAAGACCTTTCTGGGTGGGTGAGGTACCAGCCATAGGGAAGGACTGGGGATGAACTGGCAGAGCTTGTGCCAGGGGAGCAGCTGGGGCTGTGGGGTGAGAAGTCTGCAAAGAAATAAGGTTTTTTTCCCCCCTTGTTTTTCTTACAGCCACTGAAGTGGGTGATGCTTTAGGAAATAGAGCAGAGGTGTAGAGATCTGGGGTTTCCCAAAGAGGTGTGACTGCTGGCAGAAAGCAAATGTATGCTTTTTCTGATCTGAAGTAGCAAGAACCAGAAAGTTTACTTGCTCTCTCCTGCCTTTCAACCCTCATTTAAGCAAGGAAACTTTTCCTTGTTGATTTTCATTGTATTCAGGATTTTTCTTGGCCATACCGTCTCTGGAATTTGGTAAACTTGAGTGAAAGAGAAATAATATAGCAAGTCTCAAGAAAATATTTCCTGTGGAATCTCAAATCCACTGAAATGGAGATTTGATAGTTTTTCTTCTGTTGTTTTGATTCAATAGCAAAACTTGACTTCAGTGGGTTTCTGGCCTTTCTTAATTGCTCCTTACCCATCTTGCAGTGATGTCCAGGAGGCCTGGCTACCAACCATAACTTTATGATGCCAGGCACCTGGCACCTACAGGGCAAAAACAAAAAAAGAGCTTACATTTATGGATATTCACATTTAGACTTCCCAGTCTGATGTTCTTACTAATAGCCAAGGAGAAATGATGCTTATCAGTTGAGCTCTGAGTGTGGGCTGTGCTACTTTTCCTCCAAGAGTGTGTGGAAAAACGGAAGCAGGTCCAAGAGTGCATCTTTACTGATATTGGTATCTCTGCAGATACTGCTGAGCTGCATCAATGGATTTGGGTAATTCCTGTTACCATAAAGAAATGTAAGCAGAACTTTGCAATGGTGTGAGTTTGAACAACTTCTTTTTCTTCTTTTTTCTCTTTTACAATTGCTGATGAACTTCTTGCTTCTCAGGCAGTCTTTACATGTGATTGGCTGATGTACTTTTCCTGTAACTTGTAGCAGGAAACCTTAGGAACATAAATAGTCTAGATTGTTTCCGAGCTCAGTAACTTGTTGTTGTGCAGAGCATGCAAAATATGGGAAATTTCAGAACAGATTTGAAAAAAACTGGATTTTTCATCATCTAACAGTGTCAAAGATGGTTAAAATGTTGTGGTGACTAAAATCTCGTGTGTTAAAATAATTTTTCAAAATCAGAATCGTAACTCTTTTGAGAGAGAGACTTTTTGAGATTTGACACAGCTCTGTCACAGGATAACTCTGTCTTTACTGAGATGAAGCTTTGACTTTGGGCAGTGTCCAGTTGACCAAGATAGCTTTTGTGAGAAGCTTTATGAGGCTTGGGCTCTTGTAAAATGTTATGTTATAGCAGAAAATTGATTTTAAAATCAGAGACTGTGCAATTTGATAAACAGTTGTCCATACATTAAACATTTGTAAGTTTCTATTTAATAGTATTTTTAAAATATCTCTAGTGTGCGTCTCATGGTGAGAACAAAATTGTAGAATTTTGTACAGAACATATAAGTCTCTCTGCATCTGTTAAGGTAATTTGATGGTCAGTTAATGCAAGGTGTACCTCTTGTTCATGTGGAGGGTGTGAACTTAGAGCACACACACTTCTGCAAAGATAGTGCTTGTCTTGAGTTCCTCTAGTGAGGCTGCACAGCTGACTTTTGTGGACCTGTGAGTGCTTAGCCTTGATTTGTATGAGTTGCCTCATTGATTTCACAGGGTAAATAAAAAAATTTAGATATAGGCAAAAGCCTCTGATCCAGAGCCTAAGGAAAGGGGAGACTGAGGGGAATGGTAATTTATTTCAGCAGTACTTCTCAGTTGTCACCCAATTGCTTTTCACTCTTGGGATCCTTCCCTTGCTTCCTGTTAACTTTTAGGTGCACTGATAATTTCAAGAATAGCCACAAAGCTGTTGGGCAATTCAGGATGTTTTCTTTGATGCTGAGGTGTGCCCAGGGAGCTGGGGAGATGATGCTGGTCACCTCTATTCCCTGGGCCAGGTGGTGGTGGGTGACATCTACTGCTAAAGGCAGGGAGGAGAGGCCTTTCTGCAGTTGTGGAGGAGTGCTTATTCTGCTGGATATTATTAATCAAAGCAGATTTTGGCCAGGGTAAAGGGGTAAACACCCTTCCTTCTCTTCAGCACATGCTGTGGGAGGCTTCCAGCCCACAGAAAGTCAGGCTCTCTACTATGCCTTGCCTGTGAAAGGCAGGGGCCCCTGCAGCACAAAACCACCCCTCCCGGATGGTGAAGCATTGTTCACCAAGACAAAATCAGAAGGGGAAAAAGAAGAAGGGGTCACTTACATCCACCACAAATCCTCTGGTAGTGCTCACAACTTGAGCTGAAAGCACAGTCCAGTGCCCTAGCAGGCAATGAAAGGGTGAGGGTTTAGGGGAGACAGTGAGCTGCTGGGGAGCTCCACCCTGTCGCTGCAACTTCGCCTGCCCATCCCTCTCTTCTTGATTTTATTTGTTGACCCCAGGCTGGAACCTCCTGGTGGACACCACAGGCAGGTTTTGGCATGGGCAGATCCCTACGTTTTACAATGGCACTGCATTCCACTTTCTATTGCTTTTGTGCAGCCCAGAGTCCCTTTTTCTCCTGTTTTCCTCTCTCTGCCTCTTTGTTATTGATATTCCAACTGTGTGATTAAAAATGGTCATGGCTTATTAAAACAATGCTGCTTGCTATCAGGAAGCTTGCATTAGAATTAGGAAAGGAGGGCTGTAATTTTTTTCCCTAGTGTAAAGAAAACAGGGCTAAGGGATGGGGTAGGGATTAAGTAAGGGAAAAGGATGACAGGTGGTATATATCCAGCAATGACTTCTCCTCTTCAAGGGCAGGCTATTTTCTAGGTGCTTACATTTGCCCACACAATTTGGGGGATTAGCACAAATTGTGACCTAATGATGCAATGAAGCATTTCAGGTTGCTGTTTTCCTCGTGGGCAGTTTATGCTGTAGCCCCTAGGTACGCTCCAGGCTAAGACACCGTCAGGTGGAGCAGAGGGTGATGGAGGGAAGCAGGCGCTCTCCTTTCTGCCTTGCCATCCTGCACACACAGTGTGTGCTCACAAGCAATTTGATTGCATTGGAATTTGCCTTTTTGTTTTTCTTGCCTCTGTTGCTAAAAACTCTGAGAAGAAAGTGGGGATGACTGCTGTTACTAATGCATGCTCACATGTCTTGGTGTTTTTTGGGAGGCTGTATCTGAGAGACCTTCTGCTTTAAGTTGATGTGTGTCTTGTATTGCCTTGATCTTAAAGATATCTGTTGCATAATTGTACTGGAAAGACCGTTCTTGCTGAAGGGCTGGATTGCAGGAACTGGGATGAGCTTTAGGGGGTTTAGTGGGAGGGGACATGTCAGCGATAGAGCTGGGAGTGACAAAATGCCACCGAATATTTGTTAGGACAGCAGCCTTCCTTCTATGGAAGGCCAAGCCTGCTCTGTAAGGAAAAATTCACACAACCAGCAAGCAGGACCCCAGCAGAACTTCCCGCAAATATCCCAGGTTGGGAAGTATAAGGTCTTTGTTTTAAAACGCTTCTGTGGTAGTGAACAGATCTTCCACTTAGTTAACCTGGCTGTGGGCTTATGCTGATACAAGTGCATAAAGATTGAGCCAGTAAGTAAACCCCTGTGTGTGTGTAAATCCATGACGAAATGCAAGATTTTCAGGTTTGGGGTTTTTTGGTTTTTTTTTTTTGGGGGGGGGGGGGGGGGTGGTTTTTTGGTTTTTGCTTGTTTTGTTTTTTTGGGGTTTTTTTCCTCCCCACAGTAATCTAATACAGGAGTCCTCTGGTCCAATACACCTCCCTTGCAGTAGCCTGTAACTCTAATGAAACTAATCACTATGCAAAGACTTGTACTGGTGCGTAGAAGTGCATGCAACTTACTGCACTAGGCTGAGTTGTTTTGATTAGACTTTAAAACCAATTCTATATTTTGTTTATTTCCATGAGGGGCTTACTTCAGAGTCACTAGAGCAATTCTGAATGTATTTAAAGGTACTAGTCAAGACCTCTATTCAAACTGATTTCTTGGGAAAGATATGGTGATTGAAACTGGTTACAGATTGCTAAACGGTAACTTTTTAAAAGATTATTTCTTTTTGAATTGAAACTTTTAATACAAACGAGGCTTCTGTTTCTTGGTAATGACACTTCTCCTTTCAGCTCTGTTTTCCTTACCCTTTTTCTGCAGGGAAAGCATGTTATGAGGAAGAGAAATTTATATAAGGTGAGTTGAAAATAATGTAGGCTTCTAACAATAGCTTGAAAACCTGCAGAAATTTTCATGACACTTGAGACAAAATATTTGTTTTTCACTTATTGATCTTTAGTGCCTTGCCTTGTTGGTCTCTGCTGTTGGCATTGCAGAAGCAGAGAGCTTTCATCACTTCTGCTGAAAGTTTTAGGAAAAGTGTCCTGTTGTAGAGCTGGATACCACGGAGATAAAAATGCAAGTGCATAGCCCGTCTTAGTGCTTTGGATTGTGAAGGAATGGCAACAGATCTCCCAGTACTGGTGTCAGAAAGAAGGATTCCAAGTGGCACAGGGAGAGGTTTTCCTTAGGCAAAGATGATTTATTCTCCTCTTGAAGATTTTGTAGACTGAACTGATGCTTCCTGAGGAAGCACAGGTCTGAGTTCAGGTCACTTTATGCTTTGTATATTTTAGAAACCTAACAGCCCAAATGTAAGGTTTTAAAAGACAGAAGGCCCGTATGTAGTTTGTATATACAGATATATCTCCTAATTTGACATCTTTACCATTGAGCTGGTCCTGTGATGCCTGCAGTGGAATGAAATGCAGACACTGATAAGGCTGTGATTATTTTTAACAGCAGCACAGTGGGAAGGAGCGGCTGCTTGGATGCAGAATCGAAGCCAGCTGTAGCAGTGAAAGTCTCACAGGGTTAACCACAAAGTCTGCCAGCAGCTGCTGCAGCTCAATACCCAGCATTCACACGCAGCCTTACCAAACTGCCTTGTGACATTTTTGATTCATGTCAGGGACAGAGTACCATTGTTGGGGGGAAAAATAACTGTTTTATAAAATGTTCTCCAGGCTTTCAGTCATTTCAGTCTCTATTCTCTCCTCTGTGCCACTCTCTAGGTTCGAAAAAAGTTCTTCTCACTTTCCTATTCCACTCACTGCTTTAAAAAGTGTTTCTGGCTTGATTTCTTTTATTATAGAGCAAGAGCTGCTCCTTAATGCTCAGGAAGAGGCTAATAGTGGGCCCTATTCTGCCTTTGTCATGTTGCTGTGACCTTTTGGGTTTGAGGGACCTGTGCCTCTTGATGGTGTGACTAGTAGGAGAAGCAACAGCATGCTTTTGCCAGCAGGAAGGATACTGGGGTTCAGAGGGAAGGGCCTCCCCTTTTGTAGCAGGCAACTGAGAAGGATTTCTTGAGTGATTACTCTTTGCTGTAAGAACAGGGCTGCCTGCTGCAGGTCTGCTGTCAGACCATCAGCTTGATTGCTCTGATCACGCCAGTGCAATGGGCTCTGGGGATGAAGGCTCTGCTCCTTTACGCTTTTCAGTGCAGAGATAAAAAGCCTCTTTGTTTTCCAGATTTATGGAAAAGTTTTAAATTGTTTGTCGTTCATTGCCCTGGGTAACCCCATACTGTGCTGCTAGTTGGAGCTCCAGGGCTGAACACCTAGAGCTGGCTGGGACAATGGGACAGTATGAAAAGGGCCTTTCCTATTCTCATTCCTCTGAAGGAAGTGCTACTGAAGGGCCTGAATGCATTTTCACAGCTTTAATGTCTCATTTGCTTCAAGCACATACAAGTACAAGGATCTGCAGTTTGAGAAAACAAATTAAATTAGTGCTGTTTCTTTTTTTTTGTTATTTCACCTTTTTTCTAAAGGGTTCATTCCCTCCCATGCATGTTACAGCAGATGCTGCAATGGGGACAGCTTGAAAAAATGTCCCAGTGAAATGTTAGGGGGTTTTTTTGCTTAAAAAACAAAAAAAGGTTGGGCCAAGGTGACCCTGAGTACAATTTCCCTGAAGCCAAGGCGTGCTGTTAACAGGGAGGATCTTTTGATCCCTTGATTCTGCCTGTTCAGACTCCAGGCAGAAAAATTTCCAGAGAAAGACTGTGATACTGGGTCCAGATTCTCCAGACAGAGCAAATGCAGCTCTGTTTCAGGCCTGATTTGAGCATGGAATTCAGACTTTCTTTCAGAGGAGATCTGACTTGTGGCACTCATTTGGTTGTAACAGAGGCTGCAGCACAAGCCTCTCAGGGCACAGGTAATGACCAGCTCTTTATTTTCTGTTCTGGAAGCCCCAGATGGTGGGGAAGTTACTGAGCACTCTGCAACATGTAGATGGACACAGCAGCCTGGGTGGGGTGTGAGGGTCTGAGCTTGGTGGGCTTGTGCTCCTCCATCCCTCTGCCTGAATAATGAGCCCTCTTGAGACAAACAGCCCAGGGGAAGTCACTGGTCTGGACCTCTGATCTGCTTACAGCACTTGGGAGCCTGAGGTGGTGATGGGTGCCCACGTGCTGTGTTCCTCTGGTGCTCCTGGTTATGCTGTATCCAGGTCAGCTCCTCAGAGAGCTGGTTCAGGCCCGAAAAAGCTTATTAACTCTGTCTCTGTGCTGTTTGAAACAGTCTAAAGTGCTCCAGGACTAGGAGGAGCAGGATAGCAGTGTAAGTGGAGCATTGCACCCATACGCAGCTGGCCTGGGAATCTTTGCATCCTGCCAGACTTCATCCACAACCTGGATAAAGCACCTGCAGGTAATTGGGAGCTGGCTGCGCCTGACCGGAGGGCAGTGTCAGGTTAATTACATATCTGCAGGCTGTTCTTAAAGCCTTTTCTTTTTTCCTTTGCAGTCCCAAAAGGGAGAACTGTTTAATACAAAAAAAAAAAAAAAAAGGCCTTTTCCCCAGATTGGCATAGAACACTATTTTTACTTAATTGAAGACTGGTGTGGACTGATTTAATCTCTTAATAATTTCCCTTTCTCAGGTACTAAAACCTGTGGCTCAGCATGGCTTTTCTGATTTTCCTGTTCTTTGGTTTGCTTTCCGTATTTTGCATTCATGTATTTTCTTCCCTGATTCTTAATGTGCTTAGCCTGTTAAGACGAATATAAGATCTTTATAGTAGCATCTGAGATCATAATCTGTCTATATCAAAGGCCAGAATTATTCCCTGTTGTTTGTAAAGGAATTATTTAATAAGTAATCCTTGTAAGTGTCAACATTACACATGAGATGACATAACACTTGGGGAAAGTAAGGACTAAGCCAATATTTCCACACCAGCTTCAAAGCTAAATATGCTTTCACATACAGATGCTTCCTATTTCTCATCTGTGGCTTCTATTTCCTCCTAATTGGAGTTGACACTGGAAGAACCAGTCCTCCTTTTCCTCCTCCTGGATGTTTTGATTGGAATGTTAATACCGTCCTCCTTCATTACCAGGCTCTGTGGAGTGGTGTGCCACGTGGTTTAAGGTATAGGATTGCTTTTCCCATGGCATCTTAGCATGCTGCAATGTCAGAAATGTTAATTCACAGCTGGCTACTTGCTGCACAGCAGTCTCAGACCTCGTGTGCCTGCACTTTTGAGAGCAATTGAAATCAGGACACAGGTTTTGCCTTTCTGGCCTATCCTACCCAAAAGCAAAGTTTGCATTGAATGAGCTCAGAGAGAATCAGACTGTTCTGCAAGTAAAATAGTGAAATCATGAATGCTGAAAATGCACACACACAGCTTCTCCCTCAGAGTGTTTCTACAGGTTGAAAATATCAATCCCTGCAAAAATCTGAGTGTTGGCCCCTGAATGGCAAATAACTCCTCCAAGACTAGAGAAGCCTTTTGTTTCCTGCAAAACCCCTCCCCATTCTTGCCTCACGCATCCCTCCCAGACAAATTCAACCTCCCAAGAAAAATTAATAAATTTCTGTGGTGTGAATTCAAAACATCAAAATGTCATGGAGAGTTAATCCTTTCTGTTAGTAAGGCAAGTCTGATCAAAATGTCCTTAATCTTTGCCTTACCAAAGCAACTTCTGAGGTGGGGCGGTAAGGAAAGGGGGAAAAACCAGGGAAATGCTTTGTGCCAGTGTAGATGCTCCTGTTCCAGCTGTGGGTCTGCAGGTCCCAGGGTGCCTGCATGCTCCTTGGGAGTTGTGTAGCTGCCAGGAAATGGTAGTGCTTTCTTGAGAGCTTACAAATGTACATTATCTCTTCTCTGAAATCACTGTGAAGGGATTTTAAACCACTGGCTGCCAAACGCATATATCCCAAGGGAGAAGATTTGAGATTTTCCCGCAAAGACGTGTCTTGCAGTCCATTAGGGTTGGGTGCGAAGCCACCCACGATGCTGCTGGGTCCCAGGCTGCAAGCAGGGATCCCTGCACCCAGGGCCCTGCTGGGCCCAAATGCTCCGTGCATGGCTTGGAGCTTCCCTTGCCCACAGGCTGCCTGTGTGGTGAAGGCAGCTTTTCATCTCCTTGCAAAAGTATTGCCCAAATGCAAATCCTCAGAGCTGATCACTGCACCCAGCTCAGAAAACTAATGTCCTCTGCTGCGGGGCTGTTGAGCTATCTGCAGGTCTTTTGGGTCAAGGTCTCCCTTGCCTTGTGGTGTGCTTGCACAGCCGATGTGGCTGAGACACTGCTGTCATGTGGCACCACAAAAACCCTAATAAAGTAACAATGCCTGAATCCAGGGGGGCTGTGGACAGCTTTCCCCTACAAGAGTATGGAATGTTATAGTGACGCAGGGATCTCTGCTGCCCCAGTGCTGATTTGCCAAATATGAAACCCTGTCTTGTTCCTTGTACATTTTTTCAAGATCTCTGGCTCTGCTGTCAGCATCTCTAGGCATATCCAATAATGGGGCTGTTTTGTGATGTCCCTGCACAAGTAATAACTCTATGAAATCTTACCACTCACGCAAAAGAGGAGGTTTATTGTTGTTGTGCTTTGCAGACAAACTGATGGAAAACTGAGATCCAGTATGGACCTCTGGAGAGGTGTAGAGGATCCTGAGGACCACTTGCATGGTGTTTGTCCTTTTTTCCACATAAGAGGTTCAGAGCTGCCTTGGGGCCTCTCATGACCAGGCTTTTCTTGACCTTACACAAGTTGAGGCAAGTGCCTTCAACACCAGTTTACCTGGAAAGCCTGGCTTTGTCCTGGGCCCTCCATGTCCTTGCAGTTGTCCTGAATGAATCCTTCCTGTCTCCTGGCAGATGTTAAGTGAGTATTATAGGCCAAGGTGTCTCACAGGGTCAGGACTTTGTTGGCATAAGAGAACAACAGTTGTCTTGAGACAAAGCTGTTCTTCAGCTTTTTTTTTTTTACTTTTGTCACTGGATTCATGGGCTCTCTACCTTTTTTTTAGAACCTTTGATGCAAAGAATATTGTGGCAAAATGGTTGCTTTAAGTGTTCATTTTAGCTAGAGTGAATGGCTCAGGGCTAGTTTTTGGCTTTATTATTTAGGTTGCAGACTTGTAAAATGGCTATTTTTAGAAAGTAGTGAGGAATCCTATACACATCACAGCGCCTTCTCTCAATTTCTTGTTAAAGTTGAATGATCTTTGCTTTGGTGGAAATGAGGGAAAGACAGCCAGCAGGCATAGAAGGCTGTGTGCAATCTCTCTTCACATCCCCAAGCTTAATCTGAAACTGTGTGAGGTCTCCTGTGGTCCAGACCTGTGCTTCCCTCTAATTGACACTGTGGTGCTAATTGTGTTATTGCTTTGCACGAAGGACAAATGGTCCCCAGGGACCAAGATGACTCAATCAAAATAATTTCCAGTATTGATCTAATTGGCATTTGATCTAAGTATACTTTTTAGAGGGAAAACACAATGGCATTAGCCCAGAAACCTGGGGACAGACACCATCTTCCAACACGTTTACATGCTAGCCTTGTGTGTCTATAGCACTACTGCAATATGAATATGCCAACTACCTCTTCCAAATTTCCTTCCTGTTTCTGTCATCACAATGTTCTTTCTGGAAATCCATGCAAAATATTATGAAATTATATTAAGCCTTTTGCCTTGTCTTCAGTTCTTGAGTTCTCAACTGTAGTTTCCTAGAGAAGCGATACTCTCCGTATCTATTTGTTAATTCCTACCATGTATCACAAGGCATTACTGCAAATTCCCATCAGCCATGAAAAACTTATCTTGTAGACCTATGTAGTAATTTTGATGGCTTTACAGACCTGTTTGTTTTTTCCTGAACTAAATTAATAGCACTGTGATGGCCCTACTCTAGCACTGAACTTCTAAACCTCCCCTAATATACTAATCAGCATGTCAGTAGAATATTCTTTCTGGATAGAGACAAGCCTGGTGAAACGGATTAGACATTCACATGGCATTGCATAATTCAGAGAGCAGGCATGGTGCATATGATTTGCATTAATAGCCTCTACTGCAGCAGCTTCTCACAGGTCTCTCTCATTAGATAATATGTGGAAGCTTCCAGACTGTCAATCAATTACAGTAATTTCCTTTTCCATATTTATTCCATCACAGTCATTGACAGTTACCATTAAGTGACATTAATACAATACAATACCACCTTGCATTTTCCAGTTCTCCTCTTACAGGGTCCCTAATTCATATAAGGCTGAGAGGCTTCATTATATATGGAAAAGGTGTCTGCTCTCCCTAGCTCAGCAAAGTGTGGCTCCCCTATGGCAGGGAGGAGGATGGAGCATCTTGTGCCACGGTGTCTGGCAAGCCCTCTGGGCTGCTCAGGAGTGAGTCTGCTGGCTTGGGCTGGAGGTGGTTCCTGCTCAATGATGAACATGGGGTGCCATGAGAGGTTGGCAGACTCTGTCAGGATAGAAGAAAACTGCAACAGCTCAGTGTGGCTTGTGTGGCGTGTTCAGATGCCTCAGCACAGACATCTTAGTATGGCTTTGGTTAAAGATGCCTTATCTTGTTTGATGGCCTTGGACCTTCCCAGCAGACTAACATGAACCAAGTTTTCATGTGTAGCAGCTAACACCTAGGCATTCTTGTTACAGAAACCAGAGCTCTTTTCTTCGCTCCAGCCCTGCCCTTCCTGTCTCACTGACCACTTAAAACCTCATGTCCTGCCCTAGGTAAGCAAGGTTCAGAATTACTGAATCCCAGTAGCAGTAGCATCCTCTACTGAAAAAGCACAGGCCCAGCAGAGCCAGAGCAGTGCATTCTATGCACTTCAAAAAACCCAAAGGGTTGGTGTGTTCATGCTGTAGCTAATGACCTGGTGGCAGCTGAAGAGGGGTCCCCCTTGCTCTTCCTCTGCAAAATGTGTTTCACCTATGGTGAAAACAGACTGGTGGTCTCAGCCCTCCTGTTTGAGAGCCATCTTCTGGCAGTCACCTTGAAATTACTCTGAGGGGACAAACAGGAGGTGTGAAACCTGTTGGCAAATGTTATCTGAGAAATACGTGTGTTACTTCAGCAAACACTGCGTGGTGGGTCAGCAGGAGTACTGCATGTGCTTCTGGCCATTGCTAGCTTTTGTTAGCTGATGTTTGTCAAGACCTTTCCCATGGAGTTAGAAAGGCTTTTAGCCACACTGCACAAGTTTTCTTAGGTTCTCTTATTCCTTAGATCCCTGATGTCCTATCCAAACCTTTAGAGGCTTAAGTTTAGAATGTGATCTTTGGGCTGGGTGAGAAAAGAAACATATCATTTGCAGACCAGGAAGAAAGGAATTGGTTCTGTATCTCCTATGGACTCTGCAACATCCCCCCTCAGTCAGTTTCCCCATACTGTACTAAAGAGGCTGTCTGAAGAATGCACTGAGCTCCTTTTTCTTTTTTGCTGCCTTTGTGCTAGGGACTGCTTCTGCCCCTTTTCAGTCTTGAGGTGCTTTTCCCAGCTCGCTGAGCTGACATGATGAGATTCCTTCACCACTCATCAGTAAACACTTCATCAGCAATTCTGCACATGCCCAAGGGTTTTTCTTCTCTTTTCTTTGCTGAATTTTCTGGTGCTTCTTTCTTCTTCATCTCTCCTGCTAGGATGGACAATTTTCCACTTATCCTCATCTCCCTCTTCTTTGATACATGTCAGAGACTGAGCAGGATCAGTTGCCACTGTGTCCCCATTCAAGACCCTCCTAAAGCTATTGCTGCCAAATATGCTGGATGTCTTCTTTCTCACAGTGCTCCACTTCCATCCTTGTCATTCATGGGTAACAGTTCAACGATCTTTCCCCTTCTCTGACCACTGAGCTCATTTAAAATCCAAACAGTTTCTGGCTGTCAGCTCTCCTGTTTGTGACTTCCACTCTGTTTACTTCTCTCTTCAAAATCTTTCCTGTCACCTCTCATCTCCAGAATTGTCAGTGCCTAAGACATTCATTTCATTGCCCCTCTTTTGTTCTCATCCGTGGCTTCTTATTCCTGTCCACGAGTTTGCAATTGAGAGGGTCCCCACAGTTTGTTGTGCTGCCATCATGTTATTTAGGTAGGCTTGTTTCTTAAGCTTTCCCCAGGACTGGAGTGCTCTTGGCTTCTGGTATTCACTGCTCAGGCTTACCTCAAAGATCTGTTTTGTTGCTCTATTATCAGTTCTGTAGCTGCATGAATTTCACATAGTGCCTTTCCGCGGTTTTAGGGTCAAGAGTTTTCCCCACAATTATAAACAAGTTTCTCTCTAGATAAGGATGGCCTGAAATCTGAGTTTCCCTTACGTTTCAGTTGTTACATCCAGATTTTAGGATTCTGGCTTACATAAGCGTGTGCTAGGCGTGAACTTTGGATGCACTGCCAGACTTTCCCCAAAGGTTTGAGTGGCAATCATATCACAGTTCTTGCTTTAGCCCAAGCTGCTTTTTAATGTTCTCAACTTGAATGCTGGTTAAATAATACTTAGGCATCTATTCAAATGTGAGTTGTTACAGCTAGCAAATTATATACTTGTGAGTTTTGAGGGCTTTCCATTAAGTTTTAGTGAGTTACCTTTGATAACCAGTTGTAGTTAATGGTGTGCATTTTTTTTCTGATCATGCAATTATTGGAGAATTTATCAGTGTGTGTTCAAAATGCAATCATCATACTATTTTTTTTCTTTATAGGATGGATCATATTGCTTTCTGACATTTATTGTTTCAAGAAATGTTTTCACGAAATTCAGTATTTTTACCAGAATTGTGTACTTGTCTACTCAAGAAATAACACAGCATTTTGTGTAATTCTGATAATTTAATGTAGATATTAATAGGTCAAGCTTAATGCCTTAAAAGTGATTTTGAAATAAAACCAGATGAAACTTTAAATGCTAAACTAAGTCTTGGAATAATAACTAGGACTACTATGTATTTTGTGAGTTGAAAAATACTCCAGCTCTGTCCTAAAAATTATTTCTTCCCTTTAAATTATAATTTTATGATGGATTTTTGTCTATTGTTCACTGAAAAATTATATTCCCTGGAATTACTACATTTCCATTTCCACAGGGCTGGAATGTATTGCTTTAGTGGAATATGTCTCCATGGGCCGGCAATACGAAAGATGTGAAGGACTTCCTGTGTGGCTGACGATCTGAAGGGAAGAGCCACAGAAGGTATTGCATACCTCTCTACAGTTTATGTGACCTTCTTTAAGGTCTGCTGATGAAAAGTGCTAAAATAATCTATTAAGGGTTGGATGTTGTTATTGCAATTATCTGCTTTTGCCAAGCTTGATCTAATGATGCTGCAGCCAGGAGCAGATTTGTGTTGCTCAACAGAAGAGAAACACAAAACAGCCCCTCAACAGTTAACTGGTGTGCCACCCCCTGAAAGCAGAATTATCCTGAAGACCTTTAAATGGCGTGGGGAATGCGTGCACTGAGTGAAGTCCCATAGGATGACAACAGGGAGTGGGATGCCTGGAGTAGTCGGGTGAGAGCTTTCACGTCCTCTTGGAGCAATTGTGTAATGAGATATATGGGAGGGCTCAGTGATTTGTTAATGACTCGAGTGCTGCTTCAGGAGAACATTTGTGTAAGCTGTGGAACAATGCGTAGTATTTGTGTGTGATTAATGAGAATTTGTCATCTGAAATACAGTCAGCACAGTGCCTTTGTAGCTGTGTGCCTCAAACTCTCAGAGCCAACCCACGGTGGAATATTAGTGGAATTACTCAGCAGATTACTTCCATGTTGTTTTTGTCAGCTTATTCACCCCGGCACCCATTTGATAAAAGGAAGGGGGTGTGAGGGTTTGTGTTATGCATTTTTGTTGGCATCTAACTTGTGGCTCTTTGAAAGGTCATGGGTAGTTGAAGCTGTTTCAGACTGGCCAGACCACAGCTGTTAGTCATGGAGCATTATTCACCCAGTCCCTTTCTTTCTTTCCTCTTCCCTGTGCTTTTAGCTGAAGGAGTGATCTTTGGAAAGGAAACAATAGCTGAAGGAAACTTTTTTTTTTTTGCCTGGATGTTAAGTTTTTCCACCGGAATTTAATTGAAATTATTGGCACACTGTTTGCTACAGGATGACCTGACCTCCCCTGCAACAGTTCATCAGAGCGGAGTACAGGATCCGTCTTAGTAATTTTGTCCACTCGTTTCCTGTCATGTCAAGTGCAGTGGTTTTGCTGTTCCCCTGTCCTTACCAGGAGACTTTCCAGGTCTTAACTGGTTTTCTGTTACAGGCTGCTTGTTCTGTGAGAATTAAGCACCATTCCTCAAAGTTTCTCTTTCAGTTACTTCTTGGAAAACATAGGTTTTGGGGTTTTTTTAATAAGTAACCCTTTCTGATAAAACGCTTTTTGTGGATAAATAAGTGAATAGCTGGCATGCTTCCCTGCATGAAGACCCCAACTGATACTTGTTAGTGTGACATACCTACTTTTTGTACACACCAGCTGGCAGAGGTTTATGCTGTTAGCATTGGACCCTAGTGAATCCACCTGCCTTGAGCCTCTTCGTCTTGGTTCTAAATGGATATTAAAAGTTGTTCCTTGCCCCAAAAGAAAGTCTATGATAGTCAGCTGAGTGAAAATGAGAAGTGTCAAAAAAGCCAGGATATTTTAGGAAACTAGTGCATAATTCTTAGTCAATCAGCAGCTGTAGTGCTTATATAAGCCATTTGATACCTGAGTGTGAAGACTAGCAAAAAAGAAGAAAGGATGCTTTCTCCAGTGGAAACAAATGAAAACTTATTTTATTTTATATACTATTATGTTCCAAGATGCAATGGTAGAACTGTGACTTGTATGTTTTTGGACTGTGCCTCAAAAAAAAAAAAAATAAAGCCATACTTCTGCTCAGGTGATGAACAGAAAGACCATTCTGACAATAGAATGGATATAAATTCATGCTAGATCAAGGTTTTATTTAGGTTGGCATCTAAATTTTAAATACGTAGAATCCAGAGCTTATTTGAGTAATTTCTTAGTATTTGTTTTTATGTGCCCATGAACAGTAACCTATAAATCACAGACTATCCAGCAGCAGATAGGTACTGTGACCTGATCAGATCCTGACATACAGAATGGCTCCAATAATATAATGTAGTTATATAAACTGAAGTTTTAAACAGTTTCCAAATCAGTTCATGTTTTCATGGAGAATACTAGTTTTGTTGGTTTCACAGGAGGACTATTCTGTTGTTGATGTATTTTTGGGAGGCATAGGGGAACCTGTGTTTTCAGTATCTGGGTAAGTAACAGTGCAGAGCACTTGCTTTCTGCATACAGTTTCAATGTGCTGTTAAAATATCACCTGCTGGAAAATCAGAGCTTTCCCTGGAGGAGTCAGGCTGTGGCTGGAGAGCAGCATGCCCCAAGTCTTGTCCAAGGGTTGGGTCCCAGCCAGCCAGGTGCTGCCTCCACTGCTCACTCCAGCCACCCACAGCAGAGAGGATCTTGGCTGGGGATGTAGCCCTTAGGGAAATTTGAAGGATGTGAAAAGCTGTTGATGATGGATCCTAAAGGAGCATTTTTTATTCCTAGGTATCTTCTACTCTTTTTACTTTTCTTGGTGGTCATGTGTGTTGATGTGCTGGTGAAATTTTGCAGAAGGGCCTGAGACTTGAACTATACTAAAGTTTAAGGTACTCATGTTTCAGGATTTGTGTTACTTTGTTTCCCTAAGTGTAGTCTCTACTGATTTCACCATGAAGTATATAATTCTAGTAGTAGCATTGTTGCTGGGATGGATGTTAGACCATAAATGAGCAAGATTTCTATTGAGAGAGGGCTGTATTCTTGCAGGTGAAGGCTATGTCAGTGTGCAGATGTTTGGGTGTGCTCTGGAGCCCATGGGCACTTCTCTGGGCATGGAAGAGACAGAGCAAACTTAGGAGGAAGAGGGCAAAGCCCGCCGCAGCTTTAGCTACCACAATTCATAGAATCATAGAATCACTTTGATTGGAAAAGCCTTGAAAGATCATTGAGTCCAAATGTAAAGCCAGCACTGTCCACCACTAAACCATGTTCCTAACCACCACATTCACACATCTCTTAAATACCTCCAGGGATGGTCATTCTGGGCAGCCTGCTCCAGTGTTTGATAACCCTTTTGGTGAAGAAATCATCCCTAATAGCCAGTCTAAACTTTCCCTGGAATTCCCGTTTTTCTGTTTGGAGAGGTGGTTAAGTGTTTGTCAGACATGGTATTCTGACATGACTCCCTGCAATTCCTTCCCAATATCTAAAGCCATATTTCATTCTGTTTTACTAGCTGGTGACCCTGTTGGCAGACAGGGCTCAAACTGTACCTGCCAGGTACTTTGAGGCTGGGGATGAATTTGTGGCACTCGAGCACATGGGGTACCTACTGCCCCTTAACACCTCTGTGCTCAGGTGGAGAATTGGGAGTGTTGCAGAAGGGTGCATATGCCCGGGACCCAGCGGCGCTCACTGCCACAGGGACCCAGGCAGCAGCCCCTCCTCACCACGGGGTGTAATTCCTTCCCTGTGCAGTCAGAGGCTGAGTGCCCACCAGGGATGGGCTCCACCCCAAAAGCTGCATCTGACCACAGCCTTCCCTACCCCCATGGCAGATAAATGATAGAAGGAGTAACAAAAGGAAAGTGTGGGTGTTTTAAAGCAGGCCTTCTGCCTGCCAGAAGGCAACAGGCATCTACTGCTCAGTCTGGGTGTCCTCCCACACCCAGGGGGATGGCTGCTCCATACCTAATTCTCCTTGTCCCTCCTCATGCAAAGCCTTTTGGCTGATCCCCAGAATCACATGCTCTTTTCCCCCTTTCCAGGCCCCTCATTGAGAGTCAAATGAGTTCCTGGTGACAGGCTTTGTCTGTTCTTCCAAGGAAAAGGCAACTTTCAAGGTGCCCGCAACCTCTCTTCTGGGGAGAGGAAAAATCCTGGCAGCCCTGGCTCCCTCCATGGCTGGTCTTTGATGGCCTGAAGTCTTGCACATCGTGTTTCCTTGTTGGAAGCTTTGCCTCAGTTAAGGCACAACCAAAATTGACAGAAGGACCTCGTAGTGTCACCCCCATCCTTCTTATGGTGCTTTTTTGCGCCCACTTTCTCCACTTCAGTGCATCAGGGACTAATACCTCGTGGGGAGCTCATGTCCTTGACTACATTTCTGCCTTCTGTTTCTGCAGGGGTTAGTTGTCCTGGTGCTAGCTGATCCCTGAATTGCAGGTTTCAGTTATGTGGTCCTCCCTGTATTTCATACTGCTGGTGCTCTGTGCCACCATCTCATGTAAGTGCAGGTCCCAAAATAACCTTGATGCTTGGGGAGCAGATGTGCTGGCAGCGTGGTGCATTTGGCTGCAGAGAAGGGGCATGTTCTGGTTTTGCTTTCTTCGGAGTGCGTCTCTTCCAGCTAGTCTCTTTCGTGATGTTAATGGCAGCCTAAATATATGGGCAGATGTACAAGGATTGAGCAGTGGACAATGGGTGTCAGTCCACAAGGAATGGACATAAAGCAGAAGGATCAGGTGGAAAAATGGCAACCTGAGATGCACCAGATCATGTGTGATTGAAATGAATTAATTTTTTAAAATCATCTTTGGTTTAGGGAGTTTCCATTCTCTTGGCTACAGCCTTGCAGTTGTGTAATGCCAGCTTTGTATGTAATCACAAGTACATGCATAATTTTGATATTGTCTCCAGAAGTATTAGAACCTCTGAAAGAAAAACTGCCAAAGGAGATTACATAGATAAACCTATGAAAGACATACAAATCATGCGATGGTTTAGAGCAAAGTCCTTAAAACCTCGTATGTTTCATCCAGCAAAGACTGCTAAGATATTTGATAGGAAGACCAAATTATCCAAAAGCAAGAAAAGAGAGATACTGCAAGCTTCATTAGCTGATTGCCTCCTCACCACATCATGAGACTTGCTTGCTTCACTGCCTCCTACAAGGTTTCAAGATCCAGTGGCATCTGTAAATCTGCTGTTTGCTTGTTATCTAGGTATCTGCATTTTTTCTTCTCTTGAACTTATGATAGATAGAGAATCATCATTCTATCTACAGGCAGGACCATGCAGCCAGGTGTTATCTGAACTTTGGATGCAGATACCTGCCAAGCACCTGAGTCCTGATTTGCAGCAACTCGCATTGCACCTCTACAGAGAATCTTCCCACCGTGCCAAATTGGAAAGGATGGATTTGGAGATGGAAATTCAAATGAACTGTTTCAAAGGGTGTGCCAGGCTCCTTTCACTCAGAGCTGTAAGAAGAGAGAAATGTAACTCGAAAGAGGTGAAGGGTAAAGCAGTCCTCATTTTATCTCACCTTTACTCTCTCAGCATGTTAATAATTGGTGGGTCCTGGCAGAAAATATTTTCCTTGACTTGTGGATAGTATCCATAAAATACAGATGTAGCAAGCAGCTGCATTGTGATGCTGTTCTTAGAAAATGATGTAATGCAGCAATAATCACTTCTGAATCATTACTGATTTATGAATTGAGAATGTTTGCAAATTATGGGTAAACTTAGCTAGCTGAAATGAAATGCATGTCAGCTTGGTCAGGTGGTAATTCTGGGACTGTTGGCTGGTGCTCCAGTTAGGGGTTTTGCTCCATTGGCATGGTCTTTTTCAGTGGCTTTTCAGAAACAGTTCTGTTTTGGTGGGCTGTCATGGAGGGAATGGGGAAGGAAAGGTTAGATGTTGACAGCTCTGGTGTGTTGTGCTGGCAGTATGGGGAGCTGTTGGTGGAAGAATGACTTAACTCCAGGAATCCCTTGTTTTAGACACATTTCAGCTGTTGGAGCTTTTAAAGAATAAGGGAGTGCATTAAGAGAGAAAATATGTGGGATCCACAAAACCAGGGTGCTAGCTCTGGAAAGAGTCCTTTCTTCTCTGCATTAATATTTGCTGTGTGGTCCAAGATTCCTCCCCTGGCCCCCATTTCCCCAGGCTTCCATTAATTGCCTGATATATCTGGAAGGCCACAGGCAGCTTGGAGCAGGAAGCTGGTAGGATCCAATTTTAAATTTGTACTTTCAGTGAGGAGCTGTTAGTAGATGGACATGTAACTAAAGTAATAATAACATATCTAACATTTACTTCACACATTTTCTTAATCCTCAAAGACCTCAGCTGACTTTGAGATAGAGCACAAGACACTGATAGTGCATAATAATGTCACAGAATGGTTTGAGAGGAGGAGAGGAATATCTGGTCCATGCAAACTGCAGGGGAACATAGAATAATTATAGTTACTTCAATGAGTCAGAGTACAGCTTCAGAAAGGAGAAACTGTCCTACTGACAGGCTGAAGAGAGAACTTCTATACTAGACCTGGTCTTTGTAATTGTAGGAAGTTTTTTGCTGTATAGGCCCAAACTGAATCTCTCTAGCCTTGATTTAGCAGATGTGCCTGCTGGGTGTGTTTATAACAAAAAAACCCAACAAAAAATTACTTTTTCTTTCTATTTTTAACTAGTCTTATTTGTTTTTAATGAGATGGTTTGGTCCCAAATTATTTTGAGGCTGGGTCACCCTGGTGTATTTTTGGGAAGAATGACCTTTTGTCAAGGAGTCTGTGGAAAAAGTAGAAAATGTCCAGACTCATGCCAGGTTAAAGCAGTGTTATACATCATGCAGAAATACTGACTGTGATCAACAGGGGTACAGGGAAGCCAACTGATTATGAAGAACAGCTGAAAAAAGAAACTGCAGATGGAAGATAACTGCTTTCCCAGAACATCCATGGTAAAGGTTTTCTGGAAATTACCAGTGGGTGCACAGACATATGCCTTTGTGTAGGATTAGACTGGTTTGCGTGACTGGGTACAGATCCAAGTTTTGAGAAGTGGGGTGTTGCACCCTGGGAGCCCCTTTGCTGATTGGTTTATTACAGAATACTCTGTAGTCTGGGAGGATTAGCTAAAATCAAGAACAAACCATCCTGAAGGGGTTGGCTTTTCTGCATCTGGAATCATGCCATGATCATTTAATATGAGAGAATCAGCCCTATAGTCATGGAGGGAATTTCTTCAAGATCTCTTGTTCCCAGCATAGCTATTGTGCTCAGTTGATGGCCATTAAACCAGAGGCTTATTTCATTTTTATAAGAATTTCCTTGCTTGAGAAAAACAAAAGTTATGAGCCGAGTGCCCTATATTTGCTACTCCCTAAGTGCAATACGGAGATGAAGGAGGGAATTTTGATGATAGCCAACTACTGATTGAGTGAATTGCTTTTAGCAGTGTGGAAAAAAAAAGTGTGAGAACACCGTGAGCTATTATTTTACAATTATCCTATTTTTGCCACTGTGGGCCTCTTCAGGGATCAGACTCTGGGTAAAATACCATTTTTCTGTTCCTGTAGCTGCTGGATATAAATACACACCCTCCCTCATTCTTTCCCAAAATGTGGCTTTTCCCTTACAGCCAGTCAAGAGGAGTGTGGTAATCTCTGGTGTTGCTTGCACCTTTGTTATATTTTGGGGAGAAATATCACACTTTTTTTACTTCCTCAGTAGGCAAGACTATGCCCTTTATTACTTTGTTTAAACTGGCTCTGAGCTTTATAGATGACAGTCTCTCCTTGGCCTTTGAGAGTACATGGTTTTCCACCAACCCTTGCTAGATCTGTTTTGTCAATAGCGTAAAAGGCAGAGGTTGTCTTATTGTAGAAATGTGACAGAGTCTTAGTGTTACCTTCCATTGAGCAGTGGTCTGCCATTGCTCTGGGCTAACTCTTTGTAAGAAGGGAAGAGATGGTGCTTTGTGACGTGATGCCCTTAGTTTGGAAACAAGCCAGAACTCAGTGCCTAGAAGTTAGGCTTTAAAGCAGATAGTAAAGCTGAGCCATCACATAGGTCAAGATTAAGGGACCTGTGCTCCAAAATGTTGGAGAATTTGTCATCAGAAAAAAAAAGTTAATTTATATGTCTAAAAATTCAGATAATACATTAAAATTCATCATCTTGCTCTGCTTTTTCGGCTGTGTTTGAAATCAGAAATACCAAAATACCACAGGGGGAGTCTGCTCTCACGTTAATTTCTTGCCAAGCCAGGCTTGGAAATACTCAAAATTTCATGAGAAAGGGCTTTCCCTAGGGGGTTCAATCCATTTGTGCAGACATGGGTGGTGCTCAGATGGTTCAAATTGTCTAGATAAGGATCAAATCTTTCAGATGTTTGACTGTCTCCCAAATCTGAACATGTTTGAAGGGTGGATCCTCCATTTGCGGTCTTCCTAAAACTGCATACCAAGTGTTTATCAACACTGTTATATACATAAAACCCAGTGCTTCTTGTGGCAGAGACAACTAAAAGCAATCTGAACCTTGAAGAGAGTGGGAGAGGACCTTTTGGGACTCTGAGGATATGTAACTATCATGGTTACAGCCACTGTGCTGATTCTTCTACTTGTACTCGGCTAGTGGCGCATTTGCTTTCAGCTAGACTGACACGGATCTGGAGGCATATGCAATGACTGCTACTTCATGGAGAATTTGAGTCAGGCCAGCACCCATCTGTTGTGGGAACAAATGAAAAGCAAGTACAAAATCTTTTCTCAGTTTGTGTCACGATCTGTGGTATTTTCTGTCTCCAACTGATCCTGAGAACACGTGCTTTGCCTCTTTCCTCTAAACACTTCCTTTTCCCAGGTACTGAAATGCTCCTCTATTCCTCCTCTTCTTTCACTGAAACAATTCACAAAACCTAAAATCAGGAAAGAAAAGAAAGAGTCGTAGTTGTTGGCAGGAAATGGAAGCAGCACCATAATGTTTCTAGATGTGTCAAGCATATGTTGTGTTGTGCTGGCATAGAAATGTGCAAATGCAATGCTCAGTTTCTGAGTCTTTCAGATTTTGGGAAATACTCGAAGTGGAAATGAATGGTTCTGTGATATGTGAACCTGAGTCTTCTGTTAGGACCTGATTCTTGTAGAAGATTTCCATGCAAGCTCCACTAAAAGGAGTCATCCATGTCTACTCCCTGGCATAAAGCTCAAAGCTGCTGTAAACACAGCCTCCACAAATTTCTGCCAGTCCACTTGCATTTTCAGAGTACATCATGGAGGGGAAACGGGTTGGTCTCCTTTAAATCAGGGCTTATCAGGACATTCATAGTGCCACCAACAGTTAAAATGAGGATCTTCCCACAAGTTCATCTGCTACTTTCAGATGTTGTATGGCTTTAATGACTGCTCACCTTCTGGGAAACAATCAGGTGTTGATACTCCTTCCAAGCTGGTGTGGTATTTCCACTGTGTCTGTGCAGCATGGGGTTTCTCCAGCTGCAGGAGTGCCCCTGTCTTTTACAGAAACTTGCTCACCACAGTCCTGGTACCAAACCACATCAACATCAGAAGAGATTTAGCCAATGAGGTAAGGCCAGTCACTTTTGCTGTGCATAGTCAGTCATCTGAATTCAAGGAGCCCATGAGAACAGACAGGTGGGTCAGAGCTTCTATCCCTTGTTTCCAAAATCTTGGTCATAAAGCCCATCAATTTCTTGAAGTGGAAGCTTGATAAAGTTGCCTCAAGCATAAGAAGGGAATTAAAGCTTTCTAGCATACACTGTCTGTCTTGCAGACCTTTAGCTCATTGATCTGACTTACTGGGCAAACCAGAGAGCAAATCCCCCAAGAGTGAGCCCCTTCACTCTCAGGATCACACTTCTGTTTCACTTTGCCTTCTTTGCACTTTAATTTTGTATTTGGTTATGCACTCTGATTTGAGGGTAACACTTCAATCAAAAGATAAAAGAGGTGCTTGCCTAGGTTTTATTAATGTCAGTAGAACTTAAGCATATGTTTTGCCAGCTGGGGAAAGAATGAAACATGTTTGATTGAGACCTTTTAGTAAGAACTGAAGGGGGGAAAAAAAGCTGGAAAAAAATTATTTTTCCATGTTTCTGATTATCGTCAATAGTCACACACACATTAGAAATAAACAATTGAGCAGTTATGATTTTCTTTTGGTTGCTGTTTTAAAGATAGTGCTAGCACTTCTGCTTATCCTTCTTGGTGGAAGATAAAATATTTAAATTTGAAGTAATTTTATAAAGCAGCTTCATCAGAGCTTATTTGTTTATTACAGTGTTCATGATTGTTGTGTAAATAAGATGAGGAAGCTATTTTTGGCTTCTGCCTGCTTGTCCTCAGAAAGAGTCTCAAGATGTGTACACCAAGATGGTGACTGAGTGCAGCTGGAGCACCTGATAAGTCTCATTTGATGTGAGCTGTTTGAGAGGATAATTACCAGGAAGGGGGTCAAAGACGAAGCCTCTCACGGTGACGGGCCGAAGAGGGCTTTGCTGATTGCAGCAGCCAGCTCTGCCATAAAGTGATGAAAACTGCTGCGTCCTTTTCACTTGCATTGATCACTGAGGTGCTCCTCTGGCAGCCTTTCTATGGCTTCTGCCTGTGCTTTTCCCCTTCCTTTATTTTTCTATAGCCTAGAAAGGAGAAGGTGCTCTGAGGCAGGCTCTTTGCTCTTAATCAAGACACACAGGATATATATATATATATATGTTTTTTTTTTTTTTTTTTAACCCCAAGGTAACTGGTGCATATGACCTGTCCTGTGATACAGGGACAACAAAGCTCTCTAGTTTTACCCTGAGGTCAGTGCTGCCTGTCTGCAGCTGACCTAAATGAACTGATTGCACTGAAAACAAAGCAAAAAGAGTCTTGTGGTTCTGGGGTTACAAATGCAGTCAGGTGGGAGCCCTCTGGTAGGGCCAATGTGGATGTTGGTGAAGGCCTCAGTTTGCCTTTCTGCTTTCCATGTTCAGATCAGGTTAACTCCAAGTATATTGCTTACCTTGAGACAACAAAAATGCATACACCTGTTTTCTAGCAATGAAGGAAATACCTAACTGCAAACAGGTGAGCTGCAATAGAAGAGTTGCTAGATAGAGGGTGCAGGAGCAGGTAAGTTTGAGCTGGGCTTGTTCTCTATTTTGTTTAGGTTATCAATTATTTAAGTGCATAGTAAGAAGACAGAATGGAAGAAAAATTACTTCTGAGGGTTATATTGTACTTATATCAGTCCTGAGTGAAACATCTCCATGACAATTTTGTTAGCTGTAGTTCTTAACTTTATGCTCGAAGCTGAATGTGATCACAGCTTTTTAGGTCCCTCAGAGTGGCTGTGAAGTTGTATTGTTTGCTGAAGGTGTGCTTGCAGTAGGGGAGGCTGGAAGGGAGGGGTGGGCCATAGTTGATGCTTGTAAGCAAAGTCAGCTATGGATATGGTACTGATTTTGTTGAACTAGAGCTGTCAATGCAGAGCAGTGGAGATGTGTGGTGTCCTGTGGTTCTGGGGTAACAAACGTAACCAGGTGGGAGCTGTCTGCTAGAGACACTGCTGTATGCATGTTGCTAAAGGCTTTGACTTTCATCTTTCATTTCGTGCAGTCAATGTTGGGTGCCTGTTCCAGCTGAAGCTTGAAATCAATGCACCAGGTTTATTTTCCTGCCTCCAAGGATGTGGGGAGAGTATTTTATTAATGATATGAATGTCACGTGCTGTGTGTGCATGGCTGACTGATGTAGGCAGTAGAAGTCCAAAAGAAAGGGAGACTGAAAACGCATCGCTTCCTCTTACTGTCCGAACGCTTTCTTTTTGACACTTGAAACACTCCAGAACAGTTAAGGGAGCAGAGCCCTTCTGTGTGAGAGAAGGTTTACGTGAGCACAGAGCTGTGGAAAAGACAGGCCTTTCCTCTAAAGGCAGAAGATCTGCTGCTGAGAGAAACCAGTAAGTGGTAAGGAAAGATTTTTGTGTTGATCTGTGAAGATACTAAGCTAGTCGTGGCATATCTTGTTCTCCTTCTGTCTGTTTTTTTAAGTTTACCCTTTTTGGTGATAGTAGAAATACTTAGAAGGGAAGGGAAAGCATCAATTATTTTCACTTTATTACCTTCAATATTATTTTATCCATATCTTTCCTGTCTCCACTTAAAGCAGTTAACTTTCCAATAATACGTAAATTTTTTAGATCTCATAGGGGCTACAGTATGTATTTTTATTTCATTTTCCCTGCATTCATGGGAGCAAATAGCTGCAAATATCCACAAACATTCATGTTTAATCTTTATTTTGAAGATGAAGCACTGTTGCCAAAGTTGATTAAATATTAAAGAATCCTATATTTTTTGCAGTATTTTAAAAATATTTTACAGAAAATTCAAGGCCTCTGTACCCAAAATGCTCTTCTGTGTGCTGTGTTTTCAGTACTAGCTTCACAGTATTTGTCCTAAGGTGATTCAGGGATTTGGTGAGCCAGGATTCCTCTGGGCTTTACCAAGGGAAGGGACCAGATACTGCAATCTCTGTTTTCTGAGGCATGAACCAAGTAGGTTAGTCAAATACATAAATAAGTGTTGGGGTGGAGAAAGGAAGACAAACAGACTTCTGTTTTGATTCCAGTAGTAGTGATGGATGTATCATTGTAAGCCTCCTGTTAACTTGGCTGAAGATTTGGCAGGGCTTCCCAGCTTACCTGTTGAAGGAAGGTGATAATACCAATGGGAAAGGCAGATCATGGAAAGTATTGTAATGTGTGTATTCATCCAGCCTTTAAGCCTTTATTTCCTATCTTAAGTACCTGAATTGAAGGATAAGAGAAATTAGAAGTCTTAAATAATCTGTGAACAAAATATGGTTGGTGGGGATCAAAGGGGAATCATAATTGAGGCAAAACTGTAGATACAAAAACTTTCAAGTGAAATGCTAAACACAGCTATGTTCCTGTGATCCCTTGTTCATAACAAGATAGCAATCGGTCCCAAATTTCTTCTTGAGAAAAAAAAATCTTGCATAAAGAATTCATTGATCAGATGAGTGAAGGGAAAGAAAAACAAGCATTCAGGATGTGGGAGTGTGTTCAGTGTCTCTATCTTATCAGTCTTCCCCTGTAATAGTGGAAAGAAGTCAGCTTAGGGCCTTTGACTTGTGATGGGCTGTAAGAGCAAATTCATTACTGAGGGATACTATTTCATCCTGGACTTTTCTTCCTGAGGGCCAGCTATGCTCATGAGAGAAGTTGCTGTGATAATCTACCACATCTATTTGCTCTCTGCATGTGGATATCTCCCTCTCCTTTTGAAAACTTCTGGAGACATGAAGGAAAGAGATGTTTTCTATACCAATTCACACCAGCTTATTTAAAAGTTAGCTTGATAGAGCTCCTAGGCACTCTGGTCCCATCTTTTAAGTTCAAGGAATGTTTCAAAAAAGCTTTCATAGCTCTAATACCTGAAAGACCCTTTGTTTTTCAAGTACTCCCTTTATTGAATTCTGAATGGGATGCCCTTCCGTGGCACACAACTGGACTGCTGTTCTTCTGGTCCATATTCAAACCCAGAATTTTTTCTTTCCCAGAGTTTTTCCCCATGACAACCTAGGCTTGGGAAGTTGGCTATGCCTGATGCTGTTTATGCAACTAAAGTCAACTGGTAAGAGCTCTGTTTTAGGAAATCCTTGGTATGGACTCCAATTTTTTTCCTTTTTATTAAGAGAATTATGTCTGCTGAAGAGCCCTCACTCTCTCCTTGCCTGCTTTGCCGTAACTCCCATGACATGAAGAGCTCACTCCAAGGAGGAATAAATCCTCCACTCTGCCCTATTCAAACCTAAGGGCTGCCTTTGTGCCACAGCTTTCAGATTCCAAAGGCATTTTTTGGTTAGCAGCTCTGCTGGATGCACAAAGGGTCAGTGCACTAATAGGATACAGCACAGGGAAAGGACTGGGCTTTAAGGGACTCTTTGGAGATTTGATGCCCTGTGTGAAAGAGGTCAGCAATACTGCAGCAACATTTTTAATTTACTTGTGGAAAAAAAAAAAGAAAAGGGCACCATAAACAGGGGGAAGGACACTGGAAATAAGGGACTCTCTAAATCCTGCTATCCTGATGATCCTTACCCCAAATCCATCCATTGCTGATAAATCTAACCAATGGACTTAAGTAGGACTTAACAACATGGAATGAATGTCCTCCTGCCTTTCCCCACCCCCTACCAATGCATAGGAGCTCCTTATTGTACACAATACTTTAGAGATGTTGGGGGATGGTGGTATCTTCTTTACAAGGGACATTGGTCTGCACCTGCTCAAGGGCTTGCTCTTTCATGTTGATGCTCTGCATAGCAGAAAAAGAGACAGCCCGTTGCAGAGAGTGGTAACAGCAACTATTAGGTAATCATTTATGTTGTCCTAAAGATAACAAAATTGATGACAGGTACACACAGAGACTGAGCAGCCCCCAAACTTCATGTAGGATTTTGGGAAATCCTCTCTTCGCAAATTGTGCTGTCACAAGGATTGTTCAGCTCTGTGAGAGTGTTGCTGATGCCTGGGAATCGGAGAAATGCCGATCATCTGTGTTAGGGTGAATGACACTGGAGCTGTGGGAAACTAAACCAAGCTATTTTGACTCTGGCTTTGTCAATGTGTATATGATTGAAAGCTGTGAGGCACTGGAATCTGTATCCAAACATAACTTGCACATCTGCTGTAAATATCAACAGTGCTTACATGACTTGGTACAGGAAACATATTTGAAATGTTCTTCTCCATTTTCTTTCTTCCCAGCATATCAAGAATCAAAGGGCAATATGGAACATCATGCTTCAGTGACAGGGAAAGCCTTTGGGGGAATCTGAGTGGATGCTTTGATTTATTTACTAATTTATTAAGGGAGATTTATTTTTTGTTAGGAAGTACTTTGGAGTTATATGTAGCATTGACTCCATTCCAGAACCATCTCCTTCTAGAACCACAACTGAAGTATTGACCAGCTAACTTCTATCTTAATACCCTCACTGTTGCTCCTGTTGTTGCAGAGTGGGCTGCTCCAGAGAGCACAGTTTACTTCTGCAGGTGGCAAACCAGGTTGCCACTGAAGCTGATAACCCCCTGCACCAGTGAAGGAGAAGGGGCAGTGCAGGAGTGGGATGAGCGCCAGCATGCCACAAACTTGTCTTGGACTAATTCAGGTCTCCATAGACCTGCAGGCTCAGTCCCATCATTGTGTTGCATTTCAGGAATGCTGTACACCATTGCAGGGCAGGTGGAGTGGACCAGATGTTCTAGCTGGGAAGCTGGAGTTAGAATAAAAGGCAGCCAAAGCAAATTATAATGAAGCATTGGGAAGCATGTGAGACTGGTTTGCCTCTGGACTTGTGAAAATATAGTCTATAAATACAATGCCTTCATGAGCACTGCACTTCCAACAACAGTGCTATGACGTTTTCTGAACAAAGGGATAGTGAGGATGTTGTAAAGCTGGCTCTTTTCAGCTTTGGAAGCCTTGATAACTCAATGCAAAATCAGATGTAAATGCATTCATTTGTCTCCTGCCCCACTTTCTTCCATCCTTGACATGCCTAGTGATACCATATCAAATTTATTTATTGACAGTCTCCTATGGTCATGGTAAGACTCTTTCAAAATGTGAGAATGGTTGTGCTGCTTCTAAGCTTTCCAAGGTCTCAGTCCCTCTAGTAATACAGCTATGGTGTTAAGCAAAATTGTATTGTTGTTGCAGCAGTCCTAGAATTCAAAAAGAATGAAGGACTTTTCCTGTCCACGTGCTCCTGTCTCTAAGACATACCCTGCAGTTAACATAAATTATTTTCTTCTGTTCATGTTCTCCAAACCATGCACTTTGCTCTGCCCTACATCCATTGCCTGGTATGAATTTTTGCTCTCTGGCCTACAGCAATAACTTCCTTGTTCATTGCCACAAAATCTCAGTTTCTATTGTATTTGATAGAGATTCCACCCTGCTTTTTCACCCATGCTCAACAAAAAGTAATAGGCATTGTGTTGCCTGCTCCGCAGAAAAACCTTGCATGCTTGGCACACTGTTAGCATAGCAAACTCAGCTTCCATCCAGTATTGAGCGTATTGAGCCTGTACCTTCTTTTCTGATGTAAGATGCAAATTTGGTTCAAGAAAGACTGGAGGTGGGCATACACGGTAGTAACTGCACTGGGAAAGGTCTAGTTAGAGCTCAGCTCAGCAAAAAACAGACTGTAAAAAGTATCTGACTTGGAGGGGAGCAGAAATGCAGCCTTTTGTGAACAAGGGCTCCTTAAACCTCCATGAAGATGGCTACAGCTGGAAAATCATATGTTTCTCTTACAATAAACTGCATTGTGCAAGTGTTTTCAGGTACTTTGCGCTCTCCTTCTGTGGGCTTGGAATACACCCATGAGCTCTGCTTGGCTCCTTTGGTTTGGCTTTGCTTTGAAGCCTAGTCCCTTTGTGGAAGGGCTCAGACTGTCTGCCTTGGGGTTCAGATTCTTGAAGGCAATGAAGTGCTGGGTTCGTGGCCTACTTGCTGGTGGTGCCAAACTCAGCTGTGACTCATGCTAATCACGCAGACTTTCTTAATCCGTCCCTTCCCAGTCTTTCTTGCGTGTTCTGCTGAGCCGTGAGTTAACAATAGTGACATTTAAAGTTCTAGCATCTAAGTGAATCATCTGGAGATGAGGACAGAAGGTCATAGCTCACGGAGCTTTGGTTTCTGTGTGCATCCCCGATGCAGCTGGATGTGCTGATACATGCCGTACCAACACTGTGCACCATCACTAGCACCGGAACCACAAATTTATGGGATTTCTGGCACCACAGGGCTCAGCACTGCCATGGTTTCACCTCCTTAAATCGTGTGCCTCCGTCCTTTCTCCTGTATGCCAGGAAGGTGTTGTCCTTGTTCTTGTGGGGAAGAACTGGGAGGGCTAATGGCTGGCTGATCTCCCTGCTGAGGGGAGGTGATCCACTCAAAACTCAGAACTCAGGAAGGCTGCTGATCCTGGAAGGGTAAGTTGGCTGGTAGGGTACGGTACCTTTCAGGGACGTCAGTCCCAGCAATACCTCCTGTTGCTGCTCTGCAGTGAGATGAAGTCCAATGGAAACAGATTATGCCTCACTGCCAGGTGAGGTCCCAGGGGAGTCTTTCAGGGAAAGTGCTTCTCCCTGCAGCAGTCATCTTCATTTGCTGTATAATATCCTTGGCTTTTTCTGATGATGGCAGACATCAGTCCCTCTTCTGGGGAGCCATAGTGGCAAGAGGTTGCTGGAATTTTTTTCTGTTTCAGTTTTTCAGTGGTGAGGCAGCCACTGGAAGATGTCCTGAAGAAAGCTTCCACTAGATGTAGGAAAAGGAAGAGGAGTCCACTAAACCACTAGTTTAAGTATAGCAAGCCCACAGTAGTCTTGTGGTAGGTTATGAGAGGACATTCTAAAGGTGTTTTTGAAGACTGCCTGCAGCTCAGCTTTCTATTGTGGAGGGGTTTTTTGGGTTTTCCTTGTGTTTTATGGTTGGTTGGGTTTGGGGTTTTTTTTGGTCTTTTTTTTTTTTTTTTTACTTTTTAAGGATCCAGTAGTTGAGATAGCTGGCCAGTCCAGGCAATATTTTTCCATTAAAACACGGTCAAATTTAAGACTGAGAGCCAATTCTGTAAAACTATCTGTACAGGGAGAAGGGATCACTCAGTGGTAGATATATATCCTTGGGGGGCCTTTGGACAACTTTGGTCACTCTAGCGCATTCTGTAGTCGAAATACAGGTGTGGGGTCTGCACTGTGTGCCTCAGGGCACATGTGCTCCCTGGGGCTGTGCTAATGGGGTGATAAACAGCCTCTCCTCTCAAATTGTATTTCTTGGGAAGCAACAGGACTGAAATTTGTGGAGGTGCTCTACATGTTCAGAGGGGGAAAGGGAAAAAAATCCCACCCAAATGCACTGGTAATTAAAGGTTTGTTCTTTAAATATCTTATGTTTATGTTAGAACTGTTACCACTAAGCAAGCAACATGTTTTGTCTACAGACTGACCAGTGCACCAAGTTTAGTATTAGCTGCCTTTCATTCCTTTTAGATAATCTGTTACTGCTATTAATAGAAACTTAAGCAAGCTTCCCGGTGTCCAAAATTGCCTGGACATAACAAGAGGTTTTGCCTTTGTGTGTGGAGCTTTTTGGCTGTGTATTTTTGGCCATCATGTTGGAAACAGCAGAGCAGAGTCCCTTGCAGAGGTTAAAGACTTGTTCTGTTGGATAGAGCTTCTGGAAAACTCCAGGGGGAGAGCCCTCTCTTTTCAGGTCTTCCTGAAACAGGATACTGATGAGATCCTTGCTATCCCCAAACCTTGCCTGATCCCCTAATTTGCTGCTGACTGCTGCCTCATCAGTCTGCCAGCTTTGTAGCTGCCCTTACCCCACTCCTGTCCATATGACCTTGGTTAGCTGAAGCATTTCTAACCGTGGTGTTTCTCAGCCTGGCCTGTATGAACACAGCTGGCCGAGAGGGTGATTGCCTGTGAAGCTGCTCTGTCAGATATGAGGCAGGGTAAATTTTGATAGGGAGGTGGTGACAAGCTAGGGGAGAGCCTGGGGAGAGGAGCATAATCACGACTCACTTTTCAGCCTGCATCAGCTGCAGCCAGCACAGCGTGTCTAACTGCAGCCAGAGCAGTTTGGCAATGCTTACAAACTCTGTTAGTGAAGCTGACCACTAATAGAGCTTATAAAGTCAGTCAGATTTTTGGCAAGCTTTTAGACCACTGTGTTCCCAATGGAGCTTTTTAACATCTCCTAAAAAAGTATCCAGCATTATCAGAAAGAGCCCTGTTCTCTAGAGTTGGGCCAGGACCCATGAATGAAGCAAAGCTGACAGCACTGAACTGCAACAGCTTAGTGGGGAGGAGGGGGAAATACACACATATGCACACACAAAGCAGGACTTCAAAAAATAGAACATATTTCTTTGTTTTGAAGCCTCACATCACAGAAGCGATGTTTCCTGCCTACCTCAATGTATTTCTGCTAACATGTTCTATGCAGAAACCTTCAAAAGGAAAGTGTGGTTTTTTTCTGATGAAGTTGTACACCAGGGTTGTCTTTTTATTTTTGAAACATTTATGAACTCAAGAGGGACGAGCCCCTTAGTATTTTTCATTCCTGAGAATTTATATTTGTTGAGATATGGAAACAATAACCACAAGAAGATCCAAGTGGTAAAATACAGAGGAGAACCCATGTGTCATGGTCCCAAGCCTCTAGGATAATCACAGCAATAGTTTTATATGACAAGGCTGTATTATAGAGGGAAAACTGATCTTTTCAGCATTTTCCCTTATTTGACAGGTCCAGTCCATTGCATATGATACATGTGTGGTGCCTACTGACAAACCGAGAAGCTGTTTTGCTGACCTGTTGTGCAAAGGAAAACGGGAGTTCTCGGCACGGCTGCGTGCAGCCTGTCTACAGGGAAATGGCATTAAAGGGGCTGGAATAAATCAGTTCCAGCGCAGGCTCACTTGGGATAACTAACAGGGAAGCAGTTGAATGCCAATGCATGTTTTCATGGGTGCAGAAATCTGTAAACTGAGCACAGCCTGTGAAGGAGCAATATAACTTCTCTTGGTACATAGGAAATTGTGAGAAATAAGCAGATAAGAGAAAACACTAACCAGTGGGGTAAAAGCACTGGTTAGTGGGGTGAAAGAAAGGTCTATGTGTGTCTCCTATCTTTTGGTGTTAGCACAGAGCATTTACTGGCAGTCTGTCATTGGAGTTTAAATGGGATTTAAGTGCTGGTTGATTGCTTGAGTGAAAACATTTTGCCTTTTTTTTTTTTTTTTGGCAGCTACAAAAAATCTTGAAGCCAAAAACCTTGAAGGATTGCTCAGTATTCAAGAACTTTATTTGTGCATGTGTGTTTTCCCCCACCTCCCCCTCCACCCCCCCACCCCTGGTCTGTTTATGTGAAATACTGGCAGAAAAGAGTAAATAGAGAGAAATATATATATATTCTTTTTATTAATTCTTGGCAGGCTGCTTACAGAATAGAGCACTTTTGAGGTGAATTTAGATGAGCATGTATATATGAACAATATCTCGAAAACATTCTGGAAGTCTAGTTCGGATTTTGTAAGAGCACGTAAACTTTTCTTGTGCCTTTGTCTCTCTTATTGTTTACATTCATTGCAAAGCCTATTTTCCTTTCTTTATTTAAGTCCTACCTGCAGGAAATTTGTGCCTTCATTTTGATGCCATTAACCACCACTTTTTCCATTTTAGCAATTTTTATAATCGCCTTACGTTTCTCAATGTATTATCCAGGGCAAGATACGACTTTCTTCTGGACTTGGAGAGTAAAACTGCCAAAGTGCAAAAATTGCCAATTGCGAAAAGTGCTCAAACAGCAGTGATTACTCACTGTGCTCATGGTGAAAACTTTGTTTTTGTTTAAGGCCCTGTGTGCAGAGTTTCATTGCAGACATGAGAGTGATGGCCATATGTACTTGCAAAGAATGAGGAAAGGTCGGTGACCTACAAGCCAGGAAAAAACTCCATCAAGGGGAAGAGCAGCAAAGAACATCTAATTGCAAGTACATCCTAAATACCCCTCCATTTTGCTGCTGTGATAAAACCCTCTAGTTTCAGCAGGCTTTTTGGTCATCTTTGACTCTCAGGCATTATTACTGTAAAATAATTAATGACTTGTCCCAGATTCAGAAAGTGGGTTTAGTAGGACTTCCAAAGTGCTCTTTTTCTTCCTCCCAGCATGAAGCCCAGTCCCTGTAGGCTGGGAGACAGCTTGCCCCAAGCAAGACACGGTGCCACCAGTGAGAAATAGCATTTCCCAGTACAGGGAGGGTGCGGTCTGGCATGGGAAGGTACCTCTGGCCAGTGCCTGTGCAGGGCAGTGCTCTCCTGCATGAAAAGGTCACAGCTGTCCTCCTCCACCTCACCTGAAGCACCATGGCCTCCCACTGCTGTGCAAGGCTATGGCTTCAGCACTGACCTGAGAGAACAGGGCATGTCTGCCCCAAAGATGGGATGACAGAGCTGGAGAAGGCCAGGGGCTGCTTCCAAATAGTGATGCCTCAGGCCCTGCTAGTCCTGCATGGAGCTAGTGAAGAGCCAAGGGCAGCACCACACTCATGCTGGTTGAACAGGATGCAGCACTGTCTTCAGGTGCTGTGGCAGGCAGGAACTTAAATTTGGTCCCTTTCCATCAGGCAAAGAGTTTTATATATATTACAGATGGGCTAACTTTCAGTATGCAGTATTTAGGGAGTTTAGTCCAGGCCCAACAGTAGAGAGTGCTTGTGGCAGACCTCACAAAGTTCTTTTGGAATTTCAGTATTTCTACTGACTTATGTGTAAAATATGCTTAGCAAATAGAGGTGGCTAAAAAATAATAATAAACATTCTCTTCTCCAGCCCCAGTAAAATCATAAAACTGGAGTTTTGAGTTCCAAACCCCTGCTCTGATCTTTGCTATTTTTCTGATATGCAGACATCTTCCATCTAAAAATAGTAAGTCTCATTGTGTGGGAGGTGTATTTAAACAGTGTTCTTTAGAATATAAATATTATTATTGCTTAAACTAACCCCGCTGCAGAGAAGTTCACAAACTTGTGCTAGATGGCTGCCTGCTGTCTATAGCAAGTGTCAAATGCTTTCAAACATGGTCTTTCTGGGGACATTTCTGCAATGGGACACAGGGTTGTGGCTCAGGTTTCTGTAGAAGGCTGTATGACACCTTGCTGCCTGTGAATTACAGGGGCCTTCAAGAACTCTGCGCCTTACAGGCTCAAGCCATTACAATATTGAGTTAATAATTAGGTTTTAAATACCACTGTAACTTTCATTTGTGATAGAGATAATTTGCAATCATATGCTGCTTTGGATAGGAAGGAGCTTAAATTGAATCTAAAATGAGGAACATCACTCAAAACAGACTGAAGGAGCTAATTATTTTAATAAAAATACAGCTGTGCTTGCCGTTTTAATAACCTTAACAGATCAAGGCGTATATGCATGGGGAGGCCTTTAACTAGAACTTGTATTACCATGAGACTGTAGCCTTTGATGTGTTATTTCTAGTTTATCAAATGCCTTGGTACTGCTGCTCAGTTTATTTAATGCCTTGTTTGCTGGCGCTTGATTAGGAAGTCAGTAATTAATAAACGGGTGGTAAAATTAAGTTCAGAGTTAAGAGAATGTGTTTGACGAGGTGACGTACAAGTACCAGGGCTCTGCAGAACCTTGTATGGTTGTTCCCTGTTCAGCTGCCCTGCTAAAGCACGGGGGCTAATTTGGGTAGTTCACACCAAATCTGCATCCTTGAATACCCACTATTTTACTGGGTACTCTGGGATGGGATCATCTAAGGTGGTCCAGGCTCTGAGGCAGAGGAGGGAACTGGAGGTGGGTTTCCTGCATCCTGGGAGATTGCTTGAGTCACTGGACTGTGGGATGAGAGGCACGATATCATTGCAGTGTCTCTGACGTGTTTTCCACCCCTCTTTATCATCATAAATAAGGCTGGGGGTGTGTGGGGTGGGGAACCTAGCAGGAGCTCTCCTTCAAGGGGAGGAGCTCACAAGTGAGCTGAAACCGCAGCTTTCAGATCACTTTAGTAGCATCAAAAATTTAAAGGAGTGCACCCGGTACTGGTGAAGCGTGCAAGGGCCCAGGGTGCAGTGTAGCACCGTGACTGATGTGCATGTGCATACCTCGCATCCACACGGTGCCGTGTTAGCAACAGAGCTGCCTTGCTGCTGGGTGTGTTTTTGTTAACTGTGCCAACACTCTTGGGACCGAAATGATACAGACTGAAATCAGCTCAGGAATCACAGCTCGTCCTTTGAAATATGAATAAGCTCTCCAGAGAGCGGTCCTCCTATGAGGAAAAGATAGACAAGACCAGCTTGCCTTCTGTCCTTTTGCAGTATTTCTGTAAAATATGACCCCCCCTTATTTAGTGAACTGCATTAAATAGAGCAAAACCCAGGCCCAAGCTACAAACCCAGAATGCGCAAGGTATTTCCGTACTCTGAAAAATTTTGGCTGCTTCTCAAATTCTGCATCTCATATTTGCCTTTGTGGTACCTTTTTCCAGACAAGGTCAGGGCCTGAAAGTTGAGCTGTGCTTGAAGAAGTTGAACAAGTTATGTAGAGCTCCCAGCTTTGAAGAAAAGTCATGAGATGGAAGTTTCTCACTAGATTTCAAGTGTTTCTGACATCTGCCAGTCCTGGAAAAGCAGTGTTAGCCTTGCTTGCAGTATTCCGTCATCTGTGATTCCAGAGGCTAATAAAGATTGGGTTTTAATGGATCCAGGATACTGCATAAGAGGCAGTAAGGGACTGCAGATTTTGTAAAAGGCCCTGGCCCTTGGGGGTGTTTCAGTATGACTCCCAAGCCATAAAACTGGGCTAACAGGATTAGAAACACCTAATACAGCTCCAGTGCCCCTCCAAGCCATTTTACTGTTCTGTGTATCCACCTCTGGCTTGGGCTAATAGTTCCATGCATGAATTGGGAAACTACCTGACCTGCACAGAGATCAGCTTTTGCAACGACTGCAGACCTGTTGGAAGACCACAGATTTTGAGGGTGCTGCTTTGTCACCTGCATGAAAATGTCTGTCCATGGTGGGTGGTGGAAAGACTTCACTCTTGTAGTGCTGAAACTGGGCATCAAGGATTGCAGCTCCCTTAAGGACACGCTTGGCACTACTGAGGGATTTTGCACACTTGGAGTTGTGAAAGTTGGCTGAGATTTCTAATTTGTGCAGCAGTGGAGATTTTAAATAATGAGGAAAGGATGGTCTTCCTTCCTTTGGGGTTAAGGTAAATACAACTTTAACACTTGGAAAAATCTATGAGAGCAGTTAAGTTTCCCTGATGCATCTATCCCAGTAATTGATGTGACACCCTGCACTAATGGATAAACAGATTGTCTTTGTATTTCTGCAAAGAGAATGTGTCACATATTGAATAGCGACATTGATATTCTTATCAGATGTAAGAATTAATGCTTCTTTTGGGTAAATGGAGTAGTTTGACCTCTGAGAGCTATTATCTTCCAGGTTTGCAGGTAACTTGTCACATCATCTTTCTTTGCTGTATTTGTTTTGAAAGTTTCACTGTAAACATGTAAGCTGAAGAGTTACCTTTCTTACATGAAATCCAAGATAGATAGGAAGAAGTATGCATCCTTTAAAAGTGGACTATCAGTGTGGCTGGAAATTTGTCATACCACCAGTCTGGCTTCATAACTGCATCAGGCTAAAGGCTTCTGATATTCTGTAGAAGGGGCCCCATGTGATCCATCCTGTACGTCTCCACAGACACAGAGGACAACTGCTCTGCTGAGGTCAACATTTAAATGGATGAGCTAAACGAAGTGCAAGAGGAAGAGGGACAGACACAGGGGTAAGTCCCTCAAACTCCCTTTTGCTGGGCCATGTTGCCTTTCTTGTGTCTATTGTTTCTAAATTAAAGGATATCTAATGTTAGCAGTTGTGGTCCCCTCCCAGTAATCACTGCTACAAACATTGCTGGGGTCTTGCAAGGTATTTATGGCTCTCCTGGGAAACACCAAGGAGAATTATAAAGCCACTGTGGAATGGTGTGATAAGAAAAAATTCTGAATACAGCCTGCATTCAGGGGGAAAAAAAAAAAGAGAAATTCAAAAGTAGCATGCTGCTAGTATTGATCTTTTCTTTCATTTAAGCATGAAAAAACACATTGAATAACTTTGGTAAAAAAAATAAGGTTCTTAGTCCTACTCTGAGCCTATGCTGAAAGTTGTGTTTTCTGTTTTCATTTGTTTTTTGTGAGTTAACCTTCAACCAAAACAAAAGTTTCAGCTGGTTGGGTCCTGTATAGATTTACCAGGACAGGACAGTGTCCAGGAAGGTGTAGTTGCTGGTGACTCCTCTAATTTCTCAGACAGCAGGGATGTGCGATGCTGAGAGCAATTCCAGGAGAAGAATTTGTGCCCATCCCCAAAGACAGTGTGTCAGGTGCTTTGCAGAGAAAGGGAACAAGAGAGAGGTTTACCACTAAGCCACTTTCCCAAGAGATCTTGGATGGTGGTGTGCTTTGCTCCTGCACTAAGCATAGAGTGGAGAAGGGGGGATGAGTCCAGTGTCACAAGCTCATAGCGTATGCCACACACTGTACCTTTACTTGTGGGTGCAATTGTGCATTCATGCATAAAAGAATAATATGTAAATATTTATCAAGGTGACTAATAGGGTGAGACAAATCATAGACTGTGTAGAGAACTGCTGTTGCCTCTGGGACTTGCCATTCAAGGGCAGTGCCATTTCCATCTTCCCCTTGAATCATTCCACTTTGTGTCTTTTTGAAGAAAATTCTCATGCAGATACAGGATGATGAAAATTATGTTGTTTGACATAGTAGCTAATCATGAAAATATTCCTATCATCCTAACGGGGACTAGGAGGCAGTTCTTGGGATATAGAGTCCTTGTAACCCACTTTAAGCAAGCTATCACTCAGTAAAAATATACCTTTTTGGTTTTTTTCCTTTGAAAAACCCAATGTATATATAAAAGCTCAGATTTTATATTGTCTTGCAAGAGGCAAGCTCAAGATCCATGGCACTTCTCATAACAAAAAGGCAGAGAATAACCTGTCTGCCCTGCCCATCAGCTTTTCAATATAATTGATTCTAGATGTGCAAGGTTGTCTGTGCACTACTGCTAAGCACATAATAGCTGTAGTATGCCAACTCATTATTCTGTAAAGTGCTATGAAATACCAAGATCACGAAAGATGCTACATAAAAACAGCTTCCAGTTTAGTTGGGTGACGGTCAGGTGGCCAGACAGGCTGCTGTAGTACAGCTACACGATCTGCAGTCCAGTGGTTTTGTGGCTACAAACATCCCTTAGACTTGTTTGCACGTGCCAGAAATTACAAGTGTCCCTTCAGGGGTTTTTTGCGCTATCTCCTTTTGATTCCCCTCTTTGTCCTTGTCTTTTGGGGCACTGAAATTTCAGATGGCTCCTGCTCTAGATGCTCAGCTTTATCCATGTACGTGCCTATCACTTTTCAGTGAGAGTCAGTCATAAAGTAATTTATTTTGTAAAGTACACTGGCTATTGGCCAGTGGGTAACTAAAGGTGAAAAGAAGCAAATGACAAGCAGATTAGAAAGCATGTTGTAGACTGGGAGAAGGGAGGCTCTGGTGTGAAGGAAAGTGAATAGGGGCAGTTCAGAGAAGCAAAAACTGAAGAAATAAGGCGTGCACATGTAGCTCAAAGGACTTCATTACAGCTAATTTAGGAAGATAACAATGGAGTTATGTCAACAAGATCTAAATGGGGAAAAGCACAATGGGAAGAACAGAGAGAGAAAGAACAAATACGAGTCATAAAATGGACAAATGTCTTCAAGTCTTTAGAAAGTATGTTTTAGTGCCCCTTTCCCTCCTCCTTTCCTGTTCTCCAGGAAATGTCTTACCAATAAGAGGAGCAAAAGGGTTGGCAAGTTTAATAATGCCCTCAAGGTGACGAAACATTGGTGCTTGACAGAACAAAAACTTGGCCATCCAGTTCTCCAGCTTTGCTTAACTGTGAGCCACTCTTTCTTTTTAGTGTCATATCAAATCTGGTGATTCACATAGAGTACTCATTGTGCACAGGATAAGATATCATAAATTCACCATTAGGAATGTAATTACACTGAGTGCTCAGAAGAAAGAAAGGGTCCCTTCCTCATCCCCACCTCTTTTTTTCCCCTGGGGGACTTTCATTGTAGAAAAGTAAATATTGCAGCTGTGCTTCTGTCGTTTACTCTGGAGAGTCCATTTAGGACAGTGATAATTAAGACATGCATGTTTGTTGTGCTAGTTGGGAGACTGGACAGCTTTCAGCAAGAGGAAGCTGTGGAGTGATGGCAGCAGGACAGGGGACTGACAATTAACTTGCGCACAAAGATGAAACCCATTAAGACCCAGCATAGCTCTAAACACTGAGCTTTTTTTCCCCAATTATGTCATCTTGTCTGATGCATTGCCTCAAACCAAACTGCTAATGTGGGCTTTCCCCCCATCAAGTTAAGGCACAGATAGTCTCAAATATTCGTGTGCAAATTTAGGAAGTGGAGACACAAAGATTCTAAAATGACATGTGGAGATATGTTTGTCGTCTCCTGACCTTCCCAAGTGGGGGCCTGGCTGAATCATGCAAGTATCTCTGGCTCTTGTACTCCTTTCCCATGAAAACTGACACAGAGCAAGGGAGAGTGGCTACAACTGCACAGTGCTGTGGCATCAGTGCAGAACTTGGGGGTGCATCTGGGTGTAGCCAACTGCCCAAACCCACCTTTGTGTACAGAGCCCTGACCTAATACAATGCAGTTTTGGTTGCTCCTTGTATTGGTGAGGCTGTTGTTTTGAGAACAAAAATAAGCTATAATGAATTAACAAAGACAGTGATAACCTCGGTTTAAACCTTAATTCAGCAGACAGCAATATGTCTGATGTCAAGGATGGGCTTTTCACTGGCCTAGAGCAGCATGCCTCCTTTGACTTCAGCAAGGAAATGTTGATTTAAGGTGGGCTGGAGTGTCCTGCCCTTTACGAGTATGTTCAGAAAGCCAATGATTCAGCTGGTAGGAGCTTCCTTGTTTTGGTGAACCTATGAGTGCTTTGTTGATGTCCATGATACCCTATGCGCAAGCGCTTAATAGTGAATGAGTGTTGGAAAGATTGTGGATTACTTTGTTAAGCAAGCGTGGCTTGTAAGTAATGTGGAGCTGACCCTTCGTGACACTTGCATGACCCAGAAACAAAGCAGCAGGCAGGAGAGCCCTGCAGTAAATGAACAGTGTTTTGATATTTTCTAATAATAAAACCTATGAAGTTAACCTTTGGGAAGTATAGTTAAACTTAATTTATTTTCAAATGTGCAATGTTTTCAGTATGTTTGTTTGCACTGTAACCTAATTTTCCACTTCCTTTCCCTTGTCATACAGTTTTTAGGCCAGGAATGCAGTAATGAATAGAGAGAAGAATGTCAGTTTAGACTGTAAAAAGCTTCTGTGAAAAAGCCTAGTAGAATTAAATAGGGAATGATCTTCTGTCTGCAGGATTTCAAAGCTCATGTCTCCTCTGGTTTAAAGCCACAGGACCGCTAATAAAGGATCATTTCATACGTGTGGCCTACTGAGCTCTGTGAGTGTAGGTTGAACAATGCCATTTCTCCCTTTATTTTCCTCTTTCGCTCTCTTTTTCTTTCATCTTGCATTGAGGTTTTCCATGTGTCCCACTCTGGTTGATTTGGTCTATAGGGCTGCTTCGCTACGGGGACACAGGCAGCCTGGCCCTGGGATTTTTGTGTAAACAGATCTTCCTCACTTAGCCCTTGTTGGGCTGAATCTGAATCCAAATTAATGTGTTGGATTATGTTACCTCCAAAACAGGAGCAAGCATTAAGTGGGCAACGAGATCAGCATTAGAATTTGGCAGGGGACCTCTTTCTCTCTCATGAGTTGGACCCCACCACTGGGTCTTCTAGTATGTAACCCTTGAGTGGATTTTGAACTCATAGCCAGAGGCTAATGCTTGTAATCTTCCACACATTTAACATTTTTTTACTTACTGTCATCTGTACAGTCAATACACATGTATGACTACCAAAGTGAAAACCTTGGAGGCTGACTGCTGTGGTTTTTTAACCCCAGCCAGTCAGGCTGAGCAGAACGGAAAGGAAGGGAGCAGTGCTGGGCCTTTCTCTGGCTGTGGAAGGGTAGGCATACACTGGAGATGAATTGGGGTCAGTACACTGTGATATGTTAATTTGCCAATAATCATTATAAGTAATAGCTTTACTGATTCATGAGTTCCATAAATTGATTAGTCCCTCTGTTAATGAAGAGCTCTAATGCACTACATTTGCAATAGATCATTCCTTTACTTTATGACTTTATCTGGCCCAGGGAACTTGAGCACACTGGGCTGTGCTGGTAGTTACCAATTCCATTTGCCAAAGTGTTACTGCATAAATACGAGCGTTTAACATTGTGCACATTCTGCAGTGGTTTCTGCACAGAATTAGTTGAGTAATTAATTTTTTGAACTTTCTGATGCATCACAATGCAAAGTCAGCGTAGTTCCTACTGGATCATCTTTACAAAAAACTGGGCTGACTCTGCACTCAACTGTGGACACTCATGCAAAACAAAGTTTTGCCCGTCAAGCAAGCAATCTCCAGTTGGAAGAAGGGCCAGAAGGGTCATAAATCACTTCTCTGCTCTTACAAATCCTCTATCCCAGTGCAGAAGCAGTGTCCCATTGGCTATCTTAGTTTGGGACTGTCACTGAGGACGAGCAGGGCTGCTCATTCATGTGGGTGAAACTGGGACTGTTGCTGGTGGGGCAGTGGCAGGAGCGGGTTGAACCCATGTGGGCTCTGCTACATGAAGGAGCAACCACCTTTCCCTCTAACACATGTGAATTTCTTCAGTGTGTTGGATTGAAGAATGCTCCAGAATGCCTGCACAGTGACAGTGCCCTTTTCAAAATACCTGTATCTCCAGTGAGAACAGGATTACTTTTTCAAATGGACTTCTCTGCAGTTATCCACGTCTTTGTCCCTTTGAGACGTCGTTGCCATAATACACTCTACATGGGGCTATATGTTGAGCCCACTAAGAAACTGAAGCTAATGCAGAATGCAGTGACCCGCTTATTAAATAGTGTTTCACGCTGGGACCACATCACACTAACGTGCCAGGATCTGCACAAGCTGCCAATACGTTTTTGGACGTTGGTGTTAACCTATAAAGTTATAAATGGTTTGGTACCTAGCCACTTGGGTCAGGAGAGAAGGCATGGTGCCTTTATTAATTATACAAGCCTCCAGCTGAGAATGAATCTGCTTAGGCTTCTGGAAACGGTTCACACTGGGCATGTTCAGAGGCTTAATGCAGGCATTAACGTACCCTTACATTGCATCATTTAATTTGCATAGCAACTCCTAGGTTTGTAGCGATACCTTCCCTTGCATCTACCTTTGATGTTGCTGCTGCCACCTCTAAGCTCTTTGTAGAGAACAGTTTGAGCTCTGGGCTTGGGACCAAAGGGCAGTTTTACTCATCTGCTACATCGGGAGAAAGCCCCTGTGTGGGCCTAGCAGAAAGCTCATAAACTGAGACACATCAGTGTTTGTAAAACTAGTGAACAGGAAAGTAGATCAATCTTAGTCAGAGGTACTTTCTGAATATGTCTGAGTCTGGGGAAAAAGCTGCAAATTTGGGGTTGGTTTTAGATTTTGATCAAAGTGACTTATGGTTTACAAAATGACCTTCCTTACCAGAGCAGAAAAAGTAACTGCCAATATTCACCCATTACATCTGCAGATACATCTGCAGCTATTTCCTGCATTTGTCCGTGGTGTTTCTCATTGGTAATTACAGTAATATATATGTCTCTTTGCATTTTTATATGTCCTTTGTCAAGCTGATTAGAGGAGGCACAAAGCTGCCCTTTCATAATAAAAATATTAAAAAAATAAAAAGAGGCCTCATTAGGAGGCTTGCTGACATCAACTAAATTGAGTTTCACCTCGTATCAGAATTTTAATAAATAAACGCTGATGTTCAGTGTGTTGCTGTAACATGCACGCTCCACTCACACAGCTTGCTGCATGCTTTGCACCATGCAGCTTCTTCTTTTTAATGCAAAACAATACTAAGTGAGTCAAGGGGAAATGCTTTTTCATATTCAAGCCTTTCTTTATCCCTAGCAGACCTGAAAAGAAATATAAAATAATTTGTCTGGTATCCAATCACTCTGACTATACTTTCTGATTCTGCTGTTGTACATACCAGAGCCTTAAATCTAACATTTCCTTTTGCAGTGCTGCAAATGTGAGGTGTGATTTACATTTGTTTTTCTTGCAAATTAGGAAGAGCATAAAACACAGGCAGCTTTCCTTTCCAATGCTGTTGACTCTATCTAAAGTCAGGCTGGAAAAAGCCACAGGAGCAATGAATGGGCGGGGAAAGAGTGTGACAGAGGATGTTTTGGTAATGTAAAAGGCATCTTTACAGCTAACAGACCAAAAGACTTGTTCCAGGCTGCTTCTCACTCAAATATTTATGACAACAGTTCATACTCTTTTAATTTCTGGTTTCTCTCTTAGAAATCCATATTCAGGTAGGTAATTTTAAAAGCCTGCCCCTGCCAATTGCTTCTAGGTCAGTGCCAGGTCCATGCTCTTGATCTTGGGCTGTTTTAGTAACTAGCTTGGTGTTTTAAGGGGAGCTGTAATTTGGGTGGTTTTTATAGATACCAGCAACAGCCAAGTGGCAATCAAAGCAGCCCAGTCAGGATGTCCTGGCAGGGCTGTGGGCACTGAGGGCACAGAAACAGAAACAAGCGCGGGTTGGTGGCAGCGCCCCAGACACCAGTGGCTGCTGCTGCTGTCTGCTCTCACTGGCAGCAAGCGTTGTTTGGTGGCCAGTGCTCCACATCAAACCCTTGCAGCGGCTGCACTGCCCAGGATCTGCTTTCCTGCCTGGCAATGCTTCTGTGAAGACCTGTGTCCTTGGTGCCCCTCCAGCTGGGAGGTTTTTTTCTCAATTTATTTGTTTTGTGCCTGTTCCTAAGGTTTTGAATTGTTTATGAGAAGCGTCTTCAAATCAGGTGAGGGGCCAAAGCAGCCATCCTCTCTGTGGCTGGTGCTGACCTTGATTCAAGGTCTGGTTCTGACCTTGAATCCCAGATGGGGACTCATCCCATCATGTGCTAGAACAAATGTGACAAAATGATGGTGCTAGGCAGGAGGTGCTACTGAGGAAACAGTGGTACTCCATGCCACCTCTGGCTTCCCGCTTTGCAGGGCTGAGAAAATCCCAATTGTCCAAACTTTCTGAGCCTAGTGGGCCCACTTGAGATCAAATCCTTATGAGCTTGTTCTAATCAGCCCTTTCTCCTCCCTCTTTCTCAGCGTTTTCTATCACTACCTCTTTACTGCTGTGCTGGGACATGCTCCCTGTAGAAGCTGAGTGCAAAACCTTCTAGCAGCTTTAGGGGGTTTCTGGCCGTAAGCTCAAGGTCTGAACAGATTTGCAGTTTCAAGCACTTGTGCCAAGAATTGGGTTGCTTTGATCAATTAAATTCCCTGGCAGTGAAAGAATAATAATAAAGGTTAGGGGGGGCCATGCTCTGAAGCTCCATCTGCAGAAGAGTGTATCTTCCCACTGCCCCTGAATAGTACCAGCAGGCTCTCCTCTACCTCTTTTATGGATTTAATTCTCTTTGGGAAGCTAATCTCACCCCTGCTGCCCCAGCACAAAACCCAAAGTGGCAATCTTGTGAAGCACAGAAAAGCAATTGGGGGGAACCTAGCTTTTTATGGTAATACCCAGGGAAAGTGACTTGCACCACTGCTCTTAAGAATGCAAACATGCTCCCACCAAGCGCTGGATAAACAGCACGGCTTGTACCTTTCAGCAAAACAGAAATGTGCTGTTGCCAGAGCCAAGGGACTCTCTATGGGAAAAGTTTGCTTGCCAACAAGCATGGCTTTGCCTGTATCTGAAGGCCTCGAAGTGGGGAGATGGTTTTCCTGGAGAGTATGGGATGCTACAAAGGGGAAGGAGGAGTAGGGAGGGAAATGTGAGCTTATGCTGGGCTTATGAAAGTGATCAAGGCTGACCCTTGCCTCCTGCCCAGTGCCTCCATGGTTGTTCATGGCATGGTGTGTGTATCTAACACTGTTGGCTCACTTGAGTGGGAATCACCAGCCCGGCAACCCTCAGTCTGAGTAGGCTTTGCTCTCAGATCAAGGATTTGTCTGTTTTCTGGCTCAGTTTCAGGGCTTATTTGTACAAAAAAGATGAAGGTGAAGACACTCACAGATGAAAGCAGTGTCTATGCTCCTGCCCCGGTATGATGGCTGCATGGTGAACAGAGGACATCTCCAAAGGAAAGTTAAGGGCTCTGGTTCACAACGCAGATGCCTTAATCTGAGAGGGATTCTGTCCCTTCCCACCCCCATTACTATGCAGCTCTCCTGCTGTGTCCTTTGTTTAGGGGGCTGTGTTGGCCAAGTCACTTGTTCTGTCCTTGTAGGGTCAGTTTTCCACGCTCTGGGCTCCCTGACACAGTGCCTGCAGCGTGATGCTAAGAAGCTGTGATGAGGAGAAGGTGATGGGGGAGGGAAGCAGACCAGGTGAAGAGAACAGGGAGAAGGGGGTGCAGGACCATCTGTTTTCTCAGCAGCTCTACCTGAGACGGACATAACAGATCATGACAGATCGTGACACTGCATCCTGGCATTCGGGGATGTCCTGGGGGCCCCAAATCTGGGAGGTGGGCATGGAGCCAGAGTGGGTGGTGAGCAGCAGGCAGGATTGTCCTCATGGTATTTCTGACTGATGTAGTGTCCAAGGTGTCTCCTGAGCCAAGGATCATCTCCCTCCCCAGTTCTCCAACGAGGAGCAGTCTCCTCACCCAAGGTAGCTGGATATAATTTTTGTGTGCTAGCTGCCAGAATATCTTCAATTTAGCTTGGTCTATTAAATCACCTGTCCTAATGCTCTTTGTCTGGAGATCAAATTTGGAAAGGCAGCAGCTGGAGAAAAATTAAAGCAGACAAATGTGTGTAAAAATGTCTCCCTCCAACTGCTTTCATCACAGGCAATTCCTGATTAAATGATGAGGCTTAGGGCTCTAAGTATCTAAGTCATTTCATCTGGAGTAAACTGAAACCAAGGTCAAGTCATAGCTGGTTTGTGTCCTTTTCCCTTCTAATCTTACACATTTCACTGTGGTTATTTTATTTGAGTGTCTGCCACTTGCTATTTCAAGCTTCCAGTGGTATGCCTGCTCTGCATCCCTGTTTGCCAGCTAAAATGTTTCCACACCACTAGTGGACATGATTACATAATTTCAGATGCACTAAGGCCTGAAATTATTGGATTTTTTCCCTGGTACAAATGAATTCATGTAAGTTGTTTATTTTTAACTTCACCTCCTGCCTCTGAACTCCAGTAAAGGGAAATTAATTTTTCATGATGAATGCAAGGGGGAGGACAGGAGGGGAATAAAAGAAAAGCATCTGAGTGTGAGTGCAACAGAAAAAGAAGCATGGTAAGTTCCTGGGTGATAGTGTGATGTTATTCCACCTGCTTCTTTAATTACTAGAAGTTGCTGAGTCTCATCAGCTGCCTCCACAGCCCTGGGAGGAGAGGAAGTGCTGATGGGCGTCCCAGGCATGTGGCTTTTCAAGCTCACGCCAAGACTGCATGGAGTCATGTTCCTCCCAGGATTGTTCATCCGCAAATGTGTAGGTCATCCGAACTCCAAACTTACTTTGAAGATCAGAAGTAACCTGTGTGGTCTCTTCTAATCTATATTTATCTATAATCTATATATCTATAATCTATATTTATCTGAATCATCACTTCAAGAGCAGAATTTACAGAATTTGGTGGCAATGTCTTGGTTTCATGACATCTAGTAAATAGGTGTATTTGATACTGCCATATAAAGGGATTAATTTACTTCAGTCTCCTCTCCACCCCCAGGAATCTTATATATTGTCTCCCATGTACCTGGTTAGCTCAGCAAGGTTATTTCCCCAAAAGTGTTCTAAAATAAAACTAGTTTGCCAAAGGTACTCCCTTGTATCTGTGCGTGTTTGAATCCAAAGAGGAAATGTGTTTAATCTGCAGCTTCTGTGTTAAGAACTAAGGGCATCCAAGCCCTTGGGATGGAGGTGTGTCTCTGAGCCTCCACAGCTGAATATAATTGAAAGGGCTCAGGTTTCCAATTCCTGCTTTAGTCCAACCTCAGTGTTAACGAACAGGATGTGTAATGACGGCCCTCAAAGGCCTCTTTGCATTCACACTTGCAATCCTCATGTCGTATTAGTGCAGACTTTGCCCCGTGTTTTATTTCATGCTTCCTTCACCACAAACATTTGCTGCTTGTGGAAAACCAGCTGGGGTGTCTCTTTCTCTTTCCCCTCTAATAATCTCTAGTTTGGGACCACTGATCCTTCAACAACCTCTTCTCTTTTTGATGTGCCCTCTGTTTTCTCTTATTTACGGCAACTGCCATGCTTGGGATTCTCTTGTTCATCCTCTCCCTCCTCTCAATTTCTCAGAACAAGCTGAAAATGAGATTTAATAGGCCTCCCACTGTTGTTGCTCTTTTGAGATTACTGGTATCAGATGTTCTTCTCTTGAGAACTACATCAAAGAAAATGAGAGAGGGTAAAGACCAGGATGCCCAGGAAGGTGATGGAGAGTGGGGATAAGGCAGGAGAAGAGTGGTTTTTAGCATGTAATGCTGCAGAGCAGGGCATTTTTGGCTTTGTTGGAATCTTTCCAGGGTTTTACAGAAGTGTCAGTGCCACTATGGTGTGAAAAGCTTAATAATTTTTTTATAAAACCTTTCAGCAAGCCTAGTGCTACCTGAATGTTGGTTTGTTTTTTTTTTTTGGTTTTTTTTTTTTTTTTTTTTTGTGTTACTAGCTATAAACAACCCACTAATTTTAATGTATGATTATTTGGCTGACCTATCCATCCCCATGTTTCCAGAAATCCTCTCCATATTAATTGCATTTCACTGCTGGAGACACCTGTTAGCAAGGGCACAGCTGAACAGGCTCTTAATACTTTAAGTCTCTGATAATACTCCAGTTAAACCTCTCTTTCTTGATTTTTTTTTTTCTTTTCTTTTTTTCCTTTTTTTTTTTTTTTTTTTAATAAGAGAGCAGCTGGTTGAACTTGCTCCTTAGGAGCAGACTGAAGCTAAAATTTCTGTTCCTCTCTCTAGTGTGAGCTGACTTTGCAGCAGAGGATCTGATGGTTTTTGAAGGCTGTCATTGCACTTGCCTTTGCCTCTCTTCTGCACTGATGGGGAGAAGGGTCACCCATGCTTTTCATTGGTAAAAATAATCGACGTGATATGTGTGGTTTTATAGTCAGTCACAAAGCTCAAAGAAAGCAAATATGTATGGCAGTATGGCAAGGACTTTTTGGGGGGTTTGTTTGTTTGTTTTGACTTCTTTTTTGTTTTGTGTGGGGCTTTTTTGGTTTGATTTTTCTTAAGTGCTGCATTTAATCCCATTAGAAATGTGAGGGAAATTTCACAAAACTCAAAGTGTCTGAAGACGGAGATAAGCCCTTCATGCTGTTCAGCTCTACAGTGTTTATTCCTTTTCCCCTCTACTTTTTCATAGTTATCAGAGAGGGGTGGAAAGCTTTTGTCAGAGTTCTCCTTTAAAGAGAGATAATATGTGAATGTAAACAAATATAAGCACATGGTGCGACCAAGGGAGCGAGCAGTTTCTTCGATTTCTGAATTTTCTGGCACCCATGAACGGTGTCAGGATCTTAACATGACTCAAACTGCTTGGAGAACAGGATGGCTTCTATGGAAACTCACTAGACAAGTGATTCAAAAAACATCTTTTCAGAAAATTACTTCATCATATATGAGATTTCTTTTTAAAACTAACTACATGGGAGTTCTTGGCAATGATGGTCTCTACATCTGATGGTCTAACTAGCATGAAATAGAGCTGCTGCTCTCATTTATATACATTACGCTATCTGGTTCCTCATTTGTGGTTTGGTAAAAGCATGAATTTTCAAGTTTCCCTCATGGGACTTCTCTGGCTTCTTTCACTTTACCTTTCATTTTCTTCCCCGCTATGTAGAAATACAGGATGATTATTAAATGGCTTTAGGAATTTTGCTGTAAGAGGTAAGAGAACATGCAGCATCATAAATTTTTATTGTTGTCATCATAGTTTCTTACTGTCTTTTCAAGAAAGCATGACAATAGTGAGGTGGGGAAGATTGTAACACATGCAGTTTAGCTGGGAGAATTAAATATAGATATTTTCTTGGTGTAATATTTGTCAGGCAAATCACAGAATGTGTCTTATAAATACCTTTGTGCATACACAGTCATCAAGAGCTGTTTCATCCGTGTATCACTGCAAGACCGTAATCCCGGAGTAAAACCCCATGAAAGATGTCCATGGGTCCTACAGCATCCCAGCTGCAGGGAGGATGCACCACTGGTTGGAGAAGGGAATGGGATGACTGGAAAAATGGGTAATGTGGGTACCAGCTGTGTTTGCTTCAGTGAGTCTGTTGCACACAGGAGAGCTCCCCCTCCTCTTCGTGGGGGAACAGATATGGTAAGGCTGATCACAGCACCAGAGGCTTTTTGTGCTGTCCCCAGCCCTAAGGACATGCAATCAAAGTGCTGCAGGCAGCAGAATGCAAGAGAATTTAGGGAGTGGGCTGGAGAAAATTAGAGACACATCAGGGAAGGGCGGAGGAAGGATGTTGCCCTGGGCACAGAGGTGGGGAATGTGCCCAAAGCTGTGTTGCCATCAGTGTCAGAGATGGCACAGCAAGTGTGCTGCCAGCCCTGCTGGCATCTCTCTTCCATCGACGCCCACTGGGCCTCTCAGCAGCACTGGCACTCGTACAGATGGGGCCAAATGGCTTCTCACAGAATGCAGCTCACCCTGCTGATGTCCCTCTCCACCAGGGCAAACACAGATCAGTCTCATGCCTGGCCACGGCCTCTCTAGCCCCTTCCCAGCCCCTTCCCAGCCCCTTGCCCATCACCCAGGATATGGCCTGAGGCACAACCTCACTCCTTCACTTGGAGATCAGTGGGGAGGTTTTTGGTGGGTACTATCACTGTCCATTTTACCTTAGTCTATTCAGGATTGCTTTTTAGTTAAAAATACTCAGCTGGCTTTTTATATGAAAGTACATATGCCTTTCATTCCTTCTGCTTCTAATTATTATGTTATTTAATAATTATTCTAATTATTAAATTGTTATGCTATTACATAAATAACTACTTGTTATTTTTCTGTGATATTTTTAAATCCAAGATGGTTTCTGAAGGAGGCAAGTGACCAAAAATATTTATACATTGTAATTCAGCTTGGTTGACTCATTTAGTTTAATTAGCTGTAATGTGGGATTTTAACTCTTGTCATCACATTAGAAACAAGTTTACTACTTTGTATTCCTTTGAATTTTTCTTAAAAAGGTTTTTTTTTCTGTTTTTCTTTTCTGTCTTTCTTTCCATGGTAAATATATTATTTATGCTGTTCCCATGCTAAAATTTCATGCCCTCAGCGCTAAATAACCCTCCCCCACCTTTTTCTGGCTGGGGATTTATAATACACCCCAGAAAAAAAATAGGTGCTGACTGTGCTGTGAACAGTGCCCCTTCATTATAAAACAGCCCTTGCAAACTTTTGGAAAATGGACTTACTATGATAATAAATCTTCTCCCTTGACACACAGCACTGAATGTGGCTCTGACCACATAAACTGCGCTCCCCATGATTCTGGGGCTGTTCACAATGCCAACCATTTATAAGCCAGTTGGCTTTACATTAATTAATTCCCAAGTCATTCACAAATAGCTACAATCACCTCAAAGTGCAGGGCTAGGAAAGGGCTGGCATTTTTGAAAGAGAGATCTGTATATAAAAATTTACCATGCTCACAATAGGGAAAAAACCCAGCCCTTGAAACAACAACGGCTTTCTGCGTTTGGGCTCAGGGTCGCGGCTCCTTTCGGTTCAGCTTGTGGCGGTTTATTTATGACGGGTGCTAATTTCTGATGTTTGACTTCTTCTGTGGACAGCCTTGGCTGGGCATCTTTCCCCTGCACTGTTGCCTGCAGGACAAGGCAGGGGAAATATGTATTGCTTTGGAGAGGAGCTCAAGGATCCCAGGAATGCCAGGGAAAGATTTAGGTTTGTGACATCCTCTGCCAGATTTCTAGCTGCTTCTCACCTGGATTTCAGTCCTCACAGCCTTCTCTTACAGGGTTTTAGCATCAATAGATGCTAATAAATAGATAAATAAAATAGATGCTAACATTCAGACATTAATGGGAGTAATTTTAAAAATCTGTCCAGGAGAGGTCTTGCTCTCCCTGCCTGTCATAGCTTTTAGGCTTTTAAGGGAATTTTTTTTCAGATGTGATTGAATTGCATACTTTGTTCCCATGGGGTGCAGTTTCCTTTGGCTGCTGTTGGCTACCCCTTCTGCTATCTCCTTCCTCCAGCACTGGCCCACACAGCCTGTCCTCGCCTTTGCTTCAAATCCCCTTCCTCATGCCCCTCTGAGCTTCCCCATCTGTGCCTTGGCTTCCTGCCCTTGGCTTTACTTCCTGGGGGTTTGCCACAGACCAAGTGAGTTAGTTACCTGTTGCCACTCACCCCTTCCATGTCCACTGCTTTATCTTGTTCCATCTGTTTTGGATCCTTGCTGTTTTGCCTTGTATAGGCTGTAAGTGTGTAAGGGTAATAATACTTTACACTGGAATTCAACCTAGAGAATGAAAGAGTTGGAGATGGGAACATTTTTTTCACAGTTGGTCACCCATTGCTGGGTGCATGTGGACCTTCACCCCCCTCCCTGCCAGTCCCTGCTGGGACCGCAGCCAGAGAGGAGCTTGGCTGCCCTGTGGAGGTGCATTATGGCACAGGCTTAAAGGACGCAATTATAGATGAACTTCATAGGATGGTGCCTCATCCAGGCCATGGGATTGACAGTGCTCATTCACTAAGCAGCTATTCAGTAGTTTTTCTTCATCAATTTTTAGCAGGGGAGGGAGTAGCTGATCCCTTAATTCCAACATCCTATTCAGATACCACACTGAAGACAGAGTTATTAATTTCCTTGGAGGGTTTTTTGCTGTCATTCAGCATGACAGTATCCTGAATGCTTTAGAAATATTAATGGGTTTATTTTCATAGTAGAACCATAAGATGGAAGAGCATTGCTTTCACACTGTAGTTGCGAGCAACAGCAAAGAGTGCAGGATCAAGGTCAAAGTGATTGCAAGGTTTAGACACATAATTTTTTTTTTTTTCCAGACAATTCTGTTTATCCCCTTACCCCTATGTCTGCATTTTATACAGGCCACTGACTTCCATTCTGGCTGCGGCTGCTCAGCGAATGGTTCTGCCAAGTTCAGAGGTAGTACTCTGAGCTCTGCACTGGTAAAGTCCTACAAGCTCTTTGGCCTGAAGGGACTCACTCAGTCCCACAACAGGCAGATGTATCTCCCCAGGTCAGTATTTGTCTGCTCTACTTTCTCCTACTGTAATCTTCAGCCTCAGTACCCCCTTTTGCAACAGGCAAGACAGGAGCAACGCAAGGAGCTTTAATTGATGCTCAGTGCCTCCCAGCCACCTGAGGTAGAAATCCTATGGAGGGAGCACAGTAGGTGCTCATGAAAATAAGGATCTCTTGCTCTGCCCAACAAAATCCCAGTTCAGTCCATTTTTTCTGATACTGTTCAGGCTTCTCTATAGTTATGACCCATGACCTCCTTGTGCAAATACATGGTTTACCTGTTCCTTTTCTCCATTACCCATGTGGTTTCTTGTCCCACCCTTCTGACCAGCCAGCACTCCCATTTGATGCCACGACAACTTCAAGAAGTGGTAGTCCTGCTACCACATTTGATTAAGATATTGATATTCAACTCTATAGGTACTACAGTGTGCTAATATTTGGATTAACTGCAATATAAAATAAAGATTCCCTGCTTTTTATGTGGGTTGTTTAGGCACACCACATGACAGAGCTTATCATGGTAATGGTATTTCTGCTGGATTCAGCAAAGATAGTGCCATAAAAATAAAACACATTGAGATTCATAGAAATCTGTCTGCATTCTGCTTCCAGTGAAGCTATTTGGGGCCAAATTTTCAAACATCAGTTTCTAGTTGCACCAACACAAGGAGCCCATGCAAAATACAAATATGCACACTTAGGTTCTTACACATGCGGGCAGTGCCCATTCTTGCTGAAAAGTGACATTCTGAGAACAGATGTTGCAAAATACTTGCACATATTTTGTGGGAGCAACAGTGACATCAATCTTGCTGGAAACATAGCTCCCATTTTTACTTTTCTTTGCTTCGTAGGCCGTTTATCTTGTTTCCTTTGGTGCTGGAAGTCTTCCCCATGCTGTTTTCTGTGTCTGGAAAATCTGCCCACCTTCTGCATGCCAATCACACTTCTTTTTCAAACCTCTTCTTCAAACTTCTCCTAATCCCTTTTATGCTGATCTTCTTACCGTCATTTTCTTTCCAACTCAAGTCTGAATTGCCTCTTACAGGGAGTTTTAAGTGTGTGTATTTATTCATAGTCCTTTGTGTAAGCTGTCTAAATTAGTGCCCCCTTCATTTTGACGTGAAAAATTAATTTTATATAGTTGTACTAACTTAATCCATGCCTTCCCCACAATGCAAAGCCCTTTTTTTGAATAGTCCAATTTCTGTTTTAAAGGAGAGTTTGTTAAAACATAGACATTAAACAGGCTGCCGGGGTCAAAGTTAGAAGGTAACAAATCCATGGGAAGAGCAAAATTCTCGTGGTGGCCAGAGTAGCAGTTCCAGGGCTGAGTAATGCGCTATTGGCACAGCTTTGCCTTTTTCCTCCAGAAAAAATTAAAGACAGTAAATCAGTTTGGAAGGTATGGTTTATTTTGGCCTGCCAACACTACAAATGTTATTTCTGAAATAGCAATGGTTAATTGCTCAAACTCCTCAGCTGTGCAGACAACACTGAAAGTTTCCATGTAAAGAGTGAGCGATGGGAGCTGGAGCGGGGCCTGGATAGGGAGGTCCTGGAGGAGGCAGGGGAAGGTGGGCACAGCCAGGACAAGGATGGAGCCTGCTGGGGGGCTTCCTGGACTCACTGCCATGGACAGGGAGCTGTGGGGCAGCTACAGTGGCTGGGGGCTGCTGTGGCTCCCTGGCTTTGGGGCGTTGACACAGGCAAGGAAGTAGGGGCAACTCTACGAGTCATTTTGCAGGCAATTGCTTGCTTTGCCTAAGCCTCTTGATAACCCTGCTCGTAAGGAGGTGTGACTCCTAAAATTGCTGTGTGCATGTGTATTTTTTTTCCCTGTATACTACTATTATTATTATTTAATCTCCATGTGGCCTTTCATTTCTGCTACTAAAGTTGTGAGCTTTTTATTTTTCATTTTCAGTTACTTTTTCCAACATAACATGAAATTGCAGACATTTTCAGGCCTTAATTTTTAAAATTATCTCTCATTATCATAATTTACTGCTCTTAATGATTTTTCTGACAGGTTTTAGTAGCAAGATTCCCTAAGTAATCCCTTTTTTTCTTGGATGCAGTTAAGTATATTATACAAGATAGTATGGATAATATTAAGATCCCAGTAGTGTAACATTCAGGAGAGTTTCCAACAGTTAATGTTACCTGTCATCTCAGGATATGAATCACCTGGGGATCCTTTCTATGGAAAGAGTGAGAAGAGATGCTTCTCCAGACAGCATTTGTCATGTTGTCCTAGGATTTCTGGGAGCTCCTGCAGGAACCCAGAGGTGGCTGCCGTCTGCTTGTTTTGATGGTTTGCATTAGGATCCAAATCAGACTGTGCTGGAGAAGAAAACCTCCAACAGCTACCATGGCCCTGGCAAGGCACAGGCTGTGCTCTCTGCATGCCTTCTCCAGATGCTGGGCACATGGGCCTGTCCTGAAAGTTCCAGGATGGTTTGGCTTAGTTGGTTTGGCTGAGAAGGCAGTTGGAGGAGTGAGTATGGAGAGAGACTTATTGCTCTTGCAGATAACAGCCTTGCTGAGTTTGATTGATGGATGCTGTTTTATCTGCCAGACATAAGCTAAAACTTAGGAAATGGAGCAAAAATATGCAGCTTGGGCAGAGCAGTTGTGTACAGCAGGGAGAAGCACAGTGCTGGTTTGGGCAGAGCTTGTGCTCAGCTGCCCCGGCGCACCACAGGCTCCCTGGTGAGCCCAGCTGGGTGTGAAGTGCCACATGCACGTGTACCAGCCATGCAAGGCCCAGAGATGGGGTGCCAAGCATGTTCTGGACATATGTACTGAGGAATGAGATTCCTTCCTTCCTGTTTTCCCAATCCTTTCCCTTTGCTATCCTATTGATGCATCGCAGGCCCTCCATCTTGTCCAGAGAGCAAGTATTTCCCAACTGTGCCTCCAAACAGATGCTCAGGAGGTCTGGGCTCTGCTACCTCTGGCTTTAGCAGGCTGGCTCTGTGGCACTGGGCATCACCCCATATCCCTGGCCATCTCAGTTCCCTCTGCCTGCCTTGGACTTGCTCCGTACTCATCATATGCTCCCAGCCACTTACTGGGTAGCAATGCAGAGTAGAGAGTGGCATTCCTGCCTCAATGACTAATGTGAAAGGCTCTAAAATGGAAATGGTTGTAGTGGTATGGATTGCTCTAGCTAGGGTAGCTTATCCTGTGCAGGAAACTGGCTGCAACTGGAGCACCTTTTTGCTAATATACACTGCATTTTCACTTTGCTGTAATTGTAAAACTCTAGAGTGTGAACAAGGCTGCAGCCTGTACATTTTTAACAAGTGCTGCTGTGCCCCAATCCTGTTTGCCACTGTCTGGAACCTTGACAATCTGGTCTTCATTAAGTCCTTTGGGAGCTAACATTTAGTGAATAAAATTAGGAGAGGACAGAATTTTTTTAAACAAGCAGAATTAGACACATTTGGTTTCTGAGAAGGTCATGAAGATGCTCTAATATTGCTTGTACAAGGTATTTGTCAAGTGTGTTCCAATTTGAGAGAACAGTTGGACATTTTTCTTCCTCTTAGAGGTGTTAATAGACTCAAAGGTGGAAGAGGAGGCAAGGGCAGAGTGGAAAAAAGACCTGACAAGCTCGAGTGATGGCAAACACAGCAGATTACACTGAAGACAATCTCCTCTCTGCCACTCATTTTTTCTTACTCAGCACAGAGTGCATCTGGCTCTTCGTTATGGAGGAGCTGAAATGAGCCCTTGTGAGTGATCAATGCACATGTTGGGAGAAATCTTACAAACACAGGAAAATACCAATGATATTTTGTCTGGAAAGAGATTGCTAGTGGTGTTTGAGATTTCCCCAAATTCAGTCTCTGGTGAGGAAACAGATGAACAGAGTGTCTGTAAAGAAAATTTAAAGGCTTCCATTAAAAAAAACATAGACCTGAAAAATGCACGTGGTCTGAGGTAACGTGTATCTGATCCAGTGAATGTTTCATGGTTTTTTCCTACCTTCTAGAGTAAATTTATGTTCAAATCCTTGTTTTGTACAAGAAGTGGGTGAAATAAACTATTTTTCTATTTGATGCAAATGCTCACCTTCATTTGCTTCACAGTGAATGTGCCTGCACCAGCCTCCCCAGTTAGTGTTGACTGGCATTTGAGTCATCTTCAGAGCAGAAAAGTTTCCTGCTGAGGAGCTGGGTATAGTGGGATGGTCTTTGGATTTTAGAAGTAGTCTTTTTGGATTTAGGTCAAAGACTTCTGACCAAACAGCATTAGAAAGCTGCTCCTGCGGTAGTTGTTTCAAGTGACAGGGAATAAGATACACAAGGCATCTGGTGCATCCTATCTGCACAGGAGAAGAAGAAATTTGCCCTGTGGCTGTCAGGTCAGTGTGCTTTGGCATGCACAGAGGTGTAAAAATTTATTCTTCTCAGAGCTTCCATATTTTGTGCCTCATTTGATATCCTTCAAACCAAATTCAACCGTTTCCTTGGTAATGGTGTTTTGTATTGTGAATGCTAGTAAATCAAATATCCATAACGGGGAACCAGATGTAATTTACAATCAATTTGCCATTTTATGAAAGGGCAATGAAATACTGGTATCCCATCTGAAATTTGTTTATTGAATATAATGAAGAAGAAACCAGTGGGGATGTATGGTAATCAAATAGGGGCTAGGAAAATTGCTGTAAATTCTGTAAGAGAGAGAATGATACAAACTTCTTTGTTGAACTTTCAAACTGCCCTGTGGAGTTTAACAGACAATAGAGTTCCAGAGTTCAGAATTTCTTTAGGTTATTTTCAAACTTCTATACAGTGTCATCTTTGTTCTCCATCTAGTGACTTGATTTTTTTTTCTTTTTTTTTTTCCTTTTCCTTTTAAAAGAGAATTATCTACTAGTACAGCAGCATGAAAGCAAGTGGGTTAAAGAGGTATGATATTAACTGGCTTCTCTTTTTCACTTGGAAAAATCTTCAGATTCTTAGAACCACGCTCAGCCTAGTTTCAAGTGGGTGCAAATAGTGAGTTTGGTGTACACTTAGTGTGTTTACTAATACAAGTCAGTCATTTTGCCTGTCCAAGTTAGTGTTTGAACTGTTTTGGTTTTTGGGGGGTTTTTTTCCCCTTTTTTTTTTTTTTTTTACTAGTGTATTTCCAGTATCTCATTTTCACATCAATGCTGAATGAAAGTACGGCATCAGGTGCCCTCTATTCAATTCAGGACAGGACCGCAAACCTGTGTATCCAATATCAAAAGCCAGAGCCCTAACCGGTAGAATAACATGTACATTTCCAGCTAGGATAAAACCTCTGGTAAGATACCTAGGATCAGATTAGAAACACCTCAGCAGCATGAGATAAGTATCTTGGTGATACTGTGTCAAATTTGTTTAAATAGTGTTCTGAGGGTAACTGAATATTGGCTTTAGTGGCAATAGAGATTTGGTATTGGTATTTCCCACTGGCTGATTGGTATGCCTTGTTGAATTTCACATAGTCCAGCCCTTGTATTTTTGATCCTTTCTTGTTCCTTTTCTGAGTTTTGTGCTCCAAGTTCATGGATGTCAGATGTTTATATCCTTCTTCATCAGTAGATGTGAGATGAAGGCATTTGCCATTCTCTTGGGTGACTTCTGGTCTTGGACTTTTGTAGGCTTGCTACCAAGAGTTTGGGCTGGTCTCTACCTATAGTTACCTTCTCTTTAGTTGGGTCCTAAAGGAAAATCCCCTTTCTGAGGAGTCACTCTGTCAGGAACCTCTCTTTTGGATGTCAGCTGTGTTGATACAAAACAACTCAATTATCCCAGGCCAAACTAGGGACACAGTAAGTAAAATTTCAATCCAAAGCCATTCTTGAGGAACAAGAGGAAAATATTTTTTCTAGGTATCATTTGCAGCAGCATTATTTGAATAGAACCTGGGCTTACTCAGGTGAAGAGTACTTTTAAAGCAGCACTAGCTGGAAAACCAAACAGGTTGTCCTCTACGAGACAGCACTGTATGGAAAAAGCAGGTGTCTGTAGTCAAAACACATACCCTGTGGTAGACCAGTAGGAAAGCCAAAAATAATAATGGACAATGCTGGGCCACAGTAGTGCCAGAAACTGGATGTGTCTCAAAATGTGAACATTGTGCTGTTTTAGAGGATGTATTTTACATGACAAAAATTGGATATTCCCTTCATCTAAGTGCTGAATTTTTTATTTTTTATTTTTTTTACCTTCAAGGACTGCAAGAGGCTCTGAGGAACAGAGGAGAATTCCCACTGTTCCCGGGAACCAGACTCTTTTTAAGTAACAGGCACTTGAAAAGAAGCCTTGGGAACTGAAAGAGCCTGGTTTGTGGATGTTTCTGTGCTACCCATCACACATTGAAGGGTCAGGGTCACACATCAATGCAAGCTATCCCTGCCTATTTCAGTTGCATCTTATTTGGAGATTGAGAGGCTTTATTGCCAGTTTTAAGGAGCACCAGCAACCATGCACAGTGTGCCCCTTAACCTGTCATTTGTCATGTCCCCAGTTTGCCCAGGCTTTTGCAGATGTGCGAATCCAAGGGTGAAATAGACTGGCAGTGGCTTATATCACAGTTTCCGCTTTTCTTCTTTTGATACACAGCTCTGTGCACTGCTCCCTTGGTCTGTGGTCCACCCTGATCCTCCTTATCCTGGGAAGCTTAGGTCTTTCTCTCCATACCACCTCTAACTATGTTGTGGGAAGCTCGAGATAGCAAAACCAGGCACTGTTATTAACTCCAATGATTGTTCATTAAAAGAAAAAGGCACACAGAAGTGCACACAAAGGGAGACCTTCATCTCCATCCTCTGCCCATCCCTGGGGGTTGTTCATCAATCAAACAGTGGACTCCTGGCAAGACATCAAGGGTGATAAATTTGAACTTCCACTCAGTAAAGTGAATCTACACCCCTTACCTTCCATGTTTCCCAGGAGACTAAGCTTCTTGCATGTTGTGGCATCAGTCACTGCCCCTGTCCGTATGTTCATTCTGCTTATGCAAAGTAATGGCAAGGAGACTCTTGCTCAGTTGAGATAAAGAAGTCCTTTCACATGGCCTGGTTTGACGTGAATCAATCTCTCATTGTGCAGCATCTGCACAATGATTTGCAATGCTGCCAGCCTTTCCTTGTTGTGCTGAACTAGAGAGAGACACAGGTCTTTGCAAATGGCCTCTGCCTTCTTCACTAGTGTCTTTTTTGAGGTTATGCATTAGTAGTGCCACCCTTGGCACCAGCTGGCAGAACTTGCCCTTCCTGGGGGGAAGAGGGACTGGTGATGGCTGTTCACTTTCAATAGACTAGCTGTGCCTAAAGGCTTGCTCTCCTCAGTGTTGTACGAAAGCCCTGTGCTTCTCATCCTCCAGGCATGTCCTATTGGCAACTCTGGAGGGCTGGAAATCAGTGCAAATTATGAAGGCTGGGATTTAAAGGATGAGAGGGAAGAAGGACTATTAGTCCCAGAGCTGAAAAAACTGTGGTTATCCTGCCAAGGCTGCCAGGATCTGCAAATACTGGTGACAAAGGCCACGAGATGTGTGAGGCTTTGTTGCATTCAGAGCAGCTAAGCAGGATGGAAGAGTCAGGCACCAGGCACTTTTTGGCCACCTGGGTTCTCATGAGGATGACTATCCATGGTTTCTCTCCATGTTACTTAGCAGCACAATGGCTTGGCTAATCTCCATGGGTCCAGTGCCAGGGTGGAGGCATTTCTCTGCTCTCCCCCCCCCACAGCACTGATGGAGAGCTTAGGTGGCCATGCATCTTGCTAGGCTGTGTAGACATACCCATGGGTGGTTTGCCACTGCTACCTTTAAGAAGGGTAATGGAGGCTGTCTATGAAGATTTGCTTCATCACCAGCAAAGATGAGGGTGAAACTGATGATAGATGCATGTGTAATGGCTTTCCTGCAATGGGCAAATCCAGTGAAAATGATATTTGCTACTGTTTCACCCTTCATCTGCTGGTGGTGTGGGCAGTGCATGGCTCTACACTGCATCATCTCAACAGTGGCTACTTCAGGGGGCCTGAGGGCACCACGTCTGTGACTGCCCCTGCCCAACCTCCCTGAGCTCCCCCTACCCTGCTGCAGTGGCTGTAGTCCCAGGAAGAGGTGACAGGCATGTGCATGTTCTTTGGCCAAGAAGGGGTCAGCTGGAGATGCTGTGCCTGGGGTGGGTCCAGCCTATTGTGTGGCACTGCCTGCAAATGGCGAGAGGGGAAGGGAGAGGAGTGGCAACACTGGGAAGGCACATGTTGGTAGTGGGCAAGTAGCATGCCAGCAGTGGCTGGGGACTTTTCCCAGGGCTGAGGTGACAGTGAAGGAAAGGAGCAATATGCAAGCAGTGCTGTCCAGGGGGTGTGCAGCTTCCCCATGGCTCAGGGCATCCTCACTGCTGAGCCATGTGCCCTGGCGAGCTCTGCGAAGGCTGCTGGGTGTGTGCAGCCATTTCCCTGCTGGGTGGTTGGCGATGAGTGGTCCCACGTGGTTTAGATTTAGTGAGAATCCCCTTTTTGTGTTCAGAAGGCCTTGTTTTCAGTCCCAAGTGCCTCGTGAAATGAATTGTTGTTTTCTGGCCAGCCTGACTAGGAAACACGATTCATGCAGTTGCTGGGAACTGGCAAAAACATCCTGGTTTTCAGAGTGTAAATTATGAAAATGCATTCTTATTCTCATGGATTTTCCTTGAGAAAAAGCCAGCAGTGGGAGTGTGTTAGAGTGGTAAAATACAATTCATGACAACAATCCCACTGAGAGGAGTATTTTTTTTTTTTTTCAGTTTGGTTGCTTCTAATTGTGGTAAGGAGCAAACACATTCCTCTCTAATTTCCATTGGCAAAGTCTCCAGGACTCTACAAGTGCCAGTGTGTGTGTGCCGTGGTTGATTTTGCGTTTCCTCCTCTCTTCTTCCCCTCCTCCACCCCCTCCTTCATATTACTGGTATTATGGCCAATCCCTCTGCAAATACCTCTTTCGCAGGCAACATAAGCATTCTCCTTCTTGTTTGTCTTCCTTCAAAACTCGACTCTATCTCTTTTGGCCAGCTGCAGCCTTCCTAGAGCATCTTCTACCTGACAAAAGAAGATACCTTTGATAGTCAGGCATGACTGTAGAGTTGAAACACATGCTTGGTTCAGATACTGATGAACTTTAATTTATCTCATTTCATTAGCAATTTTTAAACCTGCAGTTAGTGGAAGGCAGTCTGTAAAATAATTGGAAGGAAATGCTGAAGGAGAAATACTGGGGGGAGGAAAGAAGGCAAGCGGCTTACAGCAGGAGTCTAAGCCAGTCTTTCATCTTCAGGCCAGTTTAGTTTTGAACCCTGATGGGAAAGGTCATGAATTTTAAAATGTGTCTCGCAGCAGACAGCTCTAATCATAAAGCTAATACTATCTGCAGTGCATGTCTGACCATGTGAGACTCATGGCTGACTGAAGAGGGAGACTGACTTCCAAGAGCAGGATGCTGCTTGGAGCAGGAGAGCGTGGGATAAGCAGAACCGATGCCATATCTGTCAGTGCTGGCATGAAGTACCCGGCTTTCAGGGGGAACCACGCTGTTCCCAGCAGGGTCTCAGCAGGGCTTGCTGCAGCAGAAGTACTAGATAGTGCATTCTTTGCCTCTGACAGCTCCTCCAGGATCCACAGTTTCCCCTTCCTGCCTGTTGTTTAGGAAGTATAACATTTTACTGCTTTAGCTTGCAACCCTCATTCTTGGCTTGAACACAATTTCCAAACTATTGTGCTCCAAAGCCTGCAGAAGCTGGAGCACTTGCTGTGGCTACTCTTGGGAATTGTCTTTTTGCCATTTGCCAGGCTGTGCTTGAAATCAAGGGAGGCTAATGTTTTGGCAGCACCTCACATTGACTCTGACAAAGGAGTTGTGGTTGGTGCCTATCTCTGTCTTAATTGTTTTCTTAATTGGGTGCTGCTGAGGCTCAGACAGTTATTTGCAGGATGTGAGAAAGCCCTTGGTTCTCTCTCTAACTTCATGTGCATTTTCCAGAATTCTTCCATTGTACATCTATCACATCTTGGGCTCTGCTCTTCCTAGCACATATGGAAGCATGGTCTGCTGGTGTTAATCACCACGTGGTGTCTAGACATGCTGAAAACACTTAAGCAACTGTGACATCTGTTTGGTTGGCCTGTGTTGTTGGGAAACTTGACCTTATTTACAAACAGTTTTCAAAACCAGGTTTCAACCATGACATGATAATAAATGTGAAGCATCTTCACACACTGTGACCACATCTTTGTGGCCAACAACCTCCTTGAGGAGAGGTAGGCTCACTCTGAAGGGTTAGAACTTGGGACATATGGGTTCAATTTTTAGGTCTGGCACATACTTCACATCTGACCTTTGCTGAGTTGTATGCTCTGTTTGTGTCTGGAATAAAATAGCAATGGTAATACCTGGGATCAGTCTGATTATTTGACTCTTCAGATTGTGGCAGCTAATTTGTTACTTTAAAAAGTCCCCATGATCTAAATGCAGCTGAATGCCCTGTTGTATGGAGTTAGTGTAGTGTGAACAAGAGCAGGAGCTAAGCTGGAATTTCTCTTAATTCTGCAGCAGCAGCAAACTCCAAATCAGGGGTTACTTTTGGTGTGTCATATTGCAATTGCTTGGTTTTTGCAGTGCATGATGTGAAGCAGAATTTTCAAGAGCATCTGATTCTTGGCTGCTAAGTGTTTACATTGCTCCTGAAAATGGAATTTAGGGCTCTGACAGAGGATCTTTGGTAGATTTAAGAGTTTAGGACATTATCTCTTCTAGCACCTCTGCCAAAAGTTGCTGCCTTGTAACAGGGGCGCAGAGCAAGAAGAAAGCACAGTGACGAACAGTGTCCCACTGTGAACCTGGTGGGGAGTGTGCCATGCTCTTCCTGTTCACACAACCCCCAGCAGTTTGGTGTCACTGTGAAGAAAAACTACAGATTTGCTCAGGTGTTGTCCCTAAGCTGTTTCTGCTCCATGTCTGGCAAGTGTTTAATGGTGTGAGAGTGCTGGTGCTGTGTTTATGGACAGATGACCTCTCCCACAGGTCGCTGTGAAAGGACTGGGCATGAGGGGCCAAGAAATCACGAGAGGATTTGGGAAGCCCCAGCTGTATGCTGGTGTAACACAAGGAAGAAGTCAGTTTTAGGGAGGCTGTAAGTGGAGCTAACCCTGATGCCCACAAACAAGGCTAACTTTACCTCTTCATTTCCCTTGTTGAACTGCAAGTGAGTTTCCAAGAAGCTCTCATCTCTGAAGCAGCTACTGCAGGCATAAGCAGCTCTGCTTGAGTGGCATCCAACTTGTGCTTTCTGTGACTGTATCTTTTACAGCAATGTCTCCAGAAATACCAAAGTATAACAAATTATTTATTTGCCAAGCCTTTTCTGTTGTGTTTCAGCCTCTCCTCTGCCCCTTCCCCAGCTTATCACTGGTGGAAGTGGGGTTAAAGTCCTTTGAATGAGGACATCAAAGGACAAATGCATCTCTGTTCTTAACCCAGGCTTATAAAGAGATTGTGATAAAGGCCAACAATACATGTCAGTGTTTCCCAGTTATTGTTCTGGGCTTTATTGTTTTATTAAGAAATAATTTCTCACCCTGTGTGGCTCCTGGTGAGTTTTGTTTTCTGTGCTGCTGGATTTGATCTGTCCAGTGAAAGACCTGCCACAGAACTGAGAGTTTTGCCAGCTGTGAGTTAAGAGAGAGACATGATTGAAAAAGTTCAAGCTCTGCTTCCTAGTAGCCAATTTACCATCTGTCTCACTCTCCTTCACGCCCCTTTTATAGCAAAAATGCAAACAATTTGTTTGACCTCTGCTGAATCGGTACGACTCTGGGCTTTTAAAGTGTTGCTCTTGCAAATAAAAACCAAACGTGACAGTAGCAAAAACCCCGAATTCAAAACCAATAAACCTAGGTAGAGGCAAGGCCTCTTCCCAGAGATTGTAAGAAGCTATCAAAGGCTTTCTTCTTCATTAATGCATCCTTCCTTCTCTTCTCCCTTTGCTCCACCTCTGGGAAAAACTACAGGTAATGTCAAATCCTGTCTCCCATAGCACGTGGCTGAAAATTTGCCCCTCCTCCAGTGTAAGAGAGAGAGTGAAGCCCTCAAACATAATGCTCAGAGGCGGAATGCTGTGGATAGGTAAAAGCCAGCACCCCCCCCACTCCATTGTCCTGGCAGCATGGCCCCTCTCTGACCTTGCACCAGCTGTGGTGCTCCTGAGGCACCTCTGTGAGCTGGTCCACCAGAACGAGGTGGTCCTCAGTGGGGCCAGTGAGCTCCACACACAGAGGTCTCTGATGGGGCTAGAGCTGATGGGAGGAGTTGGGGCATAGAGGAGTGGGATCTCTCTCTTGGTGGTGGTAAATCCCTAGCCTGGCTCAGCTGCATGTGGAAACACAGACAGGTGCTGTGTCACAGCATTACTGCACAAGTGCGACTGCCAGCACTAGTAATGGTTCTGTCTGTCTCCCAAAGAGGCTTCTTCTCAGAAGCATTCCTGATGCTGGTATAAATTGGCATGGCTCCAACCAATGTGTCATTTTTCTAGTAGGCTATGAAATGTTCTTGAAAACTGGTCTGTGTTTCGGGGTTTTGTCTTGGTCATACTGACCCCAACGGAAGTCCAAGCTGCTAAATGACTCACCATCCTTCATCCTCAAATCAGTACTTGTACCCTCAATTCTTGTTATTGAGCAACTGTTAGGAAAAAAAAAACCACACTTCAGTTTTCGTGCTTCAAACAAAACCTATGAAGTCCCCATTTCAGGCTGCAGAAGCAGCCTTTGTTTTGCTAGCAAATCTCTGTAGAAAGAGATGAGAACTGGTAAGAAAATCACCTCAGTGCTCATGTGTTTTGCTGAGGTTGGAGGAGGGAAGTGTGACATTCTTGCACAAAGCATTTTCTATGTCAGTGTATCTTAAGTAGATTGGAATAAGAAAAGAAAGCCTTTTCTTGGGTTTACTGAAACCACAAAGATGTTGTATCATTGGGGCTCATCCTGGACAAATAATGGGGTGGCACAGGCCTAGGGGAGGAAGGGGAAAGAAAGGGGTTTAGTGTGGAAACTGAAGCTCACATTTGAAGATAGACTTAACCTGATAAGAAGTCTGAAACATGAGCTGAGATGCTAATCTCCTCAGGGCAATTTTGAGTCCTCCTTTTAGGGTTGTGGGAGTGACTTCGTACCTGCTTTGAGACCTTGGAAAAACACTTTCTTAAAAACACCTAAGGGGGGGGCTTTCCATTGTCAAAGAAGTAGGTTGAATATTGCAAGATAATATTCTTTCCCACAATGTACTTTGACTTAACAATTTTCAGATGAAGTATTATCAGTAAAGAATAATTAGGGAAAAAATGAAATAGAATAAAATCACATCAAGAAGTGCTAGAAGCAAGGAGGAAAACACATTTTTTGCTATGGCAGAAGCAGAAGTAAGGCAGCTCTGTTGCAGAAGAGCTGCCTGAAATGTGGGCGATTTAAGCAGGAAGTTCTTTCACCTGGGTAGGTGAGAGCACAACAGTAGGCTCATACTTGAAGACACACAGAGTGGGGATGAAGCAACCCGAAATCTCAAAGAGATCATGGGGCATTGACTTTGAAATGGCAAGGAAGGTTATGGCAATTGAAGACTCCTGAGATCAGCAGAGGGACAGTGGAGTTGCCTGGCATTGTTATCACTGCCCTGAACAGATGCTTGAACAAGGATGAGTACACAGGGAAGCTGATGATGTCAGAAGCAGTTCCAGATGAATGGGGACCTGTGCTGTTATAAACCCAGGCCCTTAGCTTTTTCACAGATAGGACAGCATAGATGGGGAGGAAGGAGCTAAGACCCCATGAGGCACCACTGGGGAAAGACTCTGAGTCACCTCTGTGAAGCCATTCAGACACAGAGGGCACAGTGTGCCTTGTAGGGCAAAGGAGGGGGCGTGGCCAGAGCAATGGACTGGACAAGCTGGGTGTCCAGTTCATGTGCATTTTTATCTTTTTTTGATCCTACATTCTTTACTTCCTATGTTCTCTACTGGGAGCATGATGCAAAATCAGACTCAGTGGTTCACACCAGGCAGTATGAACTCTGGTCCCAGTATCCTGGCCCACTTCTTGCTGTGCCACTGCCAAGGCCCATCCAGATACAGAAATTTTCAGGATCGGTCTGAGCATTATTTTAATGAAGCGTTTTTGTTTCTCTTTCTGGGCTTACACAGCAACTTTTGTTGTTTCTGGCAATGAAGAATTTGGGAAGCACCTGGAGGGATGGGGACCTGGTGTTGCCAGGCAGCTAGGCTTGGTTGAACCAACCAGGGTTGCAGGGTGGCTGTGTGGGTCAGAGAACACCACTGACTAGGCATGCACAGTCTAGCATGCACAATTCCAGCCATTCCCTGGCCTCCTGTGCGATATCTGTGAGGCTGGAGAGTGATTGGGTTAGTTTTGGCCAGGCTCCAGGCAGATCCCTGGGGGCCCAGGGTGTTAGTGCCTGTGTGTAAATGTTACGGCAATCCAAAGAGATGATATCCAATCCAAAGAGAAATATCACTATTCTCATCTTACAAATGGAAGCTGGCACTCAGTGCTGAGATGACTTCCCCAAGGTGGGGAAGTGGCTGTACAGCACCATCAGAAGTCCCAGGTGACCTCAGTACTACTTACAATCTACATTCCTCCCTATTTTTTGCATTCATATATACAGTACAAACTATATGCATTGAAAAGCCATGTAAGAAATTTACCACGAGGTTTCTCGGAGGTTTCACCCTAACCTGGTAGACCCTGAACAGCTGTCCCGTGAATTTCCACTCTTTAACCAGGAACAACAAACCCATGGCTTGTATACTCTTCACCATCTGGGATGGAAGTGAGGGGTAGTTCGAGAGGGGACCTTATTTCATACAGAGAGCTGCATTTTTTTCCCCTTCTTTTTTTGCTTAGTTACTTCATAAAATTTAGTTCCAGTTACCACTTAGTTCTCAGTGGCATTTCCATATCACAAAGCTGTTTCTTCGTTCCAGGTTTTCAACAACTGAAATATATCATGGGATTTTGTTGTAATGCAGGAAATTGCCTTCACATTAACAATCTGCCACTTCTGTAAACAAGAAATCCACTGATGTGACATGTCAGCGCTCAACAGGAGGAGTCCTGGCTACCTTAGCAAACTGATGCATTCCTCAATGGAAAACTGGTGTTAGGCATACCTAAGTAATGACACAATTGCTTTCACTTATTTTTAGAGCAGGGCTAGGTGCCTGCTCAGGATAGTTGGAGGTAGAGGACATGAAGGAGGATCCCTCCAAGCCTGCTCTTTAAGTGCACTTTGCTACCAAAGTTTTCCGAGGTCATGGGGTTACATGTTGGGATTTTTTTTCCTCCCCTTTAATAGCATACTAATAGCAGTATGTGCATTGTAGATGACAATATATCTTTTTTTAGCTAAACCCGCTTGCCTCTCACATAGGCCGCTTGTTCTCTCCTGCTAGCACGTCTGCTTTGACTATGTAATGACAGCTGCGTGGATATATGGACTGTGGCAATGGGCCGGCAGCCACTTCATTGTCAGCTTCCCTTTGTTCTCCCAGAAAAGAGAAGGCACAATAGGGAAGGCTTCATCCACATGTCAGACATATGAGGGACAAAGGGATGATGGGAACTGACTGAACTACGCGACCTGAGTCATGCCGAGAAGCGCGCTCTTTCAGCTCAGTTCAGCAGCGGTGTGGTGGCCAGCCATCGAGCCGCTTGTAGTTAGCCAGCAAGCAATTAAGCTACAGCAAAGCCTCTGTGCCACCTAAGATCTTGTGAAAGGCCATTTCACATGCCAGGGTTTAGGGGACATATTAATCCTTTGCACCTGAGCCCCATCTTGGGTTGGTGGTGGATGTTTAGCACAGGAGAAAGGCAGGGTTTGTCAGAGAGCTGGGACCTTTCCTCGGGGCAGCTTGATCCTCTCAGAAGAAAGCAGCAGCTCTTTGGCACATGGAAGTTCTTAATCAGGTCTAAACCAGAGAAGCAGCAGACATCAAAGTGAAATCCAGGTTGAGAGCAGTCGCTTTGAGATTAACTGGAAATGTTAATCAGCTAAAATGTCTGAGAGAAAATGTGGCTGGCACCTGTGGAGCAGAGGGGATGCCAGTAAAGAAAGCAGTGGTAAGGTAGCTGTTTCCTAAGGGAAAACCAGACGGAAGAAGTAATTTATAGCCTGTGGCACAGGTTAGTGGGAAGAGAAAAATTACAACCTTATAAAACTCAGTATATCTATTGAGTCTGCTCTTGTTAATATTTGGTAGACCTATAAGCCCCATCACAGGGTCCTCGTTTGAAAATGTTACACTTCATCTAGTGCACATTATATCCTGAGAGCCTTCACCTGCCACAGACAAATATTGGTCATCTTTAGGGAATCCCCTTCAGACCTGCTCCCAGGCCCAGTTTACACAGGGTTTTCATGGGATATCTCTGTCTAAAATAAGAAGCTAAGGTGACCAGAGATGAGGAGGAAAGACAGAAGAGGATGGTAAATGTGTCCAGGTTGGATTTTTCAGTAGTCTTATTTTTACTCCTCTATCTCTGCAAACCCTCAGGAAAGATGGATAGTAAACCTATGTAGAACATAGCTAAAAATATTTACCATATTGATTTTCATCAGAAAGTGCCTGTTTGTCAGCTGAAATGTTTGGGATGAAAGAGACAAGAGAGTGCTTTTTAAGGAAGAACAGTGGGGTTATAATTTTTAAAGTGGTATCACTGTAGTTTTGCAATTGGATGAGTTGTGTAACAACTACTACTGCAACCCTTCCCAATGAGGCAAATTTATGTTCTTCTCTGAACCAAACAAAATTCCGAATGTCCTATCACAGAAAATGTTTTGACAACGTGAAAAATCTCACAGGATGGGGAAACTGTTTCTGCCTGTTTTCCATGAAAGTGAAACCCTGAAGTGGGGTTTATTTTGTTTGCTATCTTTTAAAATACTTGCTATGACTTAAAAAAAAGAAGTAGTTATTTGGAATTTCTCTGAGTTTTGATTTATGTTATTATGTATCTCCTAATATTATCAAATAAATGCATTTAGTACCTGTACTGAATTAGAGAAATTCTATGTGGTTATATTTCAAATCTATCTGATGAATTGCCAGTGGTTACAAGATGAGTGAGTTTTTCTGTGTATTGCCGTCCCAGTGTTTTGAGAGATGACTGAAGTTCATGCACAGAGTTTCACTGAACTGAAGGTAAAAGATTTAGTTACCTGGAGTTCACAGTTTCCAAGTTTCAAGCAAGATTCCAAGCATTATGTAGAATTCTGACACTGTGGCCTCCTACAAGTAAACAGTTTAGTCCGAAGATGGAAAGCTTCGCTTGGTTGTGAGATCCAGAATCTTTGCTCTTAATTGGGTATGTCCAGCTACCAAAAGACAAGGAAGGTCCCCTCGTAAAGTGGTTTTTATTATGTGTATAGCAGTAAATGCTGAAGATGCTGCAGTAGGGAGTAAACCCTATACACCTATTTTAGACATTTTATGTTTTCTGATCCTTAATATTCTGTTCTCTCCACCCCTTTCACTGGCATACAATTGAGTACTTCAATTTTTGGAAATAAAATTCTGCAAGAGCTCTTCTGTTAGGTATAATGCAGCCAAAGAAAAGGGCATAAATATAGTAAAAATCATACTACTGTACTGTACCATTTCAGGGAGCTAATATGAAACAAAAATGGAATATGCAGAAAGTGCATTACTGGAGATATTGCTTTCTTATGGAAATGTGGTTTTTTAATAAAATTACATTTCTGATGCCATTTTTAGAGGTGTAATGCTAATGGCCTTACTCTCCTCTGGCATGAGATTTCCTGTAGTTGGTATCAAATCCCTATGAGATGTATGCAAAGTGCCAAAAAGGGGCTCAACCATCTTGAAATTGGTATTTGCTGCTTCGTGAAGAAAAGAAGGTGTTACTAAAGAGTGCTGTTGCAAACAGCTGAAAAGGTGCTGCAGTCTAAAAGATGCTATGAAAGGTAAAGGAATTGGAAAAACAGTTTAGAAGTTAAATCCTAAAAATTGCATGTACCTAGATACGGAGGATGGCCCAGCAGATGGGGAATGGCATGTGACAGGAGCACTGTGTTTCCCTAACCTTCAGCCACCTCTGGGACTGTAAGTCCATCCCTTGGTCTATGAAAGGCCCCTACAAAGTTGTTGTTTGTGCATAGATGCAGCATGCCCCTGGCCAGCACAATGTCATACATGTGAGAGAGAGAGACGACTGCTCCATGCCTCAATATGATCTCAGCAGCTGATCTGAAAAACCACCTTCAGTTTAAACAAAACCTGTTTTCAGTATATTTTTTTTAAACTAACAGTGACAGGCATCCCACACACTGGCAGGCATCCGCTTCTGCCTACCCAAAACTGCAAAGAATTGTAGTGAATTAGGGAATTTGTTGCCTGCCTGATTGCTTTTTCACACTTAAGCTATACATAGCAGTGTTAGCTTGGGGTCCTTTAAGGCTCCTTCATATCACTCAAACACTTTTCTTTTCCAATATCCACAAAGGTGACAATGTGACAGGGTTTGGTCTCTGCTGTTTTACAGCAAAATTTAAGGTACATTCACAAAGGAGTTGCTGTTGAATCCTAATCCAAACAGGGGAGAACAGCCCCTGGCCTTGGATTTCAATCCACTGGGCACAGCAACTCAAATGGGACTCCAGCCTCCCTCCTCTCCCTCTACTCTTTCCTCATCAAAGTGTGATTAACTTAAGAATGTGAAATTGTACTTAAAAATTAACTATACTGTAGTTTAAATATTTTAAGGATGTGCTTGGATCCAGATAATTTAAGAAAAATTTATTTGAGGTGTTTGGCTAATTTAGACTGATTGTGCTGACCTGCACAATCTTAGCTGGGTCCAACAAAGGGTTTTGTTTTGTTGTTCTATCTTTCCCCCCACCCAAAATTAAAAAAATACATAAATACATAATTCCTTCTTCTACCTCTGTGGCAAAATGCCTCTTTTTATGTTGTGTTTTCATGCTTGCACTTTCTATAATTCTACTTAGAGGATATAATTACATTTATTTTTAACATTTATTTATTTAGACATCTAAAATAAGACAAATCTTCTGTCTTTGTAAGTTTCTGATTATTGTTGAGATTCAGAAAGACATTTTTCAAGTATATTATAGATTACATGCTCATCTCCTGTTCATATTTAAAATGTTATGCTCATCTTCCTACTGTACTTTAAATCACTATTTAAGAACACTCGATTGAGAAAAAGATATTTCATTGCATGGAGAAAGTACCCTTTCCTGAAATGAGAATTCCAATAGTCTACAGAGGAAACTCCTATCAAGAAAAATGTTCTATGGATAAGTACTCAAAGAAAGCTACCCTGAAAATGTATTGTTCACATTTGAACACATTATCTAATTGCAACCTAATCTGAAGATATGAAAGTAATTCATTACATGGCCTGAAAATTGCTGCATGAAGTAGGCATCATAACAGGCATTTACATGCTAAATGTAATAGCAGATTTTTAAAAAACCCAACTATTTAAATGAATATAAATAAATGGCTAATTTAGTAAAATATTTCCATGGAATTATAGCAGGTTCATTGCATATATAATTCTACAATTTTTAAATACGTCTTTTAAAAATAGATGGCTGTAACTAAAATAATTCATTAAGAGTAAGTAGACTCAAAATATATGGCTCTGATTTTTATCAGATTAATGCAAAAAAGCTTCTGAATATTTTGCAAATTGAGTTAAATGCCTAGAAGCCAGTGTTGTACCTCTTATCTGACACAGAAAAGTCCGTCTCCCTGAAGATAAATAACGCCATCCCTCCCTGCATCTATCCCAGTCCAGAAAAGCTTACCTTTACTTCTGGAATTTCATTCAATTTCTAATTCCAAAGTGAGCCGTGTTGACAAACCAAGGGCAGACTTGGAATATTATGGATTTTTTCCACCTTGGTTGATCAACCTCATACATTTTATTCAAATAATGTCTAAAAGCTCTAATTAGCAGTGGCTAGCGTACCCCCCGAGATGCTTGCTATTGATTTTGCCTGCAGTAAACTAATCTAATTGCCCTCCTTGTGAGAGAGAGGGTGAGCATGAAACAACCAACTTACTTGCGTGTCCATGAGAGCCATCAGAGTAGCAGTGGGGAGTGGAGTGGCTCTGTGGGGCACTGGAAAGAAGCCAGGCCACAGAGATGGGTAAAGACACTGAGCTTGTGGGTACGCAAATCCTGGAGGTACAGTGCTGCTGTTGGAGAGAGCTTGGATATCATCCTGCTCCCAGATGAAGAATCAAACTCACACGGGAGATGAGAGAAGCAATGTGTTGATTACTGTGCCAAGAGAGAAGAGGGGGCTTATCCATCAGCAGTTCGCTGATTAAAATGCTTTTCAGGTCTTTGTCTGGGTCTCGGGGCTTTAGTGCCACCCCCAAAATGATAGTGTTCATATAACTGTAAGACAACATCTATTATTGCTTCCTTTGATAGCATTGTGTTTATGGAGGGTTTGATATTGTCTATAAAAACTACTCCTCCATTGAAACCTGGCTGTTAAAAAGCAAAAAGCAAACTCTCAGCCTAAGTGTTTCCTTTAATAAAATGTGAAGGCCCCTTAATTTTTTTGTTACCTATTTGTAAAAATATGTCAAAAGAGAAGTTCAAGCAGATTTATTTTGTATTCCAGTAGAACAAAAATGGTGTTTTCTTTTTTGAAACCACATTTCAGAAATGATTAGTTAATAATGTGGAATTTTTCTGATATTTGGAATGAGATGTCGGTATGTGAGTTATACTGCGATGCATTGGTTTTTTTGTTGATAGCTTCACTTGGGCTGGAGTTCCAGGTTTTATTTAAGTTGTAGTAGGATACATTTATCTATTTATTATCACTATAAAAATGATATTAATAAATTACCCTAAGTAGCTCAAAAAGGGTTTTTCCTGTCAGATAGTGGTGTTGTTGATTTTTTGGGGCAGTAATCTATCATGTTCCTCTCAGTACCTATTCTTTTTCTTGCAGCTTTCTGCATTGAGTATGTGTTTTGGAAACAAGCCAGCCTGATCCTACAAATCCTGTTTTTCTATGTGATTTGTTTTACAAGAGCACTCACATGAGATAGTGGTGCAGGAAGGGGGGGGTCCTTTGCCTTTTTTTACCGGAAAACTCAATAAATGATTGGCAGATCCTGGCTCACTTTTTGTTGTGTGTCCTTGGATTGCCATGCGGTTCAGTTGCCACAGTTACATCCAGACATATCACAAATACTTTAAGGTGCACCTCTTCCACATCTTTTCTGCGTGTTCCAGCAAACTGCCTGGAAGAGGAAAAAGAAGCTTGGCTTTTTAGCATTACTCCTGACACAGTGTGATGTTCTTGCTGCATGGTGACTGTCTCCCTTGGGTTGGCAGTTAGTCCTCAGCTAAAGGGATTCTCCTGTCTTTAGTCATGTCCAGAGAGTAGTTTTTCTTGGAGGCTTCACTGTGGTTTTGGAGGTCTTCAATGTGGTAAGAAATTATTGGCTTGTGGTATGTTTGGGAAGGTGCCCCTGCCTTCTGTGGGCTTTGTTTTGGTGGGCAGTGCATCATTACTGCAATATCTGTCTAGAACTGCTGGTGGTGTTAATGTGTTCATGATCACTACAACACTAGATGCAGCCACAAGTTGGACCAAGACAATGAGATGGGAGATGCCAAGAGGAAGCTAAGGAAGGGCTTAATAGGGACAGCTTACACGGACCAAACCAATTGCTGTATTGGAGCACAACAGAGGCAGTGTCTCAGGAAAAACTTAAGCATAGAGACTTCTCATTTTAGGAGACCTTACAGAGCACAGTGCACTGCAATGATTGCCTGTCCAGCAGCTGGTGGAGAAGGGGTGCCAGGAGGTAAGACTAAGGAGAGTCTGGACCAGAAGTCTTTCAATTTCAAAATTATGTTATGTTATGTTATGTTATAGCAGTGAGCAGTGAGGTTTGGTGAAGGGAATTTTAACAGGATCAAATGAAATGGTTCTGGCAGCTGTCTCTAGTCAGGACTGAAATATGTGGTTCCAGTGAAAGAGCCACAATGGTGCTTCAGGAGCAAGTTAGAAAAAATGAAAGCCCAAATGAGAGACACCTTTGTGAGTATGAAACCCAAAGGATGGTTTCTAGATGATGTTGAGACTGAAGAAGCATCAGGTTTGGGACAGGGGCAGACTTCGTGGAGAAAAAAAAGAGGAGTGAGTCAAAAGTTGGTTTGGAGGAAGCTGGAGCAGGAAGGGTTGAATGAAGAAGGCAAGTGAAAACTGATGGGAAGATGTGTGATATTGAGGCAGGGCTGAGGATGAGCAGTAAAAGCAGTAAAAGACTATATGTATGAATCATCAGCCTAGAAAACAGTATGCAAACATCTGAGGGCAGGTGAGATTCACCAGACAGGGAGGATGAAATTAGACGAGCAAAAATCCTGGGAAGATAAACATGGAGGATAGGGCAGCTTTTCAAGAGCCGACATTGAGGCATTTAGCAGCTAGGAAGAGGAGAACTTGATTGCTATCTCCTGTTCTGAGCATAAGGAGGATTGCTAATGAGTAAAATATTTCGAAATGGAAGAAAATGTTGAAAGCAACAAAGTCAGTCATATTCTGAGCAAAGCCAGGGAGTCCTGCCAGAGAAACGGAGGAGCCAATGCAGTGTGTTATCTCCTTGGTTATTCTTCTCTCTCCTTGGCATTACGCTTGCTGTTTGTGAAGGCTCCTTCCTGACTGCTCTCATGCAAAGAGAGTGGGGGTTGAGGCCTTCCTCTTGGATGTAATACCTGGACAAGCTGGAAAACTACACAAACCCTGCTGTTGGAAGCTTGAAGGGGCTGATGGCTGGCTGCAGCACGGTGGAGTTGTTTAAGGCCTCTGGTGGGAATTTTCTCTCTTTCCAGAGTATATTAATAGCACAAACCTCCTTAGCTCTTTAGGGATCTCTGAAAATAGCTGCATAGTCAGTGTATGTACTGACAGCATGTATGCCAATTGAGTAGTGGTTCAGTGTGTTATGCGTGTTTATTATTCAGCTTCCACCCCGTGATGTTGTGCCAGAAGAATGGAAAGAGCTGCTGAAGCTGGAGAGACAGGGGAAGAGAGAGGGAGACTAAGGTGGACAGGATGAAATGAGAGAGCACAAGGTACAGAGGGAACAGGTAGGTTTGGATAGAAAAGAAAGTCTGGAGAACCATCAGTGTGAGAAACATTAGAAGTCCAGCAAGTGGGAATATAAATGAAAAGTATCAATTTATTATTATCAATGCAGGGTAAATATGCAATAGCACTGCAAAGAAAACTGAATTTATTGTTCCTTGGTGTGGGTGGTATATTTCCCAACCCCTTGTCTTTGCTTGAATACAGTTCTTCTGAGTGATGAGGTGACCTCAGCTGATGAAGATAAATCCAAAACCTACGGTATTGCTAGAGCCTGTTCTGGAGGTGCATTCATTGTCTTGCTTTTGAGAAATAGGATAGTTGCTTTTAAACAATGGGAGTGGGATTTAACGATAAAATGCTGCTTTAAATAAACTACAACTTTGTGCAGCAGATAGCTGTAAAATAACAGTCCAGGCAAGGAAAATGATGTATGAGAGGAGAGGATAGCAAGGAGAGGGTAAAATTCTGAAAAGAAGGCTTTGTGTTTCTTTCCCTAAGCTAATAAATGTTTCGCTGGTAACCATATTGCTTCTCTGTGTGGTCTGGTATGCCATTTGTTTTCTCTTCACAAGCCATGCTGCAGGGAGTGCAAATTGAGCAGTGAAGTCAGTTCTGAATGGTGTAAGAAATGCATCTTGGCATGCCTCAGATATTTTCAAGTGTGTTCATGTGTACCCTCTCCAGGCTATAAATTCTCTGGGGCATGAATTGGGGCTTTTTCCCTGTTTGGGCTGTTTTGACCGATCTGTTTGTACTGCCCATAAATAAAGATCTAGGGATTCCCGGTTGTACAGAGGAAAAGCAGGACACCTGGCATTTGGCAGTGAGCACCTTTATGTCTTGCCAGAACAGGCTGCAGCAGTTTTGGCCAGATTAGTGAGCACTTTCTTTCTCCTTCCCTGAAGTAAAACCTAACTCTTCTAATTTTGATCACATCACTGTGGGCAGCAGCAGTCTGAGTCCTGCAATTCTTCGTATCGATACCTTCATTCTTCTCTTTGGCCCCCTCAACTTTCACATTCCCTCCAGGTAAAATATCACTGTATCACTGCAAAGATTTACCTTCTGAAATCTGCTGCTGTTCCCATGTCAATCTCCTTCCATGATTTATGTACTTCACATCAAATTCAAGTGTTCTTGGTACTTGTTCTTTATTTCACTGCCCTTTCTTAATTCATTGCACTTACCTCCCTTAATTTCTTAGAAAATAATGTCACTGCTATACATCTGTCTAAATTTTGAACCCACTTAATGATTTCAGCCAAATTTGACAGAACAGTGGGCGTCTCCAAGATCAGATGCTTCTATGGGTGTTGTGTAAATAGGTGTTTGACTGAAGGAGAGAGACTGTGTTACTGATGTTATAGAAGGAAAAGGGAATGAGTTGTGCATCAGAGAATCTCTCATGTGACAGCTCTTGCACCCTAGGTTTCCTCAGCTCTGGTACTTGGTCATCAGTTTTTTCTTTTTCTGAGGTCTGACACTCCCTGGCCACCTGCATCTTGCCTTTCCAAATTCCCAGGCAAAGAGTCTCAGTGTGCCGTTGTGTCACTTTCCTTACTAGAAGATGGCTTTCCTGGGTTGATTTGCTCCATGTTCCCCCAAACTGTTCACTGTTATTGGGGTGCTGTCCTGGTGGCAGGGGAAGGGAGGATGCAGTGTACATTTTGCTATCCCCTGCCAGCTTCTCCACCTCTTCTTTCAGGTTTCTTACTTCCCTGGCTTGCTCCTTTGTTTCTGTGCTTTATGTACAGGTACATAGCAATTTGAATGCAGTGATGTATATTTTAAACAGATTATGTCCCGTAGGGTGGATCCAGTTATACTGAAACACGTTCAGCTGTAATAGGTCTCCTAGGCCAGGCTACAACAGGAGGGCTGTGACAGCACAGCTGCACCCGTTTGCAGGCTTCACTTATTATTGTTCGTTCCTGCCCTGAAATTTCCAGCATTATCCAGCTATCTATCTGTTTGCATATTTAGTGCTTGCCAAGTTGTCTACATCTGTTTTGCTGTAGGGCCATCTTGGTAAAAAATCATAGCCCAAAAGAAGTAGTTTTACTACAGCAAATGCTGTCCTCTTGACCAGGGACGCTGCATCCATTTGGGAAAAGCACTCATATATCGTGGGAAGAAGACTGTTCTCTTGTCTCATACAAATATGACTAATGTCCCTGTGCCCCAGACAAGGGGATCAACTTCTGGCCAACCCTGGCAAACCCCTCCTTTCTCCAGGTCTCCTGGAAAATTACTCCCAAAAGAATGCTCCGGTATATTGACCTGACTCATGTGCCTCATTGCCTTGTGCACATTTACTCATTTCAGTAATAGACACAAAAAAGGAAAAACACTTAGATAGCTACTGTGAAAATGAGTGTATTAAGCCCATCAACAGAAAGGAACATATGGAGAAGAGAGATGAAACAGATCCCCCTCCAAAAGGCCATTATTTGGCTACACCTCAGAAGGAAATAGTGTGCCAGCTGCTGCTATAGCCCTGGAGGAAAAAAGCATTTTGCAGCAAGGTGGAGTCACAGGGGAAGACTAATGGAGTCCCTTAATAAGCATGGACTTATCCATAGCAAGGAGAGGAGAAACGGCGCACTGGATTGAAATTAAATCACTGCGGTGTGAGAGGCTTGTGATCTTGCTGTTTGCTTGACTCCTTATTCCCACAGCCATAGGAGCTCAGGGAGCTGTGTTTGGGTACTCATTGTTCAGCACAGGAGCAGTCCTTGGCACTTGCCCACGCTTACAGAAGGCTCCCAGCACCCCTGGAAGCCCAGCAAGGTCCTTGGCCCAGCTTTAGGAATAGCTGAAGAGAATTTCTTGAGGTAATACAAAGCACAGATGAGTTGCACAGCAGCTGTGGCAATACATGGCACACAGCTCAGAGCAGTGCCACGTCAAGGTGGTAGCAGAGGTCCAGAAAGCAGCACAGCCAGGCCCAAGTGCTCAGGGGGGCTACTCACCAATGTGGCTGCACTGCTTCCATTCCTGGGCTCTTGCTTGGGCTTTTCTGCATTGTTTCCCAAGGGGAGACACACCCTGAGACCTGGTAACAACCTGCAAAGCCTCTGGAAGCCCCTGAGCAGCAGCTGCCGGGCAAGAGGGTGCTGTCATTACCTATTTATACAGCCGCAGCACCACGGGCATTGTCAGTGCCACTGGGTGTGCAAGAAATGGGGACATAATGACATAATTTTCTCCTCTTTTCGAGCAAGGTTGCTATTTCATGGGATATTTGAAAGAAAGAGATTAGATGGACTGAAACTCATCAGGGAAAGACAGGGGAATCCTTCTGGTGATGAGAGAGGCATCAGCACATTCCCATCCCCACTGGGATAAGGTTATGTTATAATGCTGTTGTAATAAGATGTCAGACTGGCTGATAATATCCACTGCCATATGATTTTGCAAAGCTTTGGCTTGGGAAGAAATACTTGTTCTTCTTCAGCAAATCCATAGAGAATAAATTCAGAAAGTTCCTTTAAAACTATAACCTCTCTAATGTAAAAGTGAGTTCAGGAGGAGTAAAGAACAGCCATGGTATCACAATGAAAAGTGAAATTCAACTTTTAAAGTGTTTTCTTCAAACGTAATTTAACAGAATACATGCTTGTTTCTTCCAAAATGTCAAAGGCATTTATGAGTCAGAGTGCAGCAGATAATTCTCTAGAGGATAAGTAAAAAAAAAGAAAAATTATTTTTAAAAATCTCAATAATTTTATGAATACTTCTATTAAAAAGATTAGCAAATGCAACACAACCCCCAAAGTAAACAGCCAAATACTGTAGCATATGTTTGTGTGTCTGTGAAAGCGTGAGTATTTTTCAGTTGCTATTAACTATTTCAAATACTAAATGGCAGCATTTCAATTCTCTTATAGTCCTTTTCTCCCTCCTTCTTCAGTAAGTGGTACTGGGGTCTCTGTCTCTGCCAGGAATGGAAATTCTCTTGGTAAAAAAAAAGAACCAAAACCAACTTGACCAAAGTATCTAGTGAAAAGTACAATACGACAGAGTATGCTGAGCACTAGATAAAATCGGCCAGAATTTACCTATCAAAGGCAGTTTCAAGTCAACAAAAAGCTGTGCTAGCTTACAAAAACCAAAAAAAAAAAAAAAAAGAAATAGAATGAGGCAGAGCTGAGGGCAAGAGAGGCTGCAGAAATTCTACTTCCACTGCCTAAATTAATGGGTGGAGAGTGAAAGGATGTCCTTTCTTTTTTTTTTTTTTTTTAACCCAAGAAGGCCGAGTTGCTTTAAGATGATTTGTCAGGTGACAGTCTTGAAGGGAGTCTGATAAGTTTGTAAGTTATTCTCCTTGCTCGTAAATTCCATTAATATCTCTCTCACCTGGAGGGGAGTGGAACTGTGTAGTTATTTGGTGTTATTCAGCTATGAAGGGTCTGTAAGTGTCTTATTAGGCCAATCTACTTTTAAAAATAGTTTCTTTTAATAGAAGAGAATTTTTTCTGCAAAAATTGTCTATGTGTTTATTGGATGCACTCTACTACAATGCATAAAGCTAGATAAGTCCCACCCCAGCACACACCAAGCAATTATTGCTCTAAATCTGAAACTATCTGAATTTGCCTGGTGTGAATGGGTCAGCTGAAGCCAGTTCCTCTCTAATCAGTCTGCAGTGTGGATTTAGGTACATCCAAGACAAACTGTAAGGCCGCAAAGCTCCTGAGATTAAAACTCTGGACATTTCACATTCATGAAGTGCTTAATGTGCTTCGATTTCTGTCACTTGGGACACAATGCACAAACTAAAGTCAGGGTGACCCCATGGGCCAGGCTCCTATGGAGCCATTACAATGTATTTATTCTGTAATCCTCAAAACTGGGAGGGATCTATACAATAGACTAATGGCTTCAAAGGAGTCCGTTCAGCCTTCTGGGTGGAAAAAAAAAAAAAAAATATGCACTTTTTAACCCTTACAGTGCTGGCCTCTTGCTGGGTGCACCCACCTAAACAAGCAAAGAAGCCCTGCGGGCCTTGGTGGGGAGGACACACAAGGTTTGGTGTCCAGGGTGGAGATACTGAAACTCTGATTGGACCTGAGAGAAAACTGGGGGTGAGGATGTGCCTTCTTTGGATCCATTCACACCTGACCGTTCACACTTCTGTTCCTAGCGTACAAGATAGCTCTGTAGAAATCAGTTGAGACAAATATCATCATACATACGTCTAAATACATTCTCAAAATCCTGCAATGCCAGAGGTACCACTTATTTTTCAGTTTGCATGGTGCATAGGCACTCATGTTTATAGCTTTTCATAAAATCTTTATTAAATGTCATTGGGGTTTGGGGTTTTTTTATTTTTTTTTAACAAAGAGGATCAGCAAGGTCAAGGCAATACAGTACATTTCCCTAGCTCCAGCTGATACATATATTTTGCTTGGGTAAGATTTCCAGCATTTCTTTCACTTGCTTCCCTAGGTAGATTCAATAATCACAAGAGGCAGGTTGGTACCTGAGAGGTTGCTATCCTTTATTAATCTGCTTAGCAGGTGCAGCACTGATGTAACTTCGAGAAAACACACAATGCAATTCTAATAATAAACTTCTCTGTCTTCCCAAAAGGTCCTTCTCCTCAGATGGGCTTGCTTCACATCGTCCTTGGCCCTTTAAGGAATACTCTGTGCATGAGGCATGCCAGATGCAATATGTTGGAATGTGGAAATCTTCCTCCTAAGTACTGTTCTGAGACCAGAACCTGCACCCTTGCCTCACTGATACTGCTGCAGAAGTGCTAGCTGTTGCTGAGGTAAAAAAATTCCTTTTGAAAGGTTAGATTCTTCAAGTTTTGTAGTGGCTGAAATAGATGATGTGTTAACTATCATGTGACCTGAATGAAATGGAAGGATATAACAGGAGCCATATGTATACTAGGAATACAAGTTTCTGGATTGTCAATCCACTTATACAGTAAAATCTTGCAAAATATTTTAAGAAAAGGTAAAGCAAAGGGAAATTGAAAGTTGAGATGTTGTCTAACTTCTGGGTCATAACTCATAACTGGGGAATCATTTTCCATGTGGACTCTTCTTTCAGAACAGACCGTGTCTGCTTTATTCTGCAAGTTCTCACAACCATAAAAAGAATTGAATGTGGTGTGCAATGATCTTATAAGAAAGGGCTAGCCAAGACAGCCAGGAGAAGGTTACCTGTGTTACTGCTGACACTGGTCAGGCCCATGCTTTGGATCAGTCCTAGGGCCTTCATGGTAGTGGTACCCAAGCAGCTGGAATAATTGTTGCTCAAGTTTTAATGTGCTTTAAAACCATGTTACACTCAAGACTTCTGGTATGAAATGACCTATTTGATTTTTAACTTAAAGTCTGTGATTCAACTGTTCCATCATGGAAACCATGCAGCTGCATCTTACTAGTTTGGCTGCAGTGATCTGGTAGGTAGGATCCTTGGTGCTTCTGCCCCAGCACTGGGAGTTTGCAGAAATACTGCTGCCTGTGACAGGAGCATTGCCCTGTGACTATCACCAGGAGTGGGGTTTTGGTGTGAAGATACACTTTGGGAATAAACACTCCAGAAAGGTACTGTACCAGGGTGCTGTTTTCCATTTGATTCTGTTCAGTTGTAGCATAATAGGTATGGCTTGATTACATATTACAGTTTTAGGCTACTCGCAGTCAGCTGTAACTTCAGCATAGGACTGTGTTGATAATGACAATCAAGCCAGCACACTGGATGGAGAGTTTTATTACTTTACTGTAACTTTCAGTAATGGACGGACACCCAATATCAGTGTCTGAGGTGCATGTCTAAGGAAACTGACAACTTCTTTCACTGCTCCTCCCCTCTTCATTAAGACTGAGAAGCTTCAAGGGTTTGGCAGCTGAGATATTTGTAAATACCTAATTAATGAATTATGAGGAAAGCTTTTTACCAAAGTGCACCTCCCTCTACCAGCAGCACATGTAATCTACAGAAGCAGTGGCTATAAAGTCTTGTCAAGTACTTTTTTTAATCACTGTTTTGATATTGCCTTAAAGCTTCATCTGAGACTGGAGCTGGGCTGAGTCTGGTGCAGACGTGAAATAAAAAATGGTATTTGCCTCAGGAAATGTACAACCCAAAAGGCTAACTAAGGAAAGCACTGCCAGGAAAAAACAAACCCCTCAATTTCCAGGGGGAAGCTGAAGTATAGATCTGGTACAAAGCCACACAGGAAATCTTGTACAAGGAGGGTTATCACATACTACTGTACTACTTCAGGATTACTCCTAATGTAAGAAGAAATAAATAATGATGGGTCTCAGGTTTATGAAATTTGGCTGTAGAGATGTCTCTAGGTAGTCCAAGAGATATAATTAGGGTCGGGCTTCTGCCATCTTTTGGCAAAAGAAGAAATGGCTCCATATGACACAGGAGATACATCATAGTCACTTTTGACACTTGCCAGTGGTAGATGTGTAAAATCTCTCTGATGACTGGGGAGAAAGTGGTCTGTACGTTAGAGCACCCCTCTGAAGCTGGCAGACTGGGGAGCCAAAAGTTGTGTTTCCCACCCGAGCTGGGGACCGACCGTTGTGTTTGGCATTCCCGTCTGTGCGCTCTCCTGGGAGCTGTCTGGCTACATGTCATTTGCTGTGTCCGCCAGCTACATCTCAGATCCAAATGCAAAATCCACTACTCAGGGACATTATGTGGATTTGTGACACTACCCGTGGGACTTCGGATCCATAAACCAATGAATGGATTACAATGAGGCATAAATATAGTATTTTCATGGATGACATATAATCCTACTCAATTATTGTTCCTGTCATGTAAAGGGAAACTGTACCCATTTTTCTCATCCCTGCACACTGAAATTTCAAAAGAAAAGAAATGCTCGATGCAAAAGATTCCATCTTGTAGCTCCCTGCCTTTTATCTACTAACAATTTTAAAGCTTATATTTCCCATTATTAGGTGTTTCCTATAATTAGTTTTTTGCATCTCTACAAGATTTTTATATGGGAAATTCACTTGACAGAAGCATTTAGTTTCTGGACTGAGCAGACTGGTATGTTAGTCTCAGAATGGTGAAGTGCGTGTCACATCGTGTACTCTCATTTATGTCTGGATTGCCGTGCCTGGAAACAGCTTTGCCTTCTGTTTTGCTTCTACGAACTCTTTCTGGTTTTGAGAAACTGCTGCTACTTTGTCCTTTGCTTGAAACGACTTGGATATCATAGTAGTTTCAGGATCCAGCAAGATGTGAAATATCTCGTGCATAAAGACTTAATCCTTTCTATCAGTACGAGGCAGTTTTATGGGTGTGGATGCTCACAATAGGGGGACAATAAGGAAAATTGAGCTTGTGCTTTGTTTCCTTTTAAGACTGAAATGCTATGTTTTATTGTCAATCTGTCCTCTTTTTTTTTTCCCCCCAAAGCTGCCCAGGCAGTAAAAAACCTTTGGATATATGAAGTTAACATTATAATGCTTAAAAAGAATGTTTTATTAGAGAATGGATATGTGCGATGTTTGTCCATCAGGCATTTCTAGTGCAGTATGTTAAAGCTTTCTTCATACTGCAAGAGGTGCTGAAGGGGTGCTGTAGACAAAACCCATCTCTTGTAGCAAGAACTGTGATAGCTCCACAGCACCATGTCCTGCATGTGTTTTACAATGCAGAAGCAGCTGTCCTGTAACATTCAGCTGACTGTTTGTAATAGGCAGTGGCTTTGTCAGAATTCTTCCTTGCATTTCAAAGAACTCTTTCTGGTTATGCATGGAACTGTGGGTGTCTCAAGACAAATACAAATATGTTGCCCATAGTCAATCCCACACAGGAATTTAATCAGTGCCCTTTCCTTCTGGTTAGAAAAGTTTTAGGGCACTTACGGTATGCTCTGAAACTACAGCCAGTTTCCTTAGAGGAGCAAATGAAGCATTTACATTTTCCTGTGTGGGCTGAGCTCTTTAGTTGAGTGTTACCCACTGCTGTTTTTTCCCCTCTCACCTCTGTATACCCTCACCATAGCCACAGAATCTGCTTTTGAAAGGGAAGGGTCAGACATGCACTGCTGTATTTGTAACGCAGGGATCGCTGCAGTTCTCAGCACAAGTGCTTTAATCATCCTTTCATCTAAAGGAGAAGCATCTGGTCCTAAATGTGCGCTTTTTTGCCCCTTCTGCTACAGTGCTACACGGATGGTTGATTAAACCACCCCTCCTTTTTCCTGGCAGCAGGATTGGGATGGCTTGCTACCTTTGTTTCCACTTGGGGCCTCTAAATGGGGCTCTATAAAGGGAATAATAATAAGGAAGATCCAAGGCTTCTGTTGGACCCTCTCCCCAAATTTAATCTGTGCCCAGGCCCCACTGGCCAAGCTGCTCTTATGTACATTGCTAGGTCTTAAAAAAAACGTAAAATAAAGAAGCATGTGAATGAGATGATGCTGGAAAAGCCAGTGAGGAAACCAAATGCTAGGTGTATTTATCTTAAAACACCCGGAACGGTTTAAGATGAAAGACCCAACTGCAAAAGGAACTTCTTTAAACTGTGGTTTAGCTTAAATTTACATAGATACAGACATTTGCTGTTTCCTTTACACAGATACACACATTTGCTATTTGCATTACACAGATACAGACATTTGCTATTTGATATTGCAAGTAGATCTATGCCAAGTAAGATCTTCCCTTTCCTCCTCCTCCTCAAAAAAGTTACAAAATCATTTCATTGCAGCTTTAGCATTTGGAAATTTCAAATTAAATGAAGTTGCATTTAGAAATGAAGTATCATTGCAATATTTGAAATACTGAAACATATGAATGTTGACACAAGATATTATTTATTTTTACTTATAAATTGTGGTCAAAGCAATTCAGGAGAAGTATCCCAGGCAATCTTTCTGTTAGTTTGGCTGTGGCCTTAGTGCTCTGCTGTTCATAGAATCATAGAATGTCAAGGGTTTAGAATGGACCTTAAAGATCATCTAGTCCCAAATCCCACTGCTATTGGCAGGGACACCTCTCACTAGATCAGGATGCTCAAAGCCTTATCCAACCTGTCTTTGAACACTACCTGGATTGGGGCATCCACAACCTCCCTGGGCAACCTGTTCCAGGGTCTCACCACTCCCACAGTAAAATATTCTTCCTAATGCCTAACCTAAATTTCCCCTCTTTCAATTTGCACCCTTTACTCCTTGTTCTATCACTATGCTGTTCACCTCATGTATGTAAGGTAATGGGTGCCTTCCTCTATGAGTTGATACTTGCTTAGGTTCACTCTCTCATACACAAAACCCACCAGAACTTCTGGATTTCCTTGTTTATATTAGGTTCAAAGTAACAAAACAACACATGGATGCCATCTTTTCATCAAACGACCCCTAAAGAGGTATTTTTCAAACATTCTGAGTGTGCTGAATCCCTCCATTTTCCAGTGAAGGTGCAAAGTGTTGTACAGAGAATTTTAGGCTGGTGGGAGTGAGTTTGTTCAGAGGCTCCACGTGGAGCCCCAAAGCTTTGCAGGTGGTTTATTGCTCCCCAGACGTCTGAAGTCGAAGTGAAGGAGGGAGAATTGGTCCTAACAGCAACACAGCTGCAGGTAACGTGGTCCCCTTTTAGAAGCAACTGTGCTTACTTTTTGGGCTGGTGCCAAGTCCAGGAGAGCTATTCACTTCCACACTTCACACTTGGCTCAAGTTGCATTTGTCTGAGCAGAAATAGGAAGCTGCTTTTCACCCTGAAAGGCCAGCAGCTCTCCCCATCTGATGCCACAGAGACCAAGGAGGAAGGGAGATCTGAAAGCCTTTCACACTGGCTAATGAAACATATATGAGATTGGGGCTGGTTGTGTGCCAAGAGAGGCTTTCAGCCGAGGCAAAGCATTGCTCCTTGACCAGACCTCTCTGACCACAGTACACCCATCTTCCCTTCCCTAAAATCCACTTAGGACCTCCTAGGCTCTGTCCTGGCAGCTGCAGGGTATCTCAGTACACTTCTCACTGCAGATCCCCTGTCATTCCCTGAGAATGACCTGGAGTGGCATCCTGCTCTCTTCTCTGCCCCACGCATAGGTGACCAGATGGCCTTTCAAGAAAATTCTGCCTCCTTTGCTGACAAGGCTCCTGGAAGCCATCCTGCTGCTGGTAGCAATGTTCCCAGAGGGAAAGGTCAACCTGTACCATGTACCTGCTGGCCCTCCTCTGCCTGTGGCTTCACATGGAGCTGTACCTGCCCTGGGCTAGAAGAGACTATACTCTTGATGGTCTGATGTGCTAAAGGCATGACCCACACCAGAAAATTCTGCAGCTTTGCTCTGTGAACAAAAAACCAGCCATAGACATATTATGCCAGAATAAATGTTCTTTTGCTAGCATGGCTAACTTGGCTCTAGAAATCTCTGAAAATGGAAAACCAACATGGGAAGGACTTTTTGGTGCTATAAACTGCATTCACAAGGCTTGAATTTTAAGCCCAGCCTTTCTTACAGACATAGCAAGTTGTGCTCTAGAGGGCTTCATTTAGGATGACTCCCTCTAAATTTTCTCTAATTTAGAACCAAGCCAAATGAGGCCTGAAGAAGTGTCACACTATTAAAAAAAAAAAGGCAAAGGGATGAATAATTTGCTAACTCATTCACAACATGTTTCTAGATCTGGAAGATGATTCTTATGTTTACCAGCACAAGTCAAGCTAAGAGGATGCTTTCGTGCTGTTTTTGTGAAGGTTGTGCATGCTGCATTCCTCCTTGTGTGGGGAACAAAACCAGAACAGGATGCAAACTGCTTCAGATTTCTCCCACTGCTGACCTTGCTGCCACTTGTGCCAAAATGAAGAAAACAAATCCTTGGAAATCACCATGTGTGTGTTTCAATTTTTAATTGAAACTTTTTAGCTGAGCTGAAAGGTGGGGGTGGTGGGAGAGAGGGGAAAAAACAAAGCAACACACTTCCCTCTGCTCCCAATGAAAAGAAACTAGAGCTATTAGATTCACTTCAATTGCCTCACCTGACCTGAAATGAACTCCCTCCCTCAGGCCTGTAAGAAAATTCAATTAAAAGGTCCATCTGTGAGGCAGCAGCTGAAGGGGAATTACTGTAGGGAGGTCCACATTTTCATAAAAAAAGAAGCCCCCCTCTCTCCCTCCCCTCCTTCCTCCTCTCCTTCCCCCTCTATCCCTGATTAGGCCCGTTCCTAACCACTAAACCACAAGTCCCCCCAATTAACCAGATCTGACCAAATACCCTTTATATGCTCCATTCAGATGTAGAAACACTGTAGATATCGTACACCTCTTAAACACCATGGGGTGGGAGAGGGGGGAAGGAGCAGAGGACAGAAGTTGGAAATCGGAACGTCCTGCCCCAATTAAGCTGGCTGATGCAATGGATTAAAGGCTGCTAATATGCAAAAGACTGTGCTGGCAGTGAAAATAATCACCATAAGGCAACAACAGTGTGCAGCAGCTTAAAAAACGCAGAGGTGACAGGGAGAAAAAGCTGGCTCCAAGGACCTGTCTGAAAAGTCTTACCAGCTTGCTTGCAGTACCCTGCCCCGGCTGTGCTCTTACGACAGAAATCTGTCCTAGACGCTTGGCTAGGATCCGATATGTTTGGGGTGTGGTGTCGTGTGTTACTCCTATGGAGGTATGACAGAGAGCCTGGGAGGGATTGGGACAGCGTGCATGGGTGAGCCACATATGGCACGTGGCTGCTGTGGAAGGTGAGCCCCGGCTCTGGTCCTGCAGGCTGAGGGGGACCTGGGGCTGTGCCTTGTGTTGCCTCCCACCTCTGGGGCCACTTCCATCCAAGGGAGGCTGATGAAGAATCAGGAACTGGCATGCCTTTTATTTTCTTAATAACATTTTTTCAAGTGCATTATGCTGGGGTTTGTAACAAATAACCAAGCGGTTCCTCGAGCTCCTGTGTGTTTTGCTTTGTGCTAGCAGAAAACCTGACTTAACCGTGCCTGAGAATACATGCACTCCCTATGCACTGACTTCATTTGTGCTTGCACAGTGTGTAATCAATCACTTTAAAATATCTAGCTCCCAGTGCTTGCTTCCCTCGCATGGTGTATATTGTGTTGAGCTACATCAGTTCAGGAGGATTCGTTCGAATATCGACACTTTGTGAGTTCTCATCAGGTAGGACTCTTGGAGCAGAGCACAATTAAAATCTTTACACTACCCTGCTAATATATACATATATATATATATATATATATATATATATTTGCTTAGAAACAGAAATGGAACAAATCCTTCTAATGTAGTTTGGGATAATAAGGGGGAAAACATATCAACAATTCATGACACGAAATAGGTGTTAAGTATGCTATTAGATTTTCTTTTTTTGTTAGGCTTAAGATTTAGTATCGAGAGCCTGTGCATTTGCTTTACAGATATTTGGCGTATAAGATATTTTAGACTGCATGGAGCAAATTGATCCTTTGGTGTCTTTATTGGCTTGTTTTCACTTTTTCATTAAATATGTAAAACGAACCTTGTTTTACTGCAATATCAACTGAAGTTCTATTAAAAAAAAATTATAGACAGTCCAGACAATAAAAGGCCTTGTATATCAACCAGAGATTGGTTATCTGCTCAACAAGATCATTAACTGTGCCCAGGGGGAGACAGCTGAGGCAGGGCCGCTGGAGAGAAGATGCTAAAAATTAATTTTACAAGGAAAGTTAGCCCTGCCAAGTTTGATTTGTTTTAGGGACACTCCCTTACTCTTTATTATTCATCTTTCAAGGCAGCCTTTGAAATCAAGCAGGCTTTTGATGAAGGGGTTGGGGTTTTTTTTTGCAATGCGTATTTCCATGAGATACCCAAAATCTCACTCATACAAATTGTCACAGCTTGACAGACTTGGAACCTTATAATGTTAAATCAAGTCCTAGTGGAGGTGTGTTGGGGAGTGTGAAATAGAGTCACTGGCTCCTCCTATGCTGAATGCTTTGCACTGGAAATGTTGAATGTTGTCTTCCATAACATGCTTACAATTAATATTGCGCAGGGCACCCTCTATGCAGCTGCTCTGTATGTGTGCGGTGTATGGGGGTTTTTTGCAAGGCTTTCCAGCTGCTTTCAAGCTGTTCCTTTGAATCTGCCACAATATTCACGCCCTCCTCCCCCACCAGGCTGAAGGACACTTGAAGATTTGTTTCTTGTTGACTATTTAAAGCCCAGGTATCTCTCATGATTAATTGTGAGCCAAAACTGAATAGAGGTCGGGTGAAGAGAGAGGGGGGAGCAGTCAGCTTTCAGCAGACCACGTCTGGAATAAGGGTTTCTCCAGAGAAAGGAAGGTCTTCATGCATTAGCACTCTTTGCCTAGAGGAAACCCTTGCCTGTTCAGGAAACCTTGACCAAAACATTTAGCAGCTCTCTGTCTCTCTTTTCTCCACAGATGAAGGAGATGGAAGAGATGACCAGAAAGGATGACAGAAAGGTCTCTCAGAGCTGACAGGATAATCATTTGCTGAGCACAGTAAAGGGATTTAGGCTCTTGAGAGGGAAAAAAGTCACCAAACACTCTAAAAAATAAGAGCAGATACAGGCAGCCTACAAGGTTTAATATGGGCAGTTGAATGACCTGTGTCACCTTTCTTGTGACCTCCTCTTTGCTTTTGTTTTTTTTTTTAAAGCCATGCACCTGTGTGTATAATCATCTCGTAACTTAAAGAAGTACTCTTCCTTTACCAATGATAAATCTGAGATGCATTCTTAATGCAAGGAATTAATGGAATATCCTTCAGCTACATAAGATGAGATCTTGAGAAACTGTGTGATAGAATGTAATGGCATGGGCAATCACTTAGGGGCTAATAAGAATTTAGGTAAAATGGGAATCCATCAATTGTAGATGACAGAGAAGGAGAAAGACAAGACGAAAGACAAGACTGGCCTATTAGTCAATCACAGAATGTCTGTGAACCTCTGAAGTGATGTGGCCAGGATAAAAAAAAAAAAAAAAAACAGGCAGAAAGTGCAAAGGTGTATCTGACAGATGACGTTCAGCAAAGAGGAGGAAAAGGGAAGTATTATTCCACTGGGCTCCTATTTAAGAAGGCTTTGTCTGGTTCTGGCCATCTCCACTGGTAAAAGCTGAACTCAGGCTATAGCAGAGACAGGCTTCTTGGGCAATTGGGAAAATAGGAAGTTTATGTTCCAGGAGGAGTGTAGAAGAGCTGGGCTTATTCAATCTAGGAAAAGATAATTTAATGCTACTTTTTGTCTCTAAAGATACAGAGCTCAGCAGCAGGACTATGAGTTAAAGGACAGTGCTGGCATGAGAATAAATGGATGTTAACTAGACACAGAATTTCACCAAGGCTTCCCAACCGTTCTGGAAAGAGGCTCTGTCGCACTGACCACTCGCTTCAGCCCGGCCAGCACCTGCGCTGCGCAGCAAGAGTGGGGAGCAGCCGAAGGCTCTTGGCTTTAAAGCTGCTCCTCTGGAGTTCAGCTCTGCCCAGGGGAGCTGAAGCTCCAGGTGCTGTGGCTGTCAGCTGCCCCGACAAGGGAGAGGATAAAAAGTAGCAGGGAGGCTTGCCACAGGAAGTAATCAAAGTCTATTAGAGGGTATCCACAGAGGACAAGACCAGATCAGAGCGGCGCAACAACTTATAAAGGGAGGCGTTACAACGGGGATGGCTTGACAGGGGACCAATAGGGGTCTTCGGGGGAGGGATAGGGACAGGCATAGACATTCATGTGGACCAATAGTCTCAAGGGGTGGAGGGAAAGGGGTCACATACGGGGCGTCGAGGTTTAGGGGATTTCCAGAGGGGAGGTATCAGAAGGGGCAGGATCTCAGGGGATTGACGAGGACCATATAAGGATAAACAGCGAGGGCTTAGCTGATGGACACCGAAGTTTCGGGAATAACGGGACGGGTTTGGGTGATTGATGGAGAATTGACTGGAACAAGGGGAGGAGAACAACCATATAAGGAGCACTGGGGAAGCGGCTAAAGTTCAGGGTGTACCAAGTGGGAACGGAGGCAAAGGGGGGTAACCAGATTAAACCATTAAAACATATAACCACATTACCACAAGGCTCCAGAGAAGTTGTCCTGTAGGAGTCAGATGGGGCAAATGGCCTCTTTGACTTTCTTATGGCACTGAATTGCTTAACTGTGAAAAACGAGGTTCACTCTCCTGTTAGAATTTAAAGAGTTTAATATAAAGACAATAAGAGACACATAAAATAAAGCAAAGGGATAACGGCCGGGTGCCTTGGCGCTCTGCCAAGAGCACCCCTGATGCCCGAGGTGAGTCCTTTTTATACCATTTTTACTGTCTGTTCTCTATTCATATTAAAACTTTTCCTGGGGCTGTTCTGCATGGCCACTCCTTGGTTCCGCCTTTTTAGAGCATGCGTAGTCTTCTTCCTTGTGATTTTATTTCTTTTGATTCTTGGGGTTGGGCCCGCTAGGTAAGAGTCGATGGTAGGGTGGATCTCTTAATTCCTCAGACAGTCAGGGCTGATTGCAGCTTTGGCCTCTTTGCCCCCCGGGCAGAGCGGTGATAAGGGCTCTCGGACCCTCCTGGCCGCCCGTTCTCCAGCGGAGCAGCCTTTGGGCCCTTTTGTTCCCCGGACAAAGTGTTGATTAGCAGCTCCTTGGGCCTCATCCTCTGCTCGCTTGGAGGTTATCTTACTTGCTCACACTTGCTAACATTCTTGCTAAAACGAGAGAAAACTACATCCACACAGCAAAAAGCATTTCTAACATTATATAATATCTACCTTTATACTTTGCGAGAAGCCAATACTATAATATATGTTTATAACATTAACCAAACTTGGTTAATTATGTGAGGCGGTCACTTTGAGGTATCAGTGAACTGAAATGCGTGGTGTTGAATGTTGCTTTTGGGATCAGTTTTTCTGTGTAGGGTGCCAATAATTAATGTTAAGTACTCTCAGATGTGCATGTGCACACATAGAGCAGCCTCCATTTTCTCATCATTGCCTCTTCTGTTCTACTGTGCTCAAGGAGCTGCTGTTTCTCTGCTCTTGACATCCTCCAAATTTAAGCAAGAGAGGCCCACCCTCCCCGCATGCTTCTAGAGTTATTGTCCTGCTGCCATTGCAGCCCAAGAACAAGCTGCTTAGCCCAGCACGCTGGCTTATATCACATTTTCATTATCTTTCTTCCTCAACAAAGGCCTTTAGTGAAGACACCAGGGGTTTGAAAAGAAGGAACCCAAATAATAACCTGCAGAGTCTCCTGGCCTTTTCTTATGTCAGTCTTTCACACTGAAGCCCTCTTGCCTCTTCTCAGAACACCATAAACCCTGCAAAGTAATTGAGCTTAGGTGGCTGGTGTGAGGCAGCACCCTGAGGAGCCAAAAGTTTGTGTCATTACCACCTATTTTGTTCCTTTGTTATATTTAACCATATGCTTATTTGCTAAGCAGAGATCTATGTCTTGATTACGTGGATATCGAGTGCCAGCTATAACCTGAGCCCTATCTGCTAAGGGCCCCCCTCCAGGCACTACCGCAGCATGAATTATGAATGCTCTTTCCTAAGGACAGTGTTGTTTCTCTTTACAACAGTTGTGAGGGCAAAGCAGTTTAGGCAGTGAGGCCAGCTCATGTTTTCTGCACATTGGCCCTTTCAGGAGGTGGCAGCCATTTTGGAAAATGAGCTTTTTCCGTTCTCGTGGTAGGGTAAAATAGCAAGGATACATAAAAACGAAAGCAAAGACACAAATACCTTGCAATGTACAATCACATAATGAGAGCTGGCAATGCTGTGAAAGAGATTGCCTAAGAGAAAATGATTGATATTTGAATAGGAAAAGTTAAAGCTATTTCATTAGGAAAATAAATTTTCTGCTTTTCATTTCATAAAGGTGCTCTGATGATCAGCAGATAAATTAAAGATAGTTTTTAAGTGTGTTTTTTTATTGGGAAAGTTATGCTTCAAGCCTACCAAGGTTCTAATCCGTCTGCTTTTGAATACCGTTCCTGAGAATTCAAGGGATCTGTGTTCATGTGAGAAAGAGCTGAGAACCAGCCCTGAAGACATGGCTTGGTACAGGGTTTGGCTTAGCTGAACCCAAAGGTGAAGTATTAGAAATCACTAGTTAATTGAAAAAATATAGACCTTGATTTGGAATAATACAACTGGGCCAGGTGCTACACTAAGAAGTAATTATTGCAGTTGTATGTGGTCATCTAAGTCACACAGGGTTTTAGCCCCTTGTCTTCCCCTTTGCACGTCTGAGTAAAATATGTAGTGTTGTGCTGTGGTGCGACAGTTTTATGCTACGAGGAGGGATGGGCAATTGGTGTGAATTATACTGCACTGCGAAACTACAACTTCTGTCATCATTTATGAATATTTGCACAGCCATAAGCATATGTTTGCTCCGCTCTCCTTACCTGTAGGAGTGGGATCCCTGACTTCTCTTCTTCCTCCACACGGTATTTGTGAGGCTTACTTCGTTACTGTTTGCAAAGCTTTCTGAATTTACAAAGCTCTATGCAAATACCACGTTGCTCACTCATGTATATCCGGTAATGAAGGGGCACTTTAGGTAGATAAGGTTTAATTAGAGATGTGGAATAGTGCAATAACAGTAGGATTTTAGATGTTCTAGTATATTACTGCCTGTGCTGTGTGTAAATGATGAGGCCAAAAATTACCATTGGAATTATCTAACATGGCTGCCTGAGTAATAAGCCATAGTACTGTTGCAACATTTTTCCTTCCCCATTTATTTACCTTTGGAAAAGGTCTCTGTATGGACACAGCAACAGAAGATTTTAAGCTCTCTAGTAATTGATTTGCATTTCTCATTTATCTCTCACTAGCCCCACAGAGTTCACAGAGGTTTAAAACCATTTTACTCCAATACAAAATTCAGAAGAATATTTTGTTTTGATTTCCAAAGTAAACTTCTGCTATTAAAATGAGTGAGCAAGATGTCAGCAAGATGTAACCCCGTATTTCTAACAGAAAGGTTTAGAAAGAAGAATCCAGGTTTTCCAATGTCTGCATGGGTCTCTCACAATTATTCAAATTATGCTTAAAGCCAGACCTTTTTTCTTGGAGTTTGTTTATTTAATATGGACTTGTCTTTTTTCAGTTGTGCTTATTCTGTTTGGGTTGTATTTATTCAACTCTGGAGTAGAGTCACGTAAGTGTATGAAGAGCTGCTGTAGAACTTGTATGCTATAAATCATAGGGTCAAATTCTTGCCCCAGAGAAATCGATGACAAAACCTTCTATAGATTGGAAAGTACTTACAATTTTACCCATCATGTTAGCACAAAAATGATGTTAAAGTAATGCTAAAATAAACCGTGGGAGCTTTTGCCTAGTAAGTTTGACTATTTGTTTGGATTTGTGGTCCATTATTCAACTCTAATGACCACTATTTATTTGTTCAGTCCAATAGTCTAAATTTTTGTTGGCACATCCTTATTTTCTTAATGCCCCAAGTCTGAAAAAAGGTACGTGTGTGGTCTTTATTGCCTACATGCAGTTGTGTGGTCTTTTCACGCTTTTACCAATTTATCTGTTTACTGGCTTAAGCCTATCATAAATATTAGAGTTGAGCTAAGTAGCTTACATTTGGCTAGGCAAAACCTCACTGATCCATAGACTGTTTGGTTTTCGGTGTTATCTGAACCCACCCACCAGTTGTGAGATTCACAGAAAATATCTGGGGTTTACCTTTTTTTGTAAGCAATTCTCCTTAATAAGAATTAAAATTAGGAATAATAGCAGCCTGACAGCTGTGGTCCCGTGTCTTTTGCCATGAAATGACAGCCTTGATAGCACCAGAGTTGAGCTCTGTGGTCCTGAATTTAAATGTTAAATATTCAAGATCAGAGCAGCTCTAGTATTTTGAGCTTAATTACAGCTTTACTTTGAGCCACTGGTAAAAAGCTGTGGGTGAGAGCACAATTTTAAGAGCCTGATCCTGTTTTACCTCGTACCAGTGTATGAGGCAGTTCAGATAGCTTCAACGGGGTATCTTTTTGTCTCAATGTGCCATATGAAAATGTAGAGGATAGTTTTTGTTCTTCCTTGAATACCAGACTGTGGTTTAAACCTTCACTCCCCATATGAAAGTGTGTTTATGCTTCTCAAATACAATAGCAGTGTGGAAAAATGAAATCTCTCGTGGTCCACTTTGACATAGTCATTGGGTTTTATTCCATTGTTCTTTCAGTGGTGTGATTTGATTTGATTTGATTTGATTTGATTTGATTCCTTAAGGTAACTTTCTTTGTGTATATGACACTTATAGGAGAGGAATAATTAAATCAAATGGAGCAAAATCTCGGCAGATCGCCCTTTCATCAACTCTGCTCCTTGGGTCAACACTCCCAGCTTACAAACCGATTAGGAGCAAAAAACTCCATGTGAAAAATTCAGGCTTGTTTTGCTTTGTTTTGTGTATGTGGATAATTCCCTGCAATAAATCTTCCTGCACACCATCCCTTTCACTCTCTGATGTTAACAAGACTGAGATCTATGCGTATACATACACACATTGTCTGTCTTGAGCTGGCAATGTCTTGATAAGAGGTTCATTATTATCCACCACTGTCAGAAGCTGTTCTGAAATGATCTGCAAGGCGAAACATCATGTATATATTGGGGATTTTTTTTTTTAATTAAATAGAAAAAGTGTCATGAAGCTTTTCTTCAAAGGTGGCAGGCAGCTGTTTCTTCTGAGGCATGTTATTCTTTTCTTAGGCAGTGGGTCTTTGATAAGTGTCTCTCAGCACCCTCAGAAGTGTTTTCCAGGTTAGAAGGATGAGAGAGAGGAGATGGCAGTCATGATGCCACCGGCTGATAAAGCCAGAATGCAGACTAAGCCTTCAGATCAATAGGAATGCAGACGGCTGTAACACCAGATTGCCTGGTGACAGCCTTAATTTCGCCTCCTGTGCTGGCTGCACCCAATTTCCAGCCCTTGGAGGAGACCTCCCCTTGCTTGCCAGGCACCCGTTCCACAAGCGAACAGCTTGTAAGCACGGGAAGGGCAGGCAGGGAGGCAGGAAAGTATCAAGAATAAACGCTGAACACATGCAGTTGTTTTCCTCCCTCTGGCCTTTACGCCAGGGATGCCCACGGGTGCCTTTACCTTCACATCCACGTTGCTCCAGTGCCCTGCCCTGGCACAGGGCATTGAACTGCCTGGGCACCAGCTGCCTAAGGGTTTAGCCCTCTCTTTTCCGATGTCTTATTCAGAATAAGATTTTATACCAGTGAATCTGCTGTAATTTTTTTGGTGGGGCAAGCAAGTTTCAGCCTTACCCAGACTTGCCGGGTCTGGCTGTGCCAGCAGTTTGGGAAAGTGTGCTGGCTGGTGGCATCAGGTGGCCTGGTCAGGGCAGCTGGTGGGACAGCAGAGTAAGGCAGGCTGCCCTCCACACACAATTTTCTTGTTTTGGTCATCCCTGTGGGATCTAAAACTCCCTGTCATGCAGTCACAAGTCTTACATTAAATTACTGTAACTCGGATGTTGCATGGAATATCTTGACTTCCTCTATGGCTGCAATGCTGAGTAAAGGCAGGGATGAAACTAAAATCCTTGTTTTTCATGCAAGGCCTAAAGAGAGGCTTTGTTTCTGCTCTTTATGAAGTCGTTGGATTTTCAAATCAATAATATAATCTAAGATTGGGTTATAAAGGAGCTAAATACTGAAATACAATTACAGAAAGGCTGATGAAAATGAAAAGCAGAAAGAAGTCTTTCTTTGAAGTTCCAAATTTTCAGTTTTCAAAAGTTTACAAAACCCAGTTTATTTAACCATCTTTAATTATTGGGCACCAAGGGATTCCTGCAGGGAAGGCATGCAACACTTGAATCTATAATATAAAACTTAAATTGTGGGGAAATGCAAAAAGCAGGAGGAACCCCCCCAAATCATCTTGGTTTAATGCTGGAGATAAATACAACTTGGATGTTTGCATCTCATTTTTTCCAAATTCTAGGCTGGTGTAGGTGTAAACGTTTTTTTAAAATCAATTCTAATCTTGCGACTGATGAGCCTGCTTGTAATCAGCTTAACAAAAGTCCAGCATTCAGGAATCATTCTCCTAGACACTTTGGGCATTCTGAACCTGAGTGCAAAATCTGTGGTGTTAGCAAATTTGCTTTTCCTATTGCTATTGTATTGGACTCCTGGAAATCCTTTGATTTCATATTCATGTATATATAAATGTATATACAAATATAGGCACAAATAGTATATATAAAATATTGAACAGCACCTTGAGGATTTAAGGTCTCTTCCCAGACTTACTGCATATTTTTTCTGTCCTCTCCAGCATATAAATTTTAATTTTAAAATCAATTTGCAGTGCAAATATATCTGCTGTTGCATTCTGGACTCATCTGAACTTTAAAAAAAGATGCTTAAAGGTTGAGTTGGCTAATACAACACAAGCATTCGATAGTGGTGAAATACAACCTCAGGGTGATAGCTAAGCTGCCTTGTGAGGGTAGCTGGGGTTGGAGGCAGCTGATCATACAAGGAGCTGATCCCTGTTGTGCACTGTGGTAGGCATCTCAAGAGATAAATTTCTCCTTATCCAAACTCTTTGAGTCTGCAGGCAGATGAGATACAGCAGAAAGAGAAACCTTAAATTGTCTCATTTACTCGAATGGCTTCTAAAATTTGGAGCATAGTTACAGGTGTTTACAGGTCAGTATCTTTAACCGTTTAGTTGCTGATCATTTTACTAGGAGCTTTCAACAAATACGCCTATTCATTTTGGCCCATCTTCCCCAAAAATGCTTACTTTCCCAGTTTTGAGCCAAAGAACTTGGACAGAGGAATTCTTGCCAACAATTTCTGGTTTAGTAAATTGAAGTATTTGCAGTTGCTAATTAAAAATATTAAGTTGTCTCTGCCATGACTACAAATTGTCAGTATAGTACAGGTTCTTTGATTTTTGTGGGCACTCTATAAAACTTGGTCCAGCAGGAGCAAGGCTAATTTGATTTAATAAGCTAATAAATATGTTTGAAATATGCTTCCTGCAGGTTATAAAAACAGAAGGGTAGAGCCACAACACAGGAAAAATTATGCACATTAAAAAAATACAGATTGGAGAAAGAAATCCCTACTGACGTGACCAGAATTCACTAGGAATTTCTATAAGCTAGAACAACATTTTCCTTTTTACCTGGTGGCAAAGTGCTTCCTGCAGTAAGGTCCAGGGATAAGTTATCCCCTTCAACTGCAGATAATATGCTGTGTGGCTTCCTTTACTGAATGAGCAGAGAAGGGAGCAAAACAAATGGTATAGATTTCCTTGTTGATTAATTTGACACTAAGTTTATGTTGCCTCTAAACCGATGATTTCCAGTGGGCTGGCAAATAGATATAGAAATAAATTAAAACTCGTTGTGGAGCAATGCCAAAGTCAGAAGTGGAAGTTAGAAATTTTGGCAGCTGAAGGCGTCTCGTCTGTCTTCTAGGACCAAAGACAAAATGAGAGACATGCAACCCCAAATTCCCAAGCCAGAGAAGCTGGGTGCTTCTGTTAAAATAACAGGCAGTGACATCATTAACAATGTTGACATTTAAATTGACATAATTAGGTTCTTGGAGTTAATAACCCATCTGTTCAAATACATGGGTGATGCTTACCTCTGACACTGTGGTTCCATCCATAGTGCAGGCTTATGCTCGGCTCACACTTGGAGCCCTGCTTTGGATATATGGAGTCTTCTAATTTCATCTCATAAAACCTGAGGAGCCGAAGGGTGCTTCAACTGCTTGGTTGGGATCCAAAGCAAATTCTTGGGAAAGAATATGGTACGATGTACATAAGAGCCTGAGGATGCATCTCCCATAAGAAGCACTTGGGTCTGGCTTTGGAAGGGCTCAGTTCCCCATATCTCTCGCCTCCTCTTACATATCTCTGTGGAGCCTTGTGCTCTTCCAAGCACAGGTCAAAACTGCGGCGTTCAGGCATCAAAACAATAGCGTTAGCAAAATCTGGAAGCTATTTGGTCAGCATCCTGCTGGGCATGTTTTGTTTGTATTTGTGTAAAGCTACTTGGTTAAAGTTACTGCTTTTGGGGAAGGACACAATTAACAGTGACAGCATCATTTGGCACCAAGCTGTACCTTGAAATGCCTCTAACAGAGTGATTATTTGGAGCAAATGTGTCTGAAGTAAGAGAGCAGTGCTCTTGTGCTTTTGGCTGTCTCCATCTGACTGTGAGTGTGCCTGTCAGAAGGCACTGACACGCTGCATTACTGATAGAACAGGGAAAGGAAAGGAAGTCTCATGACTCCTAATAATAACTTAAAAATGTTCATTTTAAGTCTTAAATTGAATTGTTTCCTACTTATACATTTATTATATATTTAGAAATTAGGTGTTTATCTTTTCATCTTGAAGTCACCATTTTTATTGTAAAATAAGCACTTTAAAAAAAAATAAGACAGAGAATGTAGCAGAATTTGCTTAGGTTTAAGCTAAATGACTGCAGTCAAATGAATAAAATTTTTCATTAACAAGAACTTCAACCTTAGCTATGTCTTCACTGCATTTTCAGCATCCTGCCTGAGTTTAAAAATATGTTGTTTACTGAGCTCTGCCAGTACCCTTTTCTGCATTCCGTTGGGCAAAATAGGTGTGAGATCCTAGTATGCACCACAACTAATTTTAGAAAATCTCTCATAGATCAAACTATCACGAAAAACCAGCCAAGCAGCTGGCATATTTAAATTTTTGATCTGAATTTTGGACCTCTGTTTTAAACTTGTACAGGTAGTTTTGGTACAGTTTTCATTCTGCTGTCAGCTGTTCACACTGACTCAGGAATGTCACATTATCTTGATCTGATTGGAAATTTTATATGAAAAAAACCCCTGCAAATATTTGCTAATCAGATTTATGAAGGAAATTTTGAAATCTGCTTGATTTGAGGAATAGTTTATGACTATCTGATTAGCAGAAAAGTTTTGCATGCATAACTGTGTTAGCACTCCCTTTCAGAGGAAACATGTCTATTGCAAGCTGGATCAAGTTTGGGAGATTGCACCTCAGGTAATAATGGTAATAGTAAGAGATACTTTCAATATTCTCTGCATCTAGGAAATTGCAAGGTTAATGACCACAAGTACAGAAAATGAGCATGAAATAATTTCACTTTCTGTGGGTTTAGTTTAGCTGGAAACAGAGCTGAAATCCAACTGCTCTGCATGCATCTATTTCAAGCATTGCTTTCCCTGATGAAGACATGCTATTGTGTGAAATGCTCCTGTCTATTAGAAATTAGGTAATAGCTTCTTACAAGGATGGAGGCATTGCTTAATCCTGAAATCTTTTAACACATGGACTGTCAAAAGGGCCTGCTCTTATCTCATTCTTTGAGGAGGCAGTTTTGTATGGAATTAATATTTTCATTTGCTCAGGGTGTGGGCACATTTTTTTTGCAAAACTCAGTGTCTGTGTGATGACAGAATTTATTTCATTCATTATATTGCCACATATTGAAGCATTTTATTTCAATTCAGTAGACTATTTTTGTTTCCATAAATTATCCAGTCTGTTTCTCATATAAATGATGGGATAGATGCCTCTGGTGTTAAGGAAGATAAAAAGGGAAGGAAAGATATATTTGAGATTACCTTTAGTGTCATGCAAGTTATTACCTAGCAGTCTGAGAAGAGTTTTCAGAAGTGTCTGATAAATATGTTTAGAACAAGCCTGAACTGGAACTAGCAGGGCAGACAGTGAAGTTGCACATACAGCTTTTGATTTTATCCATTTTCTCAAAATGCAGATGAATCACTGAGGGCAGAAATCCATCCTTTCCTAATCACTTTCTTAGTTTCATTTGTGTTGACCGACAAAAGGCACTGTATTTTCTATCTTTTCTGAGTAACTTTTAGTGCCCTTGATGACAGCTTGTTGGTGTATCATTGGACTTGCTCCATGTTTTGGGTACAAGCTGATGAATCTTCTTTACCATTGTGAATAGAGGGTATCACCCACATTAGATGAATTGGCAAGTGGCAATAGAGAAAATAAAGACTGCATTTTTGTTTTGGCAGCATACATGGGCAAGGGACTGGGAAGATCTCTCTTTGAGAGGACCTTAGTGAGGTGAGAAGGAGGGTTTGCATGACGTTTTTAATGTCATTCTTCAGAAGAGGGTAGTGCAGGGAGGTTGTAGCCAGAATGCTCTGAACCTGCCCTTTGGTACCTGAGGCCATGTCCCTCCCACACCACCAGTTCAGAGTGGGTTATTGTGAAAACCAAAATTAGTGCTCCTCCTGAGAAATGAAAGGGAGAATTGACAGGGTCAGGAACTACCAACAAATTGGAGGTAGACATAAAAGGATGTTTTTTGCCAGTTTTCCTCTTCTTCTGAATCCTGGCACTAACCCAATGATTCCAGGTACTGGAACATTTGGCCAATTCTGAATGAAAGTTAGTTTTACAATTACAAAGCAAAACAAAACTTCTGGAGCATCTCCAGTGTGAGTTGGATCAGGTTTAAAATCCATAACACTCTTGGGTTTTAAGTTAAGACCAAGTAAGTTTTGATATCTATACTGCAAACAGAACTTGAAATTCTTACTAGTAAGATGATGTCTTTCTAAACCTTGGCTGTAACTTTTTGGTCTTGGTCTTCCTGAAATCCAGTCCCAAGTGCAAACATAATGCCTGTTATTTCTTTCCTCTTATGTGCTGGCATTTGCTTCTTGGAAGGAAAGAGGAAGGCCACTTTTCCATTAATTAAAGAAAAAGGTTTAATCACTCGGCATCCCTGCAATGGATGAATGTCAGTGTAATTTCACCTGAAAGTACTTGTGAAACCCAGCTCTTCCATTCTGCTCAGGCATAGCTGCTGTCTGGGGAATTCTTTACTGGGTTTTTCAGACACAAGAACTGCATTGTGAATAGGAGGAGGCAATCTTACCAGTCAGGGATAAGTACCATACTTCAGGGAGACAGGCACACCTGGTGGTACCTGGACCAAACTGCATTAATCACCATCTAAATTAACAGGAAGAATTTGGTATTTGTACATATGCATGAAAATAGTTTATTCTTCATTTGTTAAAGGGACATTGCCAAGACTGGTAGGCCTAAAATTAGCTCTCCAGCTGTGTTTTGCTTTGCAGGCACGTGCATGTCTGTTCTGTTCCTGGAAGCAGCTGGGTGTTGAAATCCACAAGAAACCTGCTCTGTGTGAAATGCAAAAAGAATTTGTGATTTTTTGAGATTCCCTCCCTTTTGTTTGTTTTTCCTTACTTCTCCCACCTCTTTATGATGATGGCCTTTTCTGGCTGGAGACCAGAAATCTCTTCAAAGTTTCTGAGTGTTACTTTTGCTTATGAGGTGAGAGCCTGAATGCTGAGGCCAAATTTTCACCCATCAGTCAGCCAGCTACAGGATGTAAACTGCATAGCCCCCTCAGAGCATGCTAAGCATTAATTTCCAGCTTGGATTCATGGTTCTCCTTGGCACATTCATGCCAGCATCTTCCAACTGTATGCCCAGCTTGATAATAAGAAGGGAATGTACAACTGGAAGAAGGAGGAACATGGATTTTATGGTTACAGAGGAACTTACCAGAAAGCTATTTTTGTCTAGCCTACAGCCTTTCCTCCGAGACAAGACAAATAGATTTCTTAGACTCAGGAGAGCTGTTTTTAGATGACTGCAAACTAATTCTTGGCTTCTGAATTTTCACTCCGTAGTGCTTGAGCTGTTATGCTTTTACTCATATTTAGAAAAAAGCAATTCTCTTTTCAGTGTGGAAATATGTTTTCTGTGTACCCTAAATGGTATCCCAGCAGTGTCTGTGTCTCCTGGGTGAGGCTTCCTTCATACATGCACATTAGTGAGGCAGAGGGCAGGTGGAGTGCAGTACCTGAGAGGGATGGATGATATGTGTCGTCCCACTGTCACCTTGTGACGTATTTTCAATTCTTTGTATTTCAGAAGGCACTTGGAAATTATCTCAAGCCTCAAAGTGTTATATAAGACCCCAAGGCTCTCCTTGGGGCTAGCGTGAGGAGTTTTTCTTCTTTCTTCATTCCTGTCTAATGATAACATCTGTGAAGTATCTAAGGCATAGAAGGAAAATAATTTTTCTTTTAATGGTAGAACTTACTCAGACTTTGTTCATACTAGAGGTGAGCCAGGCATGGCTGTCACTGGCCTTTGTAAAATTAAGTATGATCCAGATTTTGACTGCTAATGGAACTAGTGAAAAGCTAGAAAGCTAGAGGTGGGTTTTCCATAGATCTATTTGCCCCTTGTATAGCCAAATAGGAGACAAAATGCATCCCTGACAAAATTTTATGGCAACTGAAACGCTGTGGAGCCAACTGCAAAGTTCAGTTACAACTTAATGGAAGAGAATAAACATTGCACACCTGTAGCCAAAGTACATGGGAGGGTTTTTTCCTATACTACTCCTGAGTTCTCTAAAAGCTTATCATCTGTTTACTTAACTGCTGGTTTAATTTAGAATAATATTTAACTCTCACAGAATCTAAACATCAATGAAACTTTAACTTGAAAATCGACAATTCCTTTTTCTACCAGGCAGAAATGGAGGAAGATGGCCATCATACATTGCTCTTCAAGAGATTTACCAATAAATATCTTTTATGAAAGGCTTGATAAAGTATCTGCTATTAACACTGTCAATATGGAGAAAGTGAAGTAAAAGAAATGGTAAATAGCCTGCCCAGATCTACAGGGAGAGTCAGGCTGTGCTTCTGCAGTATTGTAGAATATCTACTGCTAAATCAAAACCACAGCAGCTCTATAGCAAAAATTGATGAACTGGGGTTTGTGTTTGATCCTGGCTTAAATTTACTGAAAAGGTCCTGAAGGAGGTAATTTTCATCTGGACTTTGTGTAATCTCTGGTGTCCTGTGTCTGCTTGTCTTTCCCTATAGTCAGCTCAGTGACCATCTCTCTTGTTCATTCTTGCCCCCCTTTTTCTTCTATAGATTCAAAGAAAGATCTGTGTTCCCAGATTCCCCGCGTGTTATCTCCATTATATGTCAGCTCAAGTCCCTGTGACAGTCTCTTTTTCACTAAAGTGCAAATCCCAGGAGCATCAGACTTGGATTTTGCCTCATATATTTAGGAGTTTTAACAGGTGTTGTTAAAGAGCTAGAAGCTCCAAGTCAGAAAGCATCTGAGAAATGACTGGTGTCCCCTTGCCTTGTCTATCACAATCCATACTGAGCCTGTGTGAAAATAAAAGACCTCATAGAAAAAGGGTTTTATGTAGAAAGTCTGAACTGTAAGTGCCTGAAGTCATGTGATTGATCACATTATTTTTGTGCAGACACCAGTGAGATTTGTGGCTGTTCATGGCCTGAACACAGTCTCAGAAGGAAGCAGAGAGCAGTGGTGATGACTCTGGGACTGTTTCTCTCTGCCAGAAACTTCCCTGTACCCCAGGACAGCAGGCAGGTACCTTCTGAAAGGTGATCGTGCAGGCAAACTTCCCCTTTGAGTGAACACGTTTTGCCACTTCCAGCACAGATGAGTGGTCTGAGGCTGACAGCAAGGGCTTTTTGTGAGAGGTGTCCCCTGAAGGGCTGAAAACAGTGGGCAAGGGCAAGCTGAGACTAGGCGAGCAACAAGCTCCGGGATCGAGTAAATGCTTTCTCTGTCTCCGTTCTAGGGTTTTTATCTTTTCTGTGGTATGCTGTCAAGATGCAGTCACTTCCTCAAAAAGCATCCCACACTAGCCCTTCTTGGGGACTGAAATCTCCTTGCAGTGCTCAGTGTCATTATCTCTGACCAAGGCGAAGGACTCCTGCTCTACAGCCCTGTCCCAGATGGTGAACCCATTTAAGTATGGATGCAGTTTCAGGAAAATAAATGCAGTTGCAGTAGCAAAGCAGAAGAGTAGTTTTTGCTTATTCTAATTTTAATGCAATTTTGAAGGGACATGTGGTTGCCTTGTTGTATTTTAATAATATGGCCTTTGAAGTCACAACTCTATTTTACACTGTATTCAGCAGATAAACAGCCACTATAATTCCAAGGGCCTTCAAGGCAGTGCTTCAAGCTGCCATGGCTCCTGGGCTCCCAGAAGGTCTCAGCTCTGACCACAGGACAGACGAAGCCAAAGAAAATAAGAGATCAGAGCAAGAAATGCAAAGAAGATGTTTTATTGCTTTTAAGCCAACTCATGTACAATTTCACAGCATGGCAAGGAGGAATCAAGGCTTTTGCATAAAACCATCATCCAGGTATGTCTCCTAATCTCTGATCTTGTCAGTCCTCGTGGTCAAACAAATGCACTGAAGCTGTCTCAAATGATGGCTGTCATTCAACTTGGTCTGCTCCAAGCTCAGCCTGCTCCAGCCCAACACCATCTGCTTCCTCTGGCCTTGCAAACTGCCACCAGGAAAGGTGGGCTGGATGCACACCTGAGGGTGAGGACCTGTGGTTTCCATTGTTCGGGTACCCAAGCTGCTCATATGTTCTGTGGCAAAGCAGCAGCTGCTTGGGTGGCGAGTGAAGCAGATGGTTGGCATTGATGGGGAATGGCTCCGAGAGGGAGCATCAGCAAGTGCTGCTCACCCAAGCACAGCACTGGCAGGGTGGTTCTGCTGGCTCATACCGGGCCAACTTCAGAGGGTCCTGGCCAGCTCAGCCAACATCTATCAGGCCTGCATGCCCCACACCACGCTGGCTCTGATGCCTGTGGTTATGCTCTGAAAGGCCCCAGAGATCCAAGGCTTCCTGTTGATTATGTACCACTCCTTGCTGGGGGAGGAGAAGGTGGGGAAATGTTTTCCATCCATTGTGGTGACACACCAGGGGAACCCCATGGAAACAAAGACTTCTCTGACCTCTTGAATCCCACTGGGGAAGGACTGCATGTGCCAAACACCTCCTGAGCCATCCCATGTGAGGCTGACTTCCTAATCCTAAACTCATTATTTGCAACTCAGGGGTGGAAGCGTGTGGCTGCCAGCTCCCAAATGACTGGTTCAGCCCACTCAGGACTCTCTGATCCTCTTGAGGTGGATTGCATCTTCCGCCCCACAAAAGGAGTGAGCTCATCATGGATCAGGCTGAGCGTGTCTCTCCCTCCCCTGGCAGTCCTCCCAGATTACAGCATGACCCTCAGCTATGAGTCACCTCTTTTCTCACAAACCCAGACGCTGTACAGAGCAGGCGGTTGCTCATCTGCGCCAATGCTGAGAATTTACTGCGGCAAAGTGAGTTTGGCCTGCAGTGACTCCTTCTCTGCATGTGACCTTTCTGACTTCTGCTGGTCCTCCTATGTAGAGCATCTTGGTGCAACTGCTTCCCCAAGCATGGACTAGCAGCAGTGCTTGGAAGGAGAGTGGGAAAATCCCATGGGGCTCTTGCAGTGCCAAGGAACAAGTGACAGCCAGGTGCTGACCATGCAGTGGGGCTTTCCATGGATTCATTTCTGGGGAGGACACCTGGCAGTTTGCCCCTGCCCTGCTGGCTATAGTCAATACTTTATATTGGGCAGTGATGTTGGTGGTCCTTCCATGCATCAGTGGGGATGAGCCAGGTCAGTGCAACCAGTGACCACTGTGCCTGCTCCTCCTGGCAGAGCCCAGTGGGGAGCATCAAGGCTTGGGGGGAAAGGCAGGTAGACTCTTGAGTGGGTTGCCAACTTTGTACCCTCCATCAGACACGTGCATGCACTCTGAGCCTGCTGGTTCCCAGTTGCGAGCCAGAGGATCTAATTCTGAGAGCAATGCCAGTACTGCCTTTGGTATCAGTTTTGCTGTGTCAATCCAAGTACCTGCTCCAGGACTGGAGGCATGAGCAGTGCCTGGGCTATCCCAGGTGCAGGCGGGGTATCAGGGGCACCCGGCAGCCACAGGGCAGAGACCTGGCTCCTGCTGCCTCTGCCGGCCGGGATGCACAACCAGAGAAGTGAATCAGCACCACTGTGATGCACAGTCACGAGAGAGCTGACTCCTCCCCGGAGGGCTATGAGGATGCTGGGTTTGAGGAAAGGCAACTTCAGAGTGCCACTTCTGCTCTCTGCTTGTTTCCACACCTGCGTGCTTCCAGCACTGTCAAAGAAGGAAGAACTAGGCCAAAACTCTGTGTTTTGCTCTGGTTTGTTTGTTTCCTCTCTTCCAGAGCTGCATTCCTCCTATGTCGTCTGGTTTAGCATTTTGCCAGTTTGGCTAAGTATCTTGTAAGGAAATAATTTATAATAAAGCTAGTATGCTGGGGTTTATCATTTATAAGTGTGGGTCAGGGTTTAGTTCACTGTGTTAAACTCTCCATGCTGCATGTGATTTTTCAAGCTTTGTCAGGAACAAAAAGTTCTGGGGATGTGCAAAGCATGACTGCATGGTTTCCATGGAGACTCTGCTAGTTAGGCTGTGGAAATCCTGAAAAGGCCAGAGGATGACTGACAATACAAGGTCTTAGCGGCTGATCTGAAGAGCCAGACTGAATTAATGAGATTTTTCACAGAGAGTTATTAGCAAGGCTAGCACGGTATGGCACTTAGGCCTCTTTCGTTTTCTCAGCTGCAGTCTTGGAAAACAGAAATGGAAATATCTAATTGCTGTTTTTTAAGCCCTTTTAAGATTATTTCAACCTATAACACTTTAAGGATGTAATGAAAAGCAGGTTTGTTTGCTTTTTTTATCATTTGGTTACTGTTATTACTGTGTTTTTTGGTGGCAGTTGCCCTTTATCTGTACAGAGATGGGAAATTCAATAATACTTATTACGTTGAGCAGTTAATTCCCACATACTGTGAACACATTACTGTTCAAAGTAGGTTATCTCGAGTTCCATTTAGAGCCAAGCACGAGATACCATGGCTTTATATCTCCTAGGGCCATATTAATTATTTATTACTGACTGCTAATACAAACTGTTAACTCTGGCTAGTAATAGTTTGTTCATTTATCCATCACTTACTGCTTCTTCCCTGTGTTTCTGCCTACCCCCTTTTGATAGTCTGCTCAGGCTATGAAGCCATGTATATTTTTGGACCCAATTAAAACAACACCAAAACTATTATCAGTCTGAGATGCTGAGTTTTGATCAGGAGCCAACTTTCCTAAAAGTTTTGCAGTGTCTGAACTGCAGGATTTCACTGGGCCATTAACAGGTGGACGGTCAATAGTTAGAGGGAGATGTCTGTTCTTTGCCATTGAACTAAATGGATGTGTTTGCCTGTTTGCTGTTTCATTTTCAACCAATACAACAAAAAAGTGTTTGAATACTCTCCTCCTTTCCCTGGAAAATGCTGTATCTGCTGAAATCAGCACAGCTGGTACAGCCAACAGCATGTTGGGGTCTGCTATTTCTTGTTGGTTTGCACAAGTGCACATGCCCATATGTTTCTGGGAGATGTAAAACCATAATGTTGCTGCTGAGTAATCCACAACAAAAGCACATGCAGGCTGCATTCCTTGGATTCCTGTACAGTAGACTAATCCACTTAATCTCGCTGTTCACTGTTTGCTTCTCTGGCTGGAATTTCACAGTGCCTTTTGATTTACTGGTTTGTAAATCTCTGATTAAGTGCCTCAGGGAGGCAGGGGGAGAGGATATCATCTCTGAAGCCCCCTCTTTCCTCTCAAATGGTTTTGTGGGAAGGAAATGTGCAAGTTGAAGTGGGGGTTAGCTGGTCTTATTTGGCCATCATTTTGTCATCATCTTATGATTTTTTAAAATATTTGTTCAGTAGTTTTCTCTGTTCTCAGCTGTTCAGTGCATGGACAATGTCTCCTTTTGCCACATGGCAACATTTCCTCTCCCCAAGCTTCACAAATTTCTTAGTATTCTTTTTTTTCATTTCTAGTTGTGTTTTCAAAGACACTAACCGAGATGTGTGGAAGTTTTCTTTTCTATTAGTGCACCAATAGTTATTGACAAGCACAGAACACAGCAGCTAGATGTTGACTGCGAAGCAAATTCCCAGAAACCTGCCATTTTGGAGGAGGCAAATGTATGAACACAAGATAAATTCCTAGCTAAGCAGGCAGATAAATGAGAGAGCTTGGCCTCAGAAGGTGCTCAACTGATATAAATATCAGTTTAGGACCTGCCCTTGAAATATAAAAGTATAAGTAAATAATAGAGGTAGCTCACCTGACTTAATGAGTCATAAAGGATGGGAAATTAAACACTGAGCTCCCAAAATAAACTCTCAATTTAAAACACTAATTTACCACAACCCGCTGCATCCTCAGCCCTTGCGAGTGCCCTGCTTTTATGAGTGTCGTGGCTGTGAGCAAGGCTGTCCCCAGGCAGGGTCCCGCGGCCAGGACGCAGCTGCTCCGCTCTGCGCAGCTCTGACTCACCGCCAGTCCTCCCCCTGCGTGCTGCCGAGATGACTCGCTGCCGGAGCGTGAGGACACTTCCCAGCTCATCGGAAAATTCCTCCGCAGTCCCACACAGCCTCGAAGGAGGATGAGCTTTAGGTCGCTGCCTTCCTCCCCGCCCTGCAGTCACGCATCCCACTGAGCAGCTTATGGGTGTCCCCAAACAGTGCTGCTGGTGGGAAGGATCTGTCGCTGAAGCCAGGCGTAACTATCTGTCAAGAAATTAATCAGGACAGGTCTGAAGAAGTGAGCAGGCAAATAAACAAACATATGGGCTACCTGACAACACAATGTTTGGAGTAGCTTTTCTCAGGCAGAAAGGATAAAATCTCCCACGCTCTCCAGGGCTGTCCACAGGCATTTACAATTAGATCCAAATTGGGTTTAGGCAACAGATTTAAGTCTGACTGAAGAGCTGAAGATGCCAAGTCCCGTGAACTAACCTCTGCCCGAAGTGATGAGAACTGCACAAGAGCAACCTCTCTCACAGCGCTCCTGCCATCTGGGCTAGTGCCAGGTCCTAGGGCGTGGAGACAGCCTGCTCCCAGGATGGACCATGCTGGTGGGATTTCAGCTGCATCTGAATGGGAAGTGGAAAACAGATTTTTCTAAACTTTGGCTGTAAACCAGAGCTAAAGCCACTGGGGCAGTCAGGCCCTTGAGTATCAAACTGATTTTATTCGAAAGCTTGGAAGTTTTTGTTCCGATATTTTGTCTTTAGCATGCCTGAAATGCTCAGAGGAAGCACTGGGAATGCTGTGAATCTCACCACCCATACTGTTAACCTCCTACAGCCAACATAGCCTCAGTCATCCTTTTGAAAGGGCCCCCTGGTAGGATTGCTTCAGCTGAAAGTCAGATAAGAAGCAATTGGCAGTGGAAAGAAATAGGGTCTCACAAGGGTATTCCCACAGTGAATTGATAAGAAGGGTGATAGCTAAATGCCACCTGAACTTTCGGTTCAAGATGTAGAGCAGATAAGTGAACCACAATGACTCAAAGGCAATAAATCTTCTGTTCCAGACAAAATTAATCCAAGGCTGTCACAGGAGGCTAGAGAGGAAATTTGGAAACCCCTTTGGAGTGAATGTCTGCCAAACTTTGAAAGATATACATTGTGCTATGACCTGTCAGTCTGCATGAGCCCATGCTGCTGGGGTGCAAGCCAGACCCTTTGGCTTTTTGTCCCTCACAGTGCAGACAGTGCTGCTAAGAAAGGATAATACAGGAACTCACAGAGAAGTTTTTTCTATCCAGGCATGTGTCTGCTTTCAAATAAGCTTAAGTACAAGTGGGCAAGAGAGAAAAAAAGCAGCAGCAATGTAAGACTTAGTGTGATGCCAGCTGGTTTAATCAAACCCTCTCTCAGGTGTGCCCACACTGAGAAATGAGCGCTTACTTTCACAAGGCTAAGGCTGACCCGTGCTAGCAAACTAGCATGCTGTTTCTGTGAGCATGTTACTGCCTCCCAGCTTGCTGACCATCTGCTGGTCTTTCCGGTTAGGATTAGACAGGTCTTTGAGTCCTGTTCATATCAAGGCAGCTGAATGGTCTGGTGCCACTCTTTCATGACATGGAGTGCTTGGTGGCTCTACGGGCTCAGCCGGTCCCTGCAGTGTGACCCACTGGGTCTTGAGGAGATTGTGAGTGGGTGTCTGCAACTAGCTCCCCTCCACCTCCCCTAACTTCCCCGTCTGCCCAGCTGCACCCACCCCTCTGGGCTAGGAGGTGGCTCAGGGCAGGAAGGTTATTTTTGCCACTATCAGGGCTAGAGGCTTTGTTTATTTTTAGATTACTCTGTAAAGCCTGGACACAGAGATGAAAAGAGCCGGCCCAAAGAGGTCTGTGCATGCCAGACTGTCTTGCTTGTGCTCTGGCTCTGAAAATGCAGGACAGGAAAATGCGAAGGGATGGACTCGATCTAGCCAGATTGATTAGAGATGGCTCTGCCCACGTTTTGAGTGGCAGATGTAATACGGGGGTGGGCTCTGATTCATTTTGGTGCAAAAGCAGTAAGGCTTTGCCAAATCCTCTGCTTGAGCCAAGCTGATGGATGTTGAGCTGAAGAGGATAGACCCTCCAGCACAGTCTATTGTTCCAGTAGCTCCTCTTAAAGAGCAACAATTTCCACCTGGAAAATGCTGAAAACACCTTGTGGGAAGTTCAGATCATCTTGAAGTGCCCTTTGGTGGGGGTCAGCTGTGAAATGGAGGTGGGCCTGAGCTCTAGGCTATCTAATGGACACAGAAAACCATTTTTCATCATCCTGTGTGACACATTCCAGGGAATATTTTAAAAGTGTGCAGTTCATTGTCACTCAAAGGCCAAATTTAAAAGCGATCTGGAAAGGTTGTTGCTGCCTGCCTGGCTCTGGCGTTTCAGAGCTTACCGGGGTTGATGAGAGTGAGCCTGATAGCCCTGAACCCTTTCGGTCCTGCCCCTCAGCAGAAAAAGGTGCAATATAGGGAGGTGAGAAAGGCCACCCTCCCTGTCATCCCCCAGGTGTGGCGACAGCAGCTCTCTTGCTGGTTGTCAGTGAGTTTACTGACTGCTAATGAAGGGGAGGGAGAAGTGGCTTTCAGTGATTTCCATTCAAAAATAAATGTGTGCAAACCACTGGCTATTTTTGGAGAATACTGGCCTGCCTCTTCCCCCCCCAGACTTAAGCATCATCCTGAGTGAGGTGGGGGTTTTTTATGACTATATATGGTTATTGTTGGGTTTTTGCAGCAGTGAAGTTAATAAAGATGGATATCAGCAACAAACTGTCAAGTTGTGAGCTGGAGAGATTTTTCACTCAGTGAAATAGACCAGGGAAAATAAATAATCCAAGAAGTGGTAGAGCTTGTAAATATTGACATGTACAAGCAAGGAAAGAAAAGTTAGACAAAGTAAAAAATGGGTCAGGGATTGCTATTTTTCAGGTTATTGCTTGAAAAAAAAAATCTACATTTACCTAGCATCCTGTCTACATAAGATTTAATATTTTTTCAGTTAGAAGGTTTTAAGTGTTTGAAGGGTCATTTTGCTGTTTCTCCAAGACAGCATCTCTATTTGAGGGTCTTTGGGACCACAGTGAGCAATAGTCCTTCTTCCCTGTGGTATCTATAGGAATACCCATGACAGAGAAGACTAAGGAAAGAGGAAAGAAATGCAAAGTGAGAAGCAGAAGAGATCAGAGGGAGACTGCTCTTTTCTCTGGTTTCCCACCAGAAAAGGGTTCTTTTTAAGATCTCTGCAAGAATACCTTTTAACCTCAGCTGGGGTCCAGGCCTACTGCCCAGTAGCTTTGCCAGTGCTCACACAGTAACTTGGCCCCAGCTCACACAGAGGGAAATGCAGAGCTGCACAGGTCCCACTAGCTGTTGTTCCCTCTCCCATACAGGTGACAGTTTTGGCTCCCTGGGGTCTGCCACCATGACACATGGTTGCCACATACCAGCTAACTAGCTAGAAACATCTTTAAACACCTCCTGCTTTGTTTCATTTTCCTATGCCTTCTTAAAAGCTCTAACAAGCTACTAGGTTTACCATCTGTAATTAACCCATCCACTGGCTGACTGGTTGTTTAACTGGTTTGTTGCCCAAGTCCTCCTTTCTTCAAGCCAGTTTACCATCTTTATGATTGGAGGAGAGTTTGCATTGCTGCCCTGCTTGTACACACTCTGGAAAGGCTCCAGACCCTTGAATGTTGCAACCATATGAAGAGCAAGCCAGTGATGTAACCTTAAACAGGAGCTTTTATGCAGTCTTTTCAAGATGGGAAATCTTTTTGTTCCACCCTGGCATAACATAACAGAGTGCCAGAGAGTACAAACAGCAGTGGTGCAGTAGCCAGTAGTGTTTCAGCCTCTCGTTATACCTTAGTGGTCATGTTGCTGTAATTACGGTAGGTGGAAATGAGGTTATTGAGGATGGTGTTCTTATAAGGCAGGCACAAAATTCTAAATAAAAAAAGTGTTTCCAGATACTCAATGAAATTAATGGAAGGGAAAGTGGTCTTTAATTATTTCAAACCCAGACAGTTAAGACTGATGTACATCATCAGTCTTCTAAGAATGTCCTGGGGACATAGCCAAGGCATAGCCAATTCCCTCCTATCATTGCTGATTTAATATCTGCACTAGTGCACACGCAAGAGCATGATATGACACTTGTGTTTTTCAGTTCAAGTCCCTGTAAATGACCCTCCTTGGAGATTGTTAGAAATGGAATGGGGTTATTGTAGCACATGGGAATCAGTACTTCAGTGCATGTTCCAGGAAGGCAAAGGTGGGTTGACCCCATCTGTGTTAAGTCAAGGAAACTGTGGGGTTGAGCTGAGCAACTAGTGGAAATAAAAAGAAAAGCTAATTCCAAGAAAGCCCCAGTGAGCCTGTTTTTATCCAAAAAGCAATCAGAGAGAGGAATATGACCTACCAGATGGAATTGCTGAGGCAGAGGTGAAAGTTAAAAACAACAATAATGAAACCCGATCAAGTATAATTTTGACAGAATGAAGACATTAGACAGAAAAGGCCCCAGCAGGCGAGTTTGGCTCATCCTGAGCCCAATATTTCATTTGCTTTCAGAAGACCCCTGGAGAAAGCCATGTCACAGCACCATAAGTTGTTGAGGCTGAACCAGGCTGAATGCTGCAGTGCCTGCAGCCCTGTGGTGGGGCTGAGGCTTGCTGGCAGCAACCTTCCTGGGCTGGTGGGGCAGGTAGTGAGAAGAGCTGCTGTGCCTCTCCTCTTTACCAAGGCCTCTGAAAAGAGGGACTGGGGGTGCTGGGATCTGAGTCTCACTCCAATTTTCCCTGTTACAGTATTCCCCAGCATTGCCTCTATTAGCTATTGGGAAATTCCTTGGGGAGACACCAGACATAGACTTAACTCTCTACCCTTCTTTTGCTGTAAAAGGGATTCTGTGTGCTAAATGACATTTAGCCCCACTTTAAGACTCTCATTGCTGCCCAACAGATATGTGAGCCTTAATGTAAAAGAGAATCAGACCCCCTGTGCTTATAAATTTTGGTCTGTCTTTTAGAGCCTTTAATGGTTGACAAATTCACAAGGAAAACTAGAAAAACAAACTGGAGCTGCTGTGAAGAAAGTGTGCTGGAAATAGAGGAGCATGTTTTAAAACTCTGCCAAATGTCTGGTTTGCTGTTGCTGTTTCGCACTGTGTGGCTGGCTACGGGTGCCCGGGATGGCCGCTGGCAGGACTGCGGGAGCACAGAGGGCGAGTGAGGAAGTGTTGGCTGGGCTGGAGGAGGCGGCAGGAAGTGGAAGGGTGAAGGCACAGCAACGTGCAGAGCTCTGTCAGCTCCGTAATAACGGGGTTGTCTGCTCGAGCTTGACTACATACCAAGTCAAGGTTTTAGGGTGTGAGTTCATCTGCTGGCTTTTCCCTGTACGTGATGTAATGCTCTCTGTGAGTGCGAAATTTATTACACCCAGCTCTGTAGTGGGTACGTGTAGTCAGAGCCAGCCTCAGAAAGTTTGGAAACCGCTTCTCGATCTTTTTTGCATCCTTTCGGCTGACCTATGACATAATCGGTCGGCGCCCTGGCTCCCTCCTTCGGCTCCCCCCTTCCCCCCTTCCCTCCTTCCCCCTCCCTCCTCCTCCCTCTCCCAACGGTTTGTCAAACTGTCTTGCCTTTATCTCCTCTCGCAGGCTTCTCGACAAGTCACAGGATGATTTATGCCCTGATAACTTCTGCTTTTAAAGGCCGGGCTAATAAAAGCAGCCTTTGCAAAAACAACTTTTGCGGGAGGTGTGGGGAAACCCACCCGTCATCACACTCAGCAGGCCAAAGCACCATGTCAGCAGAGACGCCAGCAGAGCAGGGCCGAGGCCCACCTCCCTCCCCATCTTCATCTGGCGCCCAAAGGGATGTGGTGCAGGGAGGACGGGTGGGCGGAAAGCCTGGGCTGGTGAGTCCCAGCAGGTGAAGGGGCACAGGGTGTGCATTGCCTCTTTCCCTTGTCTCTCTGTCCTGATATGCCCTGCTCAGCATCCTGCAGAGCTGGAACCTGATGTGCACCTTGGCAGCAGGTGGGGGGACCAGGGCTGTGTGTTTGGGCTGTTGGTGGCAAGGTCTGTGCTTTGCTAAAGGAGGAAAATATTTTATCAGTATGATACTGCTTTCAACATTTTTATCTACAAGCTTCCTCAGTGCTGGGGCTAGAAGGAGGTCAGGGATGATGCAGGCAGCTAGACCTGTGATCCTGCTGCCCTGGCCACAGCACTGGGCATGCCAGAGCTGCAGACACATGTGGCTCCCTGCCCTTCATTAACTTCTGCCCTTGAGGTTTACCCCAGACCCCCCCCAAAGGCACTGCAGCTGCACCAGGGAGGCAGGCAGCGACCTGCCCCTATGCAACAGGGCCAGCAGTGCAGCGGGGCTGCACCTGGGGACATCTGTGCTGGTGTTACGGACCTGCCCAGTTAAATGCTGCTGGAACTTCAGCCTAACGGCGATCCACCCTGAAAGGTCAGATGTGGGCACAGCTGTGGGCACAGACCGCGTTTTTGTGTTTTAAACACCATGGAGTTAAACCCTTAAATCAGCTCCTACTTCAAAGCACTCCCACTGTAATTACAAGACGAGAAAGATGAGGTGGGCACTGGCAAACATAGAAAGCATAGGAATATTTTTGCAAGATCTAACATATTTAAATTGTTCTTACAGGGTGAGTTTATTATTTTATTTTTATTTTGCAACTAGGAAAGAGAAGATTTTCCTCTGACTGCTTCATTAATGTGAGTCTGAAACCATTATGCCTTCCTGAACAAAAGCAAGCAAGCCATGCCACAACTAACACAAGCACACTGAATTTTCTGCGGTGAAAAAATCACGAACAAATAAAAATCAGGTGTTGAAATGAAAGCTGAATCCTTGCCTTAACTGAAACCTTTGCAAGTAATACAATGAACACAGAGCATGGAACAATTTAGATCTATGTAAAGATTTTTTGGAGTTATTTTTTGTGTGGTGTATTTGATTTCTCAGAACTTTTTTTTTTTTACTCCTGAAAGAGGTGGTTGTACTTGCCTAAACTCCTAAACAAACTAGGTAGACCTGAGAAAATGTTCACAGCAAAATATTAATTTAGTTGAAACTTGCTTGGCTTCAGGTTTCTTTATAATCTCTAGGCTCAGCCCTGGTTCACTGGGAGGTTTGCAAAAGACCATGAACTTTTAGAGGGAACATGGACTGATTTATGAGTCTGCCTGAAAATCCATGTGAAATTTGCCTTTCGCATGACCACGATGCAAAAATATCTTCTTCCCCCCTCAACCCCTTCCTGCCATACTGGATAAAAACTGATGTGTTTTATCTTCTGTTTCTGCATTGAGTCTGCCCAGCACAAGGAACATCTTGCTTGTTTCTTTATAAATCACCAGTGGTGCTAACAACAAAATGTTCACAGCTCTGGTGTTACTACTTGTTAGTTTGTTGCTGCTACCATGAGCAGGATGAAAATGATGCCAATTTTGATTTATTATTGACGTTAATGCTGTTGTGCACGTTTTGCTCTGGATTATAACAGCTGAAGACAGACTGGGGCTGCACAAAGGCCTCTCAACATCTTGTGACACATGCTAGGTTGCAAGAGGGCATGTTGCTGTTGCATCTGGCTGCATGCTTGGGGAAGTGCCATGGGATGCAAATGGCCAGCCATGAGGGGCCACCAGGGTGCCTGCTGCAGTGCAGCCCCATGGTCCACTGCAAGGACAACTGTGGCACGTCCAGTGAAGGGTCTAGGGGGGAAGGGCCACTGATGGTGTGCTTTTCAGGTTACTTTCATGGTCAGTGTCTCCCACAGGGTTGAGTCTCTATACTCTCACCTCAGGAATAGTGCAATCTTTTGTTAGGAATAAGGGATTCCACAACCTTTCTTGCCTCCTACACACATCCAAATGTGTTGGATATTGACCTCACATCTGGATGTCTTGTTTCTCCATTTCCAAACTGTGTGAAAGACTTTATCATTCATCTGCAGGCACCAAGACCTACCCTGTGCTCAGGACAGTCCATCCTCTTTCAAGTAAAGGGCACCTCTTCCCTTCTCTGTGTGCACAAGCTGCTCCCTGCAGCAATCTTTGCAAATGCAACCACCTCTCAGGTCAGAGAAGCAGTTGTGTAGTGGCTGGTCTCCATGGATTCGACAGCATCCTGCAGTGCCAGCCATAGGGGCTCATGTTTAGAGTGCCGTGGATGGCCCATGAAAAGTTCCCATCTGGCCATTGTTGCCAGAGAGGAAAGGGCAGGGTGCTGCAAGTGAAGGGACAGTAGACTGCAATGGCTTCAAGACCTCTTGAAAGGTGTTTGATATTGGAAATTCTTTGGAAAATAGTGTGGTTACAGGAAAAGACCAAGTCTGTCCCAAATACACAGCTGAGTTCTTCCATATCATAGGGATTGAATTCTCCTTATCGTAGGGAAAACACAGGATAAAGAAAATGTTGTTTTGGGTTTTTTTTAACCACCACGTGCCTCATTTAAAGGCTAAGTTGAAAATTACTTCTCCAATTTGGAAATGCCTTTCCATTTCACATTCCAAATTAATTTACAGTTAAACAAATTTGTCCATTTGTAATACTTTAGGGGAAACACTTGGAAATCTCCCAAGCATTTGGATTCAGCAGATCTGACTTATCTCTTTCCCTTTTTCCTGTCCTCAAATTTTCGCTTGTTGATTTGGTTTTCTTCCGCTCCTTCATGAGGTGGGATAAATATGAAATATGACAGCAATTCCAATGGGACCTACAAAACGATTGTCACTCAGCTCTGCTCAGTGGCTACTCCTTCAGCTCATATATCAGCCAGAAGGATCACTGCGGAGTTGCCTGGCTCATTTCCCTCTGTGGTTTGTCTGTGCAGATGATGTGGGTTAACCTGGGAGTTGAGAAACTGGAGCTGATCCTAGGCCCCTCCTGCACTTCTGAAGACCACAAATGTATGGAGCTTATAGGCCAACTCACGGGTCATTTCCATTATTGGGGCTCTTCTGTTAGGCTGATCTTACTCTTGATATATTGTATTTCTTTTGCTTCAGTGTTACTTATATTACTCCACTGTTTATCACTTTGTGGTTTTATTTTATATTATCCCTGGCCCATAATGACTTATCAGGCTGTGAACACATATAACGAAACTTGAGCTGCATTTCTTCTGGCAGAGCAGCAAACAGAACTCAGTTCACGGAATTTCCTGATCCTGTGTGCTTCATAAAGGTGTGAGGTGATAATTCAAACCAATATCTCACTTGGTTTTGCTGTCACATGAAGTTAAAAATCCACAAAAGAAGTTCACAGCAACTAAGAGTTGGTCTTGAAACCGTGACACGAGGGTTCCAGAGCAACAGAGAAGTGAAGAGTCTCCAGGAACAGAACATTGTGAATCCTTTTTTAATTGACAACCAATTGTTCAAATAGATTGAAAAAGAATTTGTAGTAGAGTATAAGGTTAAATAACAACTTGGTGATAGTTGATAGAATGAAAATATAGCCTAGATACCTTAGATGAGCATAACACTTAAAAAGACACTTCCATGGAAATTTTTGTATGTAAATGATAATGGAATGAGCTGGATCAAGATCAGCACACATGCATTAGGAATTTTGTCACATTGGGTGAAAGAAACCTACTTTAGGGACAATATTGAAAGTACGATTGCTTTGAGGGCAAATCTATCTTCAGAAATAAAGGCTTGTGAGATTGCAGAAAAAAAAGGAGACATTTTAGGGCAGGGTAAGTTGTTGTTTTATTTGTGTCTACTCAAAATACAGGAGTGTTTTATGTCAGAGGAGCTTTTCCCAGTGGGAGTAAATGAGAAATTCTAATGGATAGTAAATGCTGGGGGTCAGGAGGTTTTCAAACTTCTTTTACACTGTGCGCTGGCTTTGAATGACTCACAGTCCTTTACTCTTTTTGTTCCAGGGAGCATGCATCACCTTCCTACCTCTCCCATAAATGAAATGCAGTGGCAGAGCATTCAAAGTAAGACCCAGAGGGTCTAAACTGGAACGACCAGTCTTGCCTTGGATTCCAGATGGAAAATCTGGAGATGATCTGGCTGTTTGTAGGGGTCTGGAGGAGTCAAAAGCCTGGCAGGGACATGACTGAGCATGCCATAAATCCTGCTGGTCTGAGAGGCTCACTGCTTTAGGAGTACCCTTAATCTTTAACACACAGCCTTCCCTCTGGCTTTCACAGATGTTACTTGCTGTGAGAACACAAGAGGAGATTTGGAGAACAGTGTTCCCAGCCACTCTCATGAGAATTTGGATGTGGGAGCAAGGGGGAACATCCTCACTTGTGCAATCCTTTAGGCCCTCTATAGTGTCCATCAGGGTCCCTGATGGAGACCTCTCTCAGGCTTTAAGCTGCAGTTTGGGAATGCCTGTCCCACACATCAATAGACTGTGTTGTATCTTCTCCACTGACCTCAGCATTTTCTGCAGTGCTTGGTGAGATCTGCAGCCATTATGGCCTTCCCTTACACCAACTGAAATAAAACCCTGCTGGGTCAATCCTTACACACATCTCAGCCTCATAAGAGCTACAAGGGGCTTGGGAATGATGGAGAGTTTTTAGCTATGTCCAGTATCCTTGTGAAGCAGACAGCAGGTATTCATGAAGGAGGACAGGAAGATGTGTCAGTACTCCTGTCTGCCTCAGGTGTGATCCTTTCCCTTTCCCTTTCCCTTTCCCAAAAAACCATAATAGGACAGCTGGCTGAAGCCAGGCCCTCATAGATGGAGATGTCCAAAACAGACAGTCACTTAAAAATAAAAAATACAAGCACAACCTGTTCTTTTGCTTCCTTCAACTCCTGACTGTTAAGTGAGGATAATAAATGCTTTCTCACTTTATAGAGCAATATGACACTAAATATATTTTCAAAGGTGTCTCATGAAACAAGGATGACTGCCACAGTGAGAAGGAAAAAAAAAAAAAGCTTCTTCATCAGTTTGTGTCTCCTTTCTGTAAACTCCCTTAATAGCTACTGGAAAAGTGCCATCACTTCACACACAGGCTACCAAATAAGAGGAACCCCCTCCTTTCTAGGGATTCAGGTGTGTTTCCCCTCTGCAGCCTGAGCCCTGACCCTGGCCCCAGCCTTGCCTCTCTCTGGGGCCAGCAGTGACTCAGTGGGGTCTTCCCCTCCAAGGTTTGGGAGGGCATCAGCCCTAGCTCTACATTCTTTTTGGGTGGGAGCATGGGTTAAATAAGTAATCTCTTAGTTGGCCTCTGGTTCCTCCCACATTGCATGAAGCTGGCTGGGTCATTCTGCTGCTTTGGGGAGGGCTCTGACAGCAGTGCACTGAGCACAGAAGCCTACGAGGTGACAGAAAATAGATCCCTCCCTTGGTGTCAGTTGAAGAGATTTGTTAAATCTGTGCATAGTTTTTCCTCTTATGGAGAAGTGCTCAGCCTCACTCTCCTTTCTGTAGGTGCAGAAGCCTCTCACCTCCATGGGGTGGTGCCAGGTGGGCGAGTGATGCCGGGTGGGCGCAGGCATGGGGGCAGTCCGTGCCTGACTCAGCTGAAGGAGTGTGAGCAACCCTGCTTCCTCTCACATGGCCTCGTGTGTGTGAGGGAGGGAAGGGGGAGTAGTGCTGTGATGGTATTATCTTACTGTTGTGTTCCTCATAAGATGGCCTGGTAAGCCATCTTCCAGGACTGTGAATTCAAATAAAGAGAAGGTTGCTAAATCAAGGAATGAAAAAGTAATGAACTAACCCTTGCCACTTGCCTGGGTAGTGTTGATAACCACAGATCTTGAAGCATCCAGTGCTGCAGAGGCAGGAGAGAGTAAACAGCCTTGTTTAAGAGAGGAGCTGATAAAGGCAGGGGCAGATGTGCTTCTGCCGTCACTGTAGATGTTACCTGGAGATAGCAGAGGTGCAGAGATGGCTGGCCAAGATCAGCAGCCTTCTGCCTGCAAACGCAGCTGGGGAACATCTTTGTCCTGGAACAGGGATGTTCCTTTGTGCAGAGAGCCTTATGGGCTGCATGAAAAGGCCAATGCTGACGTTCCTGTGGTGGGTCAGAGACAGGGCTGAGACCCTCTGTGTGCACCACAACCTCCTGTAAGTGCTCTTTGGGGTGGCAAAGCCATGCTGAGAGACCCCACTCTCCATACCACATATACTACGGGGCTCACTGCTCAGAGCTGACAAAAATTTGGACTCCTGCTGCTGTGGACTACTGGCAGGTGCCCCAAATGAAGGCCAACAACCCAAGTCAAGACACTGCTCTTTGAAAACCTGCTGCCACCGCCACTTGTTTTCATAGTCCTTTCCCATCTGATAGTATCAACAAGCTGTCATCTATTTTTCAATGAAAAATACTTTTGCTTGGCTCGGTTTCACATTGCACTGTTACTATTTGCTGTTGCGGAAGCTGCTGCAGCTATAAATAACCTCACCACAAGCTCCTCTCGTCCGTCCGTAAGCTCGAGCACTCACTTCAGAAGAGGCAGGCGAGATTAGGATCTTGTTTTGAAGGGCCGAGTGTCCCAGCAGAGGTGATGAGTGGGTGCCATCACTGGGGTGCTGGCACCCTATGTGCCTGAGCCTCCAGTTGGCTTCCTGGCAGAGAATGCAGTGTCCAGAAGCCCAAAACCACCTTGCTTGTCACCCAGGAGGTAATGCTTATGTCAAGAGCAGAGGATGAGAACTGCCAGCAGGAATGCTTCGCTTCCACATCCCACTGATGGAAGCAGGGCAACACTGCTGTCCATGGCCCTCATGTTTCTGTCAGCATCTTGCACACAGCTTGGGAAAAACATCCCAGGAAGGCCACAGTCCCACTGTCTCTGGGACCTGGCTGCCCTGGAGTGGGTGCCATGGCCCTCTTCACTCCAGATGGGACAGTGGACTGTCCAGAGGGTATGCCAGAGCACACATGCATGCCCTGACTACGGGGGGAGAGCCAAAGGTTCAAACTGTCAGAAAACTGCTTTTTTGTGGGGCTTTTTTTGACTTAGTTGTTTTCTTCCAGATTTCCAAGTCAGATTGGCTGAGATGAGAGGGTCAAATGAGCCTTAGGTCTGGAGCAAGGAGAGAAGGGGAGGGCAGGCCCCATTGTGGGGTGAAACAGTACAAGAGTGACATCCTCCCCACACATGCTTGTACCTCTCTGGGTGGTTGCAGAGACTCCAGACTGCTGAGAAACCATGCACTGATTGCAGGTGTGTGCTTCGCAGGCGTCTTGCTCAACTTCTGGTGCCAACCAAGCGTGAGACACACCAGACAGGTTTCATACGCTCCCCTCTTCCTGCAAGTGTTTGCGTTGTTGTCCAGGGCTGTTGTTTGCTCTGTTTGCTCTGCAGGCCTGCCTTGGCCTCCTCCATGGTGACAGCTGCGTCCTCCCTGGTGTGCTGCCAGTCATGGTGAATGTGTGCCATGGGCAGGGGACATGGTGTGACTTGCCCCAAGGTGGAGTGATGTGGTTACACTTGTCCGGATCATTGCCCATGCCAGAATAAGTGCTCTGAGCTGATGATGCCCTAGATCGAGCTGGGAGTGAACTTCAGAAAGGAAAGCTCGTTTTGACTGTACGCTGAATGAATACGGTGACTCATCCGAGTTCCTAAAAGAAAGAAGTTTGTTTCTATACAATGCGAAGATGCTTTAACTCCGTTCAGGGTCTCTGGCTGCGGTTTCACATATATACCTGGCTGCTGCTGAGCAGGATAAATCCCCCTTCCTCTCCTGTCCCCAGCCTTGCAAAGTCCTGCCCCTGCCCCGATGCATGTCGGACCACCAAAGTGAACTGACCTAGGGAATTTGACATGGCAAAAATTGTCCCCTTCTTCTTTAATTTTTCGCAATCTGTTTTCTGTTGATTTAGCTTCGGTATCAGGCATGAGGTGAAGGGGAATGAGGCCTGTCCTGGGTGGCAGACACCTTTGGTTGGCGTAGCCATAACATGTACTCACTGTTCCAAAACAGGGGCCCTCACCATGTCACTGCCGCCTGCCCTTGCACGGTGTGCGCAACGTGGGCAAAGCTGGCAGAAAGCGCTGCTCCCGCATTGCCCAGGGCTCGGGCACAAGACCAGAGAGAAGCAGGCCTGCAGATTTATTCCTGGGCCCTTTTGTTTTTGTGATACTCTCTTTTCCCAGCCAGACAGGATGAGAAACAAATACCACCAAAATACGATGAGAGAGGCTATTCTTGAAGTGTTTATAGCCCAGCCTCGCTAGAGAATGTTTGGCTGCCTCCCAAGACAGCCAATTCTCACTGTGTTTCCAAGCCAGTTTCTGAACTTTCAGGCACTTACCCAAACAGAATCTGGACTTTTTGAAGTTTGCTTATCTCTGTTTACAAGGGCCTCCTGCAAGGGTGAGTCAGGGAAGGGCAGTCGAGGTCCGGGATGTGAGGAGGGAGCAGAGCAGGGAAGCTCTGACGAGCTTTGCATGTACCACACATGAGAGCAATACTCCCATGCAGTCTGAATGCTGAGCTCTGGTCTGCCCGAATCAATGGTCAGCCTGACTGTATCTAGCAGATCTCATCGCTGCAAAAGGTTTTAAAAAGCCTTTAAGTCCCTGAAGCATTTTTAATTCATGAAACTGAAAATCAAAATGATGGGCAGGGGTATGTGCCTGATTGAGTTAGTAGGGAATGATCGGAGCTGGAGCTTCAGACCAGTACCCTCCTGCAAATGCAAAGGTGTCAAGCTGAAAGCTGTCAGTTCTGGCACACTTTTGCAAAATAGTGGTTGGTCTCAGCCTGCTTAAGAAAAGCAGCCTCTGCCCCCACCTTTCTTCTTCCCTCTTCTTTTCCAGACAGTCAACCATTACTTATTAATTTGGAGGAGAATCTACCTCATTAGTGCTGGAGAATAGCAAGGGTTTGCTAAATTCTCCTGGTTTTCTTTTCAGTCCAGGTTGTTTCCTGTGATGGTATCTTGGGATTCTTCTGTTTGCTTACAGATACGGTGTGTGAGAGCTGTATCAGTTTAGAAGGATTAAAATCCAAGCCAAATTATGGGTGAGCTGCCTGTTTTAGTGAACAGTCACGAATTTGCAGTCTGCAGAAGTACTTTAAAGCAATAGTAACCAAAAGCTTGTGTTGCGTATTTAAGGTGAAATATAAACCAATCAGGATAGGATTAAATGAAATACATGCTACTGTTGATAAAATTCTGATCTATTAAAAAGTTATATAATTGCATGCAACTATCCAATATCCTCAGCTGCCACTCTCAATTACTGACATTATTAGTCTAACATTATTGTATTCAAAATGTAATAAAATATCTCCATTAGTTTGGGAGCAACTTCATCACTGAGAAAAAAAGATGTTTGAAAATGCACTGAGTGATCAAGCAAACACAGGGATTTTATTCTATTAATTGGCTATCAGGACAAACATCAACATTTTATGAGTAGCAAGCGATGTCAATGCTATGTTTGTTTAAACTTATTGCTGTTTGAACTGACTGAGCAACAATAAAAAACCCTTTGTTTTTAGATAAACATTTTTTCTTTATCCTACAGGGAGCTCGTTTTGTTTAGCATGTGCCATGAACAAATTTCACTGTGTTGCTCCTAGTAAAGCATGTCTGTTTAAATCAAGTAAATTAAATGTAATCCTGAGATTAAGGAAAAAGCTGTATTTTCATTTGGAGCAGCTTGTTTTTCCTAGTTGATTTTGTTACAGTTTTCAAATGTTATGTAAACAAATAGTTTAATCAGGAACAATAGCGGGGGGAAACCTTGACTTTCCTTTTTCCTCTACCGGTGGAAATAAATAACATATGTAATAAAGATACTGTAACTGTGAAACAATACTATGCAAAAGATAACACAGTGATTATTTTCAGTTTCAGAAATGTGGCATGAGCCACAAAGTTCAGAAGCAAGGTTGCAATTTCACAAAGACTTAAGTGCGGCCCCACTGAAGTCAGAACAGTAATAAACAGGCCCGCAGGCTTCCTCCATGCAAAAACTCCGGCTAAGTCCTTGACATAGTTGAGAAATCACAACTGATGTTGCAGTCTGCTCCCCACTTTCTGGATTTCAGTCTCTCACGCAAGCAGCATCGGTTAGCTGTATCCAGGCATGAGTGCAAGTGCGTGCACGTGCACACATAGTCCAGAATGAAACAGTCTTCTGTGAGCACTTCTACCTCAGGAAAAAGATGATGGGAGTAGATACGTGACTGATGTTAGTCATGTAGCTTAATACACTGGTGGGAGGCATCAAGATGCTGCTTAGATAAATGCCATGCAGGAACCCATGGATCTGAGCAATCACTCAAGTTTTGCTCTTAGTGTTTCACATGAACCTGCCAAGAAGGTGCAGTCAGTGTGGTCACTTGTGACAGTGGGAATAGAGATGGATCATGCTGAAACTCTTTAAAAATCTGAAGCCTGTAACCCAGTTCCTGCCTAAATTTAGCACGGTGCATTGTGTGACAAGACACTGACTCAGAGGAGTTACTCATACACTTGAGTCTTTGTGAAGTCGGGTACCTTTCTGGTGACCTTCCAAACTGTTGCCTCAAAAGCAACATATTGTTGCAAATATTGTTAATTTCTGCACGCAGCTTTTCTGAGAAGGTTTTGCTGAAAGAAATTTGAATGGAAAGTGCTGTTAACATTCTCATGCCCAGCCCTAATACATAATTTCTGAGTATACTTTATTGCCACTTAAACACTGTGGTTAACTCATAGCTTTATCTACAAGTTCTTGAAAAAGTCAATGCCTAAATTAAGTAACCTTTTCTTGCAGTGCATTAAATGGGAGGGGAAAATGTGCTTTTTAAACCTTCTGCATAAGTGGCAAGCAGGGCCTGTAATTTTGCATATGTTCCAAAACAAAACAAGCATTTTATTTAAACTTTAAAAATATCTGTGTTGATTCTCACGTCCTGTGGTTTTTCATTAAGGTTTCAGAAGTGAGCTTTGGGGTTTCTTGTCTCATAAACAAATGAAGTGCTAATTCTGTTATGTGGATGTTTTTATGGATAGGTGTTTTCCTAAACAAATTAAATTGTAAACAAAGATGGAGGCTGATGAAAAATTACTTTCCTTCTGACTCCCATGGTACAGCCTGTTCTCCAGCCATCCATGGTGTCTTACGGGAAATCAGAAAATCTGGCTTGCGAAGCAATAAAAAAGCAGCACATCCATTTTTTTCCTGGTCTATCAAACCTCTGTAAGAAGTAAGAATTCTGATTTATTTTTTAATGAAATGATCAAAATGTTTTATTTTCTAATAAAAATTTCTAATAAAAAAGAAAAATGTCTAATAAATGTAATAAATTAATTAATAGATTAAATAAAAATTTAAAATAAATAAATACATCTCTAATAAAAATAAAATTTTTATTTTCTGTTTTTGAGTTTTTCCTTTAACTGAGGCGTCGTTAAACAAAGGCACCCTGTGTCCAGGGTAGCCCAGGGTGCCAGACCTCCCTTGCTGGAGTGCTCCGCAGAATCTGAATAGCAGTTGTTTTTACTTGTGTGCATTAACTCTGCCTTTGAAAGACATACGCCATGTCAGCACTCTACTATTGCCTCCCGTCCATTTGTTTAGAGATTAGTCTTCCCTTTTGACAAAGGTAATTTTTAAACTTCAGAGCCAGGCAGCCGCTCTGTGCTGTGATGCGGTGCAGAGGATGTGAGCTGACACGAAGCAGCAGTGGCTCCAAGGAGTCGCTGCTGGTGCCCAGGGGACAGGGGAGGAAAGTGGCATTGGCCAGGCACAGCAGAGCTGCTGCAGCCCCCCCGGATGAGGGAAGCCAGGAGGGAGCCAGCCCGGAGGGCCTGAGTGGAGCTGAGCTGCCGGCTGATCGAGGGGAGAAGGCAATGTGCTGGCAAAAATGCCTGAGTGCTGCTTGAAGCTGCATTTTCACCACAGAGAAATGATGGGCCCGTTTCCCTCAGGACCGTTGTTAATTGGTTTTGTTTAAAAAGAATAAAAAGCAAAGTGCTGACAGGGTATTGTTGGCCAGCGTAATCAGGTTTTAAATATGTTTTAAATCAGCTAACAGAGCAACATAGATGCTAGATTCATTCCCTTCCACTTTGTGTGCCCAGGGAAGGAGGGAAAGATAAACAGCAGAGCCAAACTTACTAATAGATTTTAATCCTTCCTGGAGTTACTATCAGCTAGGCTCCTGCTACTGTTTACCCAGCTGAGGAGTCTTTAAATGGGTGTCTCCATTTGCAAGGATCTTGTCCCATTGTGAATATGGCAATGACTAGACAATGAGGCTGTTACAGAAGAAAGATGAGCTGGCTGCAGCCAACAAATCTTGCACTCTCCATTTACAGGGCTATAATTATCCAAAGTTTTAAAACACAATGCTATCTGCTGAAAGGGACCATCTGGGTGAAGACCAAGACATCCCAATTAAGTGATTGATAAGCAGCTCATGTGCTGGAGGAGCACACACCGCCCATACAGTGCAGTTCTAAAAATGCCACTTGCGTTAACAGCCGTCTTTAAGGAGTTTGAATGAAGCATGCACTGTGGGAGGGAGATCAAGTGCATTTGTGTGATTCAAAGTCAGGCAGAATAAATAAGATCAGCCTCCAGAGCAGGGTGGAAAGTGCTCTTAGAGCCCTGAGGTGCAGTGGCGGAGCAGTGCCCATCTGTGCTTTGCAGTCTCCTGTGTGAGGGCAGTGTTTTTGTCCCAAGGGTGTTGTGGGGAAGTGTTAGCATTAAAGAGGGGAGGGACAACAAACCTCTGCTCATGGGAGACCTTTGCTTGCTAAGCATCAGGGCAGGTTGTCCATCAGCCTGCATTAGGTGATGAGTGTAAGCATGAGGCTGGGAAAGGAGAGAAATCTGTGCTGGTTTACTCCATCCACCACACACTTTGACTTTGGCCTTGCCCTGCAGTTTGTTTTTCCATCTGCAATGAGAGGATGTCCACCTGTCCTGTTCTTGATCCACCCACCTTTTTAAAGTTTTAGGCTAAGCTCAGCTCTTGCACAACACATACACGATGTCTGACTCATTAGGGCCAGTGTCTTGTGTAGCACTTTGTCATACCACAGCAACAAAAAATGCAATTTGCCCCCTAACACCTTCCCAGTAGCTATCAATACTTCTTTGCATCTCTTCAAAGCAGTAACTGGCAGCCTGGGCATGGATATGGTCAGAAGTGTGACTCAGAGTGCCTGCAGTAAAATAACGCAACCAGCCACAGCTGATTTGCTCTTCAATGATTGCCCACTGTTGCCATCCCCAGGTTATAAAGCCAGATGGGAGTTTGTGTGATAATCTAAGATGACCATAAGCCTTGCCTTGATTACTTCTTCTAACTTGCAATATGGTCCATTTTGTGTGTAAGATATATCTATACATGGATATAATATTTCGCCTCTGAAACTTGAATCTTAGTTTTAGTGCTGCTGTGTCTAGTCACACCTTTGAGACTTTGTTCTGGCCTGTGGCCTCTCTTGCTAAATTTCTCTTTGGCTATTGACTGATCTCACCCCCTCCATCTATTCTAAGCTAAATTGATTGAGGTCCATGTATCTTTAAAGTAGATTTATTTTCCAATGCTTTTCTGTGAACCCATCTTGATTTACCAGCAAAGTTACCCATACCTGAGCATTCAAATGGGATGTGGCCTTTATTTTCTATGCCTAGAGAATACATGTGACTGCATTTTTAATCATATTTAAATGCTGTTTTGCAGAGGTTACTGTGTGAGTGACTTGTCATCTTCATTTGTACATCTTGTACATCACTTTCCCTAAATCTTTCTCTTATCTGCAAGCTTTTCACATAAGATTTGTTGTCATCTTTTGCTGTCTTGCCTGTCTGGCAAAGCCAAATAGAAGGACAGGAATCCAGCTGGGTCTCACTGGAAGCAAACTCTTTTTTTCCCAGCAGAAAAGGACCTGGGGATGCTGGTTGACAGCCGCTGAACATCAACCAGAATATGCCCAGGTGGCCAAGAAGGCCAACGGCATCCTGGCCTTTATCAGCAGTAGTGTGGCCAGCAGGACCAGGGCAGTGATTGTCCCCCTGTACTTGTCACCAGTGAGGTCACATCTCAAATCCTGTGTTCAGTTCTGGTCAGCTGTAAAAGTGAACATTCTGTGATGGATCAAGGACTCTGCTTTGCTTGAGGGTTGCAAGCCTCTTTTAAAAAATTGATGAGATTAAGCCACGTTGAACAAAGACGTCTGCAAGTGAAAACATCGCCAGAACCCACATCACTGAAACAACTGGGGAGCAAACTCATGAGGTGTAACCTTCTACTGTTGTTCAGGGCTCTAGGACTATTCCCAATATGTGTAGAGGTTGTATGGGCCAGGCTGTGCAGGGTTGGCTCCCTCTGCTCCACATATCCTTCAGTGCTATCCTGGGGGGCCTTGCATCTTAAAACCTTGTTTTGACAAGCTTTGATGCCCCGCTGCCATGTATGCAGCACATACCCATGCTGTGAAAATACTGCTCACGGAGGCAGTAACACTCCCAGCACTACCAACATTTTTGAAGTAATCCCTCTCCTCATTCACACAACGCAGAATATGTCCCAGTGTCAGGGGGCCTCCAAAAGGTGTCTAGAAACCCCATAGGGCCAGTTCATGTCACACAGGTCCCTGTCCTATTTATATGTACCAGCAGAGGTGACAGCTGCTATAGCAGCAAATGAAGTTTAGAGAAGGCACGTTCTTTGGCCACCATGTCCCAAATTGTTTAGGAGCTTATATGCCAATGTACTGGATGCTATTTTACCTTAGGAACCACCAGAAACTCGGCTGTAGATCATGACTGTACAATACACTCTGTGTGAAACAAGGCCTGATGTCAGTATCAGGTGCTAAAAGATGTTTCTGGAGGATGACTGAATTTAACAGCCTTTTATGATGTACTGCATTAGTTTAACCTGCAGGTGACAAAGGCTTTGATGAAGTGCCCTGAGACCAATAAAAAAAAGATCACACCTGTTTGTGAAGCCAGGTGTAAAAATGCAACCATATCCAGAGCTGAGGCTTCAACATTTGAATCAGCTTTAGGAAAACCCCAGTGTGTCAAAAAACTATGTAAGATCTTCACTTGAGAAAATACATAGGACTGCTGCAGCATCTCCTAGAAGCTGCTTTCTTCAACTACAAGCTCTATTTTCATATGAAAGATGCACCTGTTTCTGCCCTCCCACCTGTCTTTCCTCCCAGCCTTGCTGAGCTGGAGGGATGTCAAGACCACAAGTTCCTCAAATGATGGAGTAGGCAGGAACTGCTTTGTACTCCCTTCATGTTCATCTTCAGGTCTGTATATCTTCATGGGAGATATGCTGTAGCCAGATACAGGTTATTTTGCTCCTTAAGAAGATACTGGATGGTACTTCTGTTACAGGAAGTGAGGCTTGATTTTCTTCATCCCTAAAACTCCTATGCCTCTCAAAAAGACAGGAGAAAAGCAACTGTAAAGTCAAATAAAATGCCAGCTATACCTCACTGAAGAATTAATGTCTTTGTTTCCCTCTTGATCTAAAATAAACTTAATTTTCTTAACTTAATACCAAAACTAGAATGGTTGATTCAATTGGCTTATGCTGTTATGGAGGAAAATAGTATTTTTCATGTTGATTCAATTGTTGGACCTTTGTATCTTCCAGTGGTGAAAACATTTGAAAACAGAGAATTTTCCTTATAGCAAGATGTGGACTTAAATCATAAAGTTTGAACCTGTCTATAATATTTCCCAAATTCAAGATCCAGGAACTTAATAGTGGGAGTTGGTTAAATCCTCCTAGGGAAATTGGAATTTAAGGTATTTTAAATATGAGTTTCATGTAGCAGTCATAGCATTTGCATCCATTCCGTTTGCATCGTTAAAGGCTTGGTGATGAGAGAGGGAGAAGTATTTGGGTATCAGACTTCAGGTTTGTCTACATTTGTCTGTCTTCAGCTCAGAAAACGTCTAAAGCATTTTCTAAAGGCTCAGCTGTGATCTGCCCATTCTTTATGCATTCAAGACAATTGCAAGGCAATTTCCTCTTCTGTGAAATAGTTTTTGTTCAGATAAAGCATAGCTATGCTAGAACTTGTTTTTTTTCTAGGCTGTTTTCCCAGACTTGCCTCAGATCCTCTCTTTTCTCCAATAGTTTGTGATCCAGCCTGTTTTATCTCATCTGATCCATCTTGGCCCCTATGCCATACTCATCCCATGGTTCTTAAATGTCCCAACAGCCTGTCTTTGTTGCCTTTCTTGCTCCATGAGTCCCACTCCTTCAGTCAAGAAAAACCTGGGATAGCCATCAGATAAAACCAACAAATTCGGCTTTGCTTGATAATCTCCATATAATCAGCCCGTCCTTCAGCTTGGTGGAGAAAAAAGCCTTCCAAGCTGTGTCCAGGAAAAAAGGACAGGTCTTTGTGTCCTCCATCTCCTTTGGGCAAGTTCTCAGATGACTTGGCTACCCCTGGAGATGGAGGCAGCAAGCAGGCTGTGGGAACTGCTGCCGTGGCACACTCTTCTCCACCCTGTGAGGGCTGGGCCAGCTGCTCCAAGGCTTCAGCTGGATCTGGGTTGGCCTATGTGAAGAACAGGCAGCTGCTGGCTTTCTTGGTGGATGGCACTGGAGCTCATGAGGACCTCAGGTGCCTGAGTGCATGTAGCTGTGACTATGCAATGCTTTAATGCAACGAGAATATGATTTCTCAAGTCACCAGTCCCAGAAGTATTAAGGTTCTCTGAATTTCTGCCTGAAAATGGCACCAGGGTAGAAGAGGTCCATCTTTCAGGTGGCTGTTCTGACAAACACCTACTAAGCATATAAAAAAAGGAGCACACTTAACAAACATGTCAATCTGACAGTCTGAAAATCATGTGAATCCTTGTGTGTGTGCTACTTAGAGCTTGAGCACGTTTCCACCTGGGAAATACCTCGTAGTTTTGAAACTAAAGGTCCACATTATTTGTAATAAATTAAAAAGCTACACAAATATTTCTGTGAGTCAGGGGCAAAAGCTGAATGACAGTCTTGTATTTCTGAGGTAATTTTGTTACGTAATAAGCCAAGACACTCTTTAATCTTTTAAGGAGAATGTCTGGCAAACGTCTCCAGCTGATCTTGTCTTTCCTTTCCTACACCCTGCAGCATGCATATGTGACTGGTTGAGGCACCCAGCAGTTCCTGCATGGAAAGGGTAATATCCCTACCAGTTATTTTAAAGGCCAATCACTGCTATCAGGAGTATACTTCAGACAGCATAAAATATTCTTATTTCACTGAGGAAAAGCAGTGATTGGTGTACGGGCTATCCAGTTTGTGGCAAGGCTGTCAGAGCCGAGGTCTAGGACGGGCACAGAGCATCTTGCTGTTTGTCACTGTTCAGATCCAACCATGTAGATGTAGAGATGTAGAAAACAATCCTCTTGTTGTTATTTCACCAATTATTATTTCAGAGAGGGGACCATATAACTGTGGGGCCTCAAGAATAAAAAGTAACAGATGCACACTGGAGCAGAAGCATTAATGTTTGATTTATAGCACAGAAGCATTTTCCTCTGCTGCCAGGTGTCTCTTAAGTCTGAGCACTTCTTGCTTTGTTAGATGTATTCTCCTGTAAACACTTTGTTGCTGCTATTACATTTTCCCATGCTGAAAGTCTATCGCAAAGACTTTTTTTCTGAGGCATTGGCAGATGGCAATTAGCACCCTTCATATTCTTTCCCCATAACTTCAGCAGTTTTTTGCCTGCATCCACTTAACAGCTCCAGGCATGCCAAATCGCACGCTTCTGGAGGACTTGTTGCTAGTAGCAGATCTTTGATTCTAAATGCCTAAGTAGCGTCTGAACTATATTTAGAGCAAGTACACGCCTGCCTATTCATGATCTTTTGTGTATAGCCTGGACAGCTCGGTGCCAGCGTGCAGCATAATCAGCTTCTCCTTTGGCGTTCAAATTCCACAGCTCTACAGAGAGGAAGGGAGAGGGGAAAGAGTGGTGGGCAAGGAAACAAGGATAGTAATTAAATATGACTTAGGAAAAAAATCCCTGAATAGCAAATTAGCCTTGCTGTTTTACTAATGTTACTGCTCTCTTCATAAAGTCCCAGCCATGTAATTATTGCACACTCATAACTCCTACAGACTTTCTGGAGAGTTATACAGTTCTGAGTGAGGCTGTGAACATCAATAAGTTGTCCTTGTTTTCCTGGACTGCTAAGGAAAGAAAGAACTGACTACATTTCCTGCTTAACAGCATTTCCATTAACTTAAAAGGCAGGCACCTCTTAAAAAAATTCTAGGTAGTTGTCCCACAACTTTGCAGTGCGAGGACATCCGGAGTAACGAGGACAAGCCTACAGCAGATGTAAGATAGTAATTTGGCTTTGGCAGTTACTGACTTGTATAAATGCTCAGAATTTACATATTCCAAGCATCTGATTTTTCTAAGTCATGTTTGTAAGTACTTAGTTCTGCAGCATTAGAGCAAGGTGTTTCTACTGTGAGACACAGATGAATTCAACATATTTCGTCATGTAGCGGTAAATATAAAGATGACCAAACCTACCTGTTCATTCACATAGACGAAAGTAGATAAATTTGAGTTTATGACTGACTGTACCACTAACTTTTGTCTCTCTTGTGAGAATGTCTCCATTAAATTTCTAATTTGGCTCCTCTTCACAGGGAGACAACCTGTAAATATTTTCCTTATAAGCCTCTTAAATAATAACTGCATCTTCCCCTTGAACTTACGTAAAATCAACAAAATACAAGATAAGCCTGGAATTTTCTACTGAAGGAAAAATAATTAATAGAACCAAGAAGGGACATTGCTCCAGTTTGTCATTGTTAAATTTTTCAGCTATCCTCGTTTAACTGGACAAAGTGAAATCTGAACCTGTTCAGATGTTCAATGTGGGTGGCTGGAGAAATGGGTGAAAAGCTTGTTCAGCCACTGATATCCAGCTGCAGAGCACAGGCCCATCTCATGAAAACACAAAAGTAAAAACCAATTGAAATGTGTATACAATTCCCTGTAAATTGCACTACTAAATGAGAGAATATAATATGTTTAATGATTTTCCTTTTTCTAAATGCATTTGCTGTTGATTTGCCTTGAGAACCAGCATGGTCATAGGTTCTCTTTGAGTGAAGTGCAACACTCTTTGCAGGTTTCTGGTTCTTATGTTCCATTAAAAAAGGTTCTGTACTTCCACTGTTTTTGTGGTAGCACTGCTGCTAGGGATGCAAACTGTGTCTGACTTCTTCCCACACAATGGATTGTAGGTATCAGCCTATGCCAGGAGCACAGGGAGCAGTGCCTTCAGCTGTAACAGACAGCTGAAGCTTTTAATTCCTTCTGAACAGATGTGTGGCATTTTCCAGCAGAAGGCAGGGGAAAACAACCTGAGCTTGCACTTTATACTAGAGCCACTTTACCATTTATCCAATAGTTGTCACATTTGCTTCATTGCAAATTGAAGCTCTGGGAATTAAAGAAGGAGGATTTCTGTCTAGACCTTATTGTTCACAGTATCTGTGGAACACATCCAACATCCTAGGGAAGGAGGTCACTTTCTTGAGTGCAGATGGACTAAGGTTGTAACATCTCCTGCTGGCCAGGTTCCATTTCCCTTCTGTCCTGCTTTTCTTGAGAGGAGTTCAATTTCTGTCTTCTCTATATTCCTTTGATAATATAATCTTGTTTGGAAGAGATAAGTATAGTCATTTCACTATTAAAATTGACTGTGTACAATTTTTTCTCTGAGAGTCAGAAAATTGGACATGATTTCAGCACTGTGCTTTGGGAATGGTAGGCTATTGATTAATTCTCTGTCATACAGATTGTATTTGAAAACAAGACAGGTCTATAATTCTTTTCTTGATTGACATTCCTGAACCAAATAAATGAGTTTTATTTGTGTTTTTGGATGAACTGTTGAGTAGAAAATGTTCTGGTGTTTTCCCAGGACTAGAAATTCACAGCTGTTAGGGCAGCAATGAAAGTGTTTTTGTTTAAGCGATGTATGGCCCAAGATAAAGAAGTGATTTTGGAGCCTCAAAATGAAGTTTATGGCTTGTTCCCATCAAGTATAATCAAGAAAAAATGAAGTCCTATTGTGTTTCTTTGTCATTTGAGGACTGCTTTGTTCTTAGATGGTGGGGTATTTTGCCTAGAAATTTTAGGTGGTGGAGGTTGGAGTTTTATTGCACAGATACTTGAACAAGCTCTAAACATTCAGAAATAGTTTTGTAAATGTACCCAACCCACCACATTATCTTGAGTTCTGCCTTAGCAGGGAGTGTATTAGCTGTTTTTCTGTGGCAAGCAGTGTTGCAATTGTAGCAAAGCTCAAAGTTAGATTTTACAGAAGAGAAAGGTGATTTTATTATAAAACAAGCAGATTTTACTTGCTCACACTCCCCTACTTGCATATTCACAAGCGTTTTGAACTCTTCAGGAGCTTACAGTGAATAGGACTTTTGTGTCTGTATCTTTTCCTGCCTCTGAGAGTCATTATGGTTTTCTCATAATTTTTCATCTTTGTGTCTGGGTGCTTAAAGCTCCAACCTTGTTCTTCATCTTCATCACAGTCTCTTAACTGCTGTCCCTCTTTTTCGGCAGTCCATTGTTTTCCCTACCTTGGTCTCTTCAGAAGTTGCACATGGCTGTGCTGTGATTTTGATGACCTGCAGGGCTGGGTACCAGCAAAACCTTCTGTCGTTCCTTCTGGTGCTTTCCCACCTCACCATTCCCACTCATTCTCCACAGGCCAACCTTAACCCTTCTATTCCAACTCTCTATGCTTCTGTGCCTGTTTTGCATTTGTTCAGTTAAAAATTTGCACATAATTTTCTTTGGTACTATAACACTTTTATGAAATAATGATGAATTGCTCAACTATTTCTAGCATTTCCTTAACATTATACCAATAACCTGGACATCCAAATTAACTGTGTCATAGGAGTGTCCTGGTCCTGATAAAAGCAGTCAGAAAGCCCAGAAAGTGACCAGCCCCTTAGAGTAGTGGCTTCAATATTCATCCTTCTGCAACCTGGAAGTTGCTTGAATTGAGGCCATATTTGGACATCCAAACCTGAGGACCTATTGTCTGAATGGACTTCCGTCCATGTCAGAATAATAGTACTCCTTGGCATCCCTGATAGTTGGTCAACAGGTAAGTGATATTTTAGGTAGTGAAGTTGAAAATGCAGAGGTTTGGTAGCACACGTTTTATCCCCTGGTCCTTCTCAGGGGTAACACAAATGCAACATGAACACTCTTAAATAGAATTGAGCTCAGAATGGGAAACCTCCAGTGTCTGAAATCAAATGCAAGTAACAAAATGCGCCCTGAGCCCACCCATCTCCAGTGGCACTGGATACCCATCTGGAAGCAGTGAGCAGACAAAGGACCAGCTGCACTGTCTGCCTAGTGTGGGTTATATGTAGGGCTTTTTGGAGCAGGAGGAGGGGAGGTTCATCCATTATTAAAACATAGATAATAGAAACTTTATGCCCCACTGGTCTTGCATTAGACAACATGAACTGAAAGATGAGGTTTCTGCTAATTCAGTGCCTGTTACTCCTGAGACTGGCTCCCATGTGAGGGGGAAGCAGACAGCACTTGTCTGTCTTGTTCTGTCTGATCCCAACCGCCTGAGAGTTCCTCCTCCTTCCCTAGCAATGGCCTCTTGTGACAACTTCACTTTGCTGGAAGAATAAAGGTGTCAGAAAGGAGGAGAAGGCCAGCATCTACACAAGCCAGGCCAGGGCTACAGGATGCAAAGTCAGGCAAAATGAAACAATCTCTACTCATGCCAGATCAAGTGCTTAATGTAAAACACACCTCCAACTCTCTCCTTCAGCAGTCACCCTAACAGCAGCACTATTCTCAAAAATAAAGTGTCCCACAAGCAAACTCTGTCCTTCCCAGAGGGCTGTAAAAAGATGGATGTCTTTACATTCATTTCTTGAGGAGGAAACTAGGAT